>NC_060138.1:478551752-478866336 GCF_021461385.2 Schistocerca piceifrons | reverse complement strand
GTGCTAACCACTGCGCCACCTCGCTCGGTGAAGTCACTTGTGAGGAGCGGTGTCAAAAGCCTTCTGGAAATTTAAAAATATGACAACGCGTTGCCGTTCCGTGTCGATAGCACTCATTCCTTCGTGGGAATAAAGCGCTACTTATGGTTCTCAAGAACGATTTTTTCGGAATCCATGTTGGCTATGTCCGCTGACGTAAGCGACTGTGACAAACAGAAGATCGTTAATGCTCGGTGCCTGGAAGCGAGCGTCTCGGAAACGGTGAACTTGGTCAGCTGTTCGACTGCTACTGCCTTGAGTATCTATGGAAAGAGGTTCAAGCGCGCTAAAACAATCAGTAGGCGACAAAGTGTTGGACGTCCACGCCTTGTCACAGACCTTGGAGATCGGAGGCTTGCCCGCTCTGTAAAGCAGAGTAAGCGTCGATATGTGGCAGATCTGACGACAGAGTAAAGTGCCGCTGCAGGCACAAGCGTTTCGGTGCGCACAGTCCAGCTCACATTATCGGACATGGTGCTCCGCAGCGGACGACCCTTCCGTATCCCCGCGGAGGCGTTTTGGTGCACACAGTTCAGCTCACATTATCGGACATGGTGCTCCGCAGCCGACGACCCTTCCGTATTCCCTCGGTGACTCAACGACGCCGTCATCTGCGACCGCAGTGGGCTCAGGATCCTCGAGGTCGGACCGCGGATTAGTGGGAAGGTGTTGCCTGGTCGGACGAATCACGTCTGGTACTAGACTACATCATCGACTGTCGTGTAGGAACACGCTGTCACACGGATGAACTGCTAATAGAAACACGCAGAGTGCCAAGGGGCTGTGGAGGCAATAATACGTTAGACATTCATCTGAACTTCTGCAGGACCTGTGATACTAATCGAAGGCACCAGGACAGCTGGGGACGACGTTGTTGTTGACCACCTGCATATCTCCATATCTATGATGCTTTTCCCGTTGGCGACGGCATTTACCAATACAATACCGTCTGCTTCACAAGACCAAAACGGAGATATAATCGTTCGAGGTACATGACAGTGGACTCTCGCTGATGTACACTACTGGCCATTAAAATTGCTACACCACAAAGATGGCGTGATACATCTGTTTATGCGCATATCGCTATCCCATGACTTCTGTCTCGTTAGTGTATTGCACCCGCAAGTAACGTTTCCTGTCGGTCTTTATTCGATGTCTGCTGTTCCCTGAAGCCCTATGGTGAAGGTTTTCAGAATTTTAGAGGGCGACAGCCAGCTATACAGGGAATGAATAGTCCTGCCATCAACGGAAAGAGGGCATGTTGTCTTCCTGACGCCAGTTGGCTCAGTGGTCGTTTATAGTCTGCCAAAGCGAAGTAATTCTCAGGTTAGCACTATAAAACAGGGAAGTAAATGTACTACTCACCATTAAAATTGCTACACCACGAAGATGACGTGCTACACACGCGAAATTTAACCGACAGGAAGAAGATGCTGTGATATGCAAATGATTAGCTTTTCAGAGCATTCACACAAGGTTGGCGCCGGTGGCGACACCTGCAACGTGCTGACATGAGGAAAGTTTCCAACCGATTTCTCATACACAAACTGCAGTTGACCGGCGTTGCCTGGTGAAAGTTGTTGTGATGCTTCGTGTAAGGAGGACAAATGGGTACCATCACGTTTCCGACTTTGATAAAGGTCGGACTGTAGCCTATCGCGATTGCGGTTTATCGTTTCGCGACATTGCTGCTCGCGTTGGTCGAGATACAATGACTGTTAGCAGAATATGGAATCGGTGGGTTCAGGAGGTAATACGGAACGCCGTGCTGGATCCCGACGGCCTCGTATCACTAGCAGTCAAGATGACAGGCATCTTATCCGCGTGGCTGTAACGGATCGTGCAGCCACGTCTCGATCCCTGAGCCAACAGATGGGTACGTTTGCAAGGCACCAACCATCTGCACGAACAGTTCGACGACGTTTGCAGCAGCATGGACTATCAGCTCGACGACCGTGGCTGCGGTTACCCTTGACGCTGCATCACAGGAGCGTCTGCGACGGTGTACTCAACGACGAACCTAGGTGCACGAATGGGAAAACGTCATTTTTTTGGATGAATCCAGCTTCTGTTTACAGCATCATGATGGTCGCATCCCTGTTTGGCGACATCGCGGTGAACGCACACTGGAAGCGTGTATTCGTCATTGCCATACTGGCGTATCACCCGGCGTGATGGTATGGGGTATCATTTGTTACACGTCTCTGACACCTCGTGTTCGCATTGACGGCACTTTGAACAGTGGACGTTAGATTTCAGATGTGTTACGACCCGTGGCTCTACCCTTCATTCGATCCCAACGAAACCCAACGTTTCTGCAGGATAATGCACGACCGCATGTTGCAAGTCCTGTACGGGACTTTCTGGATACAGTAAATGTTCGACTACTGCCCTGGCCAGCAGATTCTCCAGATCTCTCTCCAATTGAAACCATCTGGTGAACGGTGGCCGAGCAACTGGCTCGTCACAATACGCCAATCACTACTGTTGATGGGCCGTGGTATCGCGTTGAAGCTGCATGGGCCAACCACTACTCTTGATGAACCGTGGTATCGTGTTGAAGCTGCATGGGCAGCTGTAGCTGTACGCGCCATCCACGGTCTGTTTGACTCAATACCCAGGCGTATCAAGGACGTTATTACTGCCGGAGGTGGTTGTTCTGGGTACTGATTTCTCAGGATCTATGCATCCAAATTTCGTGATCAATGTAATTACATGTCAGTTCTAGTATAATATGGTATATTTGTCCAATGAATACCCGTTTAATCATCTGCATTTCTTCTTGTTGTACCAATTTTAATGGCCAGTAGTGTATTAGCCACCAAATGTGACTGATCGGAATGTGATGGAACACTTCTTGGACGCTACCGGACGCCCACAAAACACTGGCTATAAATTCCGGGTTACCGTCACTTGTGCGTAGACATCGCATCACACCAGAGACCTACCGACGACTTCTCGTATTCACGCCACGTACAATCGCTACTGAAATGCCTTCCAAAGTGAACGAATACGCTATCAAGCAACTGGGGTTAATGTTCTTGCTACCAGTTCACACGACAAGAACGTGCCAAAAGTTGTCAGTACTTACATCTAGTTACCAACAGGGTTGAAGATAAACGTCATACTTGTATAATGATCAAAGAATACGAAAACTTTACCTAGCACTACCACGACACCCCACTGAGTCCACCGAGCATCGTCGCCAATGTAATGCTAAAGTCGGGCCTCTATAGCAGCATGAAACACATATACAAGTAAATTCTGGTGAAAGATGAAAACATATACACTTGGTAAAGTGCGGCAGCAACTTAAAACGACTACTCGGTGGTTCATAATATGATTTATATCCCGAATTATGTACTGTAGACGCCACAGTGGTAATAATTTGACTCGAGAATATGCATAGGTGGTGAACCGGAGCTCCACCGACATGATTTGGGAGACTGTTCAGAAATTTTCCCTGAGGCTTTCATGGTTTCTGGAGACTCGTTGCATTATAATAACGTAATTATAATTTATTCTGTCTGACACCTATAGGACTTTTTTTCTTCTTCTTTCAAAAGGATAAGCCTTGTCTCTGCGGTCACAGCTCCTCTCTGCTGCAGGTCCCTGCATTGCCATGTATGAAGAACACTCCATTTCACTGATCATGATATTTTAAACAGGACGTTCTCTGTCGTCCCCTCGTTTTCTGCCCTACGATCTTGCCTTCGAAAATGATTTAAAGAAGAATATAATGTCTAACTAAGCGTCCAACTAGTTTTGCTTTGCGCTGGCCTAGCACTTTCACTAATTCCTTCTTCCCTCCTATTTTCGATAGAGCAATATCATACGCGAATCTCTTACTTCAGAACCACATTCATACAGTTACAAAGTGAGTTTTCTCCTGCTTTGCTAATTTCCAGATTTGGCGTCCGTATGCCAGGATACTCCACACAAAGGTCTGTACAATTTCTTTTTAGTGTGGTCAAAAATGGGTCAAATGGCTCTGAGCACTATGGGACTTAACTTCTGAGGTCATCAGCCCCCTAGAACTTAGAACTACTTAAACCTAACTAACCTAAGGACATCACATACATCCATGCCCGAGGCAGGATTCGAATCTGCGACCGTAGCGGTCACGCGGTTCCAAACTGAAGCGCCTAGAACCGCACGGCCACTCCGGCCGGCATTTTAGTGTGGAAGCTGATGTGCTTGTTCAATAGAAGGTTCTTATTTTGGAAGGCACTCTTGACCAGTGTTTTTCTTCTTTTAATTTCTTTCGGTTATCCATTGTCTTCCTTCACTTAACCACCACCACTTTCGTGCCTATAACTATCACTTTTGTCTTCTCGGTATTTATGTCTAGTGTTAATTTTTATTATCTCTTGATTTAAGACAGTAGCCAATTTATTTAGTTCTTTCTATGAGTCTATCATTATTTCCTTGTCATCGGCAAGTCCGATGCAGTGAAAATGGGTACCATTAATTATAATTCCAGTCGTCCTTTCTTTCATTGTTGTTACTGCCTCCTGGATGAACACATTAAATAAGTAAGCTGAAAGAGGGCACCCCTGTCTTACTCCCCTTCCTAATTTTGCTTCTTTCTTACTACCATTAATATCTAGTTCAGTGCTGTGACTCCTGTATGTACTCAGTCTTAATCACCTGTCCATCTCCCATTAGGTCATTAAGACTGCACTCCGTTATTTTGTGGATCTCTGAACATTTGTCGGTATACACAAACTCAGAATCATTTCGAAGAACGGGGATTTGAAGGTGATGGTGCAGCACTAGTTTCACTGCCGCCCTCGTCACAATCACAACTGGGTGGGACAGGAACAAGCAGTCCGTGTCCGCGAGGCACTAGCTGCATGGCCGACGGTATGTTAGGATATTTCAAGGAAGGCTTTTCGTCTTGGAAATACCATGTGTTAGTGGAGCTGTCGTACAAAAGTAACAATCATTCACATGGTTTGGTGGTTCCCGCCAGATCATGCACATGGCACAGCCCATGTGAGATCCCTACGGTTCAACCACGAATGACGACTAGAGATACAAGATATGCAACATCTATGAGGGGCCCAGGGTTTGACGTGGTCACCGATTTCACAGCCAAAGAACAGTCTGTACGCCTTCCTAATACATGGCGCTATTAGCCTCCTTTGCGATTTCAAAAATTTATAGGTTGTTCGCAAATATAGCAAAAATTGTCAGTACTGTTTACACATTTGCGAGGCATATTGAATCACAGGAATTACAAAGACCACACGCACTAACTACACTTCAGTAACACGTTGTTCCAAGACACGAACACACACAGCTTGTAACAGACCGAAATTGCTATTCAATGAAATATGCTCCGCACCTCCCTTCCTCTTCCCTTTCGCCTTGCAGCCACGAGCCCGGGCTGTAAATGGCAACAAAATACACAAAGCTATTGTTGTCTAGAACTTCATCACTCTACCATCAGCTACATTTCGAAGCCTTTAAAGGGAGGGATTCGCAATGAATGCTAATAAAAAATAATTGTAATTAAAAGCACCCCTACTTTCACTTGGAAATTGGAGTTTTTCATTGTCGTTTCCGTTATCGGCGTGGTCGAAGCTGAAAGAGGGCACCTCTGTCTTACTACCCTTCTGAATTTTGCATCTTTGTTATTACCATTAATATCTAGTTCTGTACTGTGACTTGACCGCCTGTTCTTCCAGTCAGGTCCTACTTTGTACATTGCTGTAAATAATAATTTGCAGTCAAGCACGTCAAATACTTTTTCTAAGTAAATATATGCTATATATGTTTTTCTGTTTCCAAAATCTGAGGTAGTGCTAGTCTTGCTTCTCTCGTTTCTTTCTCTGATCTGAAGCCAAATTGATCATTGGCTACGTTCCAGTCCATTTTGTTATTAATCCTCTCTTCTACTATTGATAGTTATATTATCGAAGCGTGAGACAGAATGACTACTATTCTATAACTTGACAGTCGTTTGCATTTGGCCTGTTCGGTAATGTAGTGGTACTACTTTTTGTGAAGTCAGGTGGTATGATGCCCTCTTCATAGCATTTAGATGTTGTTGTTGTTGTGGTCTTCAGTCCTGAGACTGGTTTGATGCATCTCTCCATGCTACTCTATCCTGTGCAAGCTTCTTCATCTCCCAGTACCTACTGCAACCTACATCCTTCTGAATCTGCTTAGTGTATTGATCTCTTGGTCTCCCTCTACGATTTTTAACCTCCACGCTGCCCTCCAATACTAAATTGGTGATCCCTTGATGCCTCAGAACGTGTCCTACCAACCGATCCCTTCTTCTAGTCAAGTTGTGCCACAAACTTCTCTTCTCCCCAATCCTATTCAATACCTCCTCATTAGTTATGTGATCTACCCATCTAATCTTCAGCATTCTTCTGTAGCACCACATTTCGAAAGCTTCTATTCTCTTCTTGTCCAAACTATTTATCGTCCATGCTTCACTTCCATACATGGCTACACTCCATACAAATACTTTCAGAAATGATTTCCTGACACTTAAATCTATACTCGATGTTAACAAATTTCTCTTCTTCAGAAACGCTTTCCTTGCCATTGCGTCTACATTTTATATCCTCTCTACTTCGACCATCATCAGTTATTTTGCTCCCCAAATAGCAAAACTCCTTTACTACTTTAAGTGTCTCATTTCCTAATCTAATTCCCTCAGCATCACCCGACTTAATTCGACTACATTCCATTATCCTCGTTTTGCTTTTGTTGATGTTCATCTTATATCCTCCTTTCAAGACGCTATCCATTCCATTCAACTGTTCTTCCAAGTCCTTTACTGTCTCTGACAGAATTACAATCTCATCGCCAAACGTCAAAGTTTTTATTTCTACTCCGAATTTTTCTTTTGTTTCCTTTACTGCTTGCTCAATATACAGATTGAATAACATCGGGGAGAGGCTACAACCCTGTCTTACTCCCTTCCCAACCACTGCTTCCCTTTCATGTCCCTCGACTCTTATAACTGCCATCTGGTTTCTGTACAAATTGTAAATAGCCTTTCGCTCCCTGTATTTTACCCCTGCCACCTTTAGAATTTGAAAGAGAGTATTCCAGTCAACATTGTCAAAAGCTTTCTCTAAGTCTACAAATGCTAGAAACGTAGGTTTGCCTTTCCTTAATCTTTATTCTAAGATAAGTCGTAAGGTCAGTATTGCCTCACGTGTTCCAATATTTCTACGGAATCCAAACCGATCTTTCCCGAGGTCGGCTTCTACTAGTTTTTCCATTCGTCTGTAAAGAATTCGTGTTAGTATTGTGCAGCTGTGGCTTATTAAACTGATTGTTCGGTAATTTTCACATCTGTCAACACCTGCTTTCTTTGGGATTGGAAGTATTACATTCTTTTTGAAGTCTGAGGGTATTTCGCCTGTTTCATACATCTTGCTCACCAGATGGTAGAATTTTGTCAGGACTGGCTCTCCCAAGGCCGTCAGTAGTTCAAATGGAATGTTGTCTACTCCCGGGGCTTTGTTTCGACTCAGGTCTTTCAGTGCTCTGTCAAACTCTTCACGCAGTATCGTATCTCCCGTTTCATCTTCATCTACATCCTCTTCCATTTCCATAATATTGTCCTCAAGTACAATGCCCTCGTATAGACCCTCTATATACACCTTTCTGCTTTCCCTTCTTTGCTTAGAACTGGGTTTCCATCTGAGCTCTTGATGCTCATACAAGTGGTTCTCTTATCTCCAAAGGTCTCTTTAATTTTCCTGTAGGCAGTATCTATCTTACCCCAAATGAGATAAGCTTTTACATCCTTACATTTGTCCTCTAGCCATCCCTGCTTAGCCATTTTGCACTTCCTGTCCATCTCATTTTTGAGACGTTTGTATTCCTTTTTGCCTGCTTCATTTACTGCATTTTTATATTTTCTCCTTTCATCAATTAAATTCAATATTTCTTCTGTTACCCAAGGATTTCTACTAGCCCTCGTCTTTGTACCTACTTGATCCTCTGCTGCCTTCACTACTTCATCCCTCAAAGCTACCCATTCTTCTTCTACTGTATTTCTTTCCCCCATTCGTGTCAATTGTTCCCTTATGCTCTCCCTGAAACTCTGTAAAACCTCTGGTTCTTTCAGTTTATCCAGGTCCCATCTCCTTAAGTTCCCACCTTTTTGCAGTTTCCTCAGTTTTAATCTACAGGTCATAACCAATAGATTGTGGTCAGAGTCCACATCTGCCCCTGGAAATGTCTTACAATTTAAAACCTGGTTCCTAAATCTCTGTCTTACCATTATATAATCTATCTGATACCTTTTAGTATCTCCAGGGTTCTTCCATGTTACAACCTTCTTTCATGATTCTTAAACCAAGTGTTAGCTATGATTAAGTTGTGCTCTGTGCAAAATTCTACCAGACGGCTTCCTCTTTCATTTCTTAACCCCAATCCATATTCACCTACTACGTTTCCTTCTCTCCCTTTTCCTACTACCGAATTCCAGTCACCCATGAGTATTAAATTTTCGTCACCCTTCACTATCTGAATAATTTCTTTTATTTCATCATACATTTCTTCAATTTCTTCGTCAATTGCAGAGCTAGTTGGCATATAAACTTGTACTACTGTAGTAGGTGTGGGCTTCGTATCTATCTTGGCCACAATAATGCTTTGACTATGCTGTTTGTAGTAGCTTACCCGCATTCCTATTTTCCTATTCATTATTAAACCTACTCCTGCATTACCCCTATTTGATTTTGTGTTTATAACCCTGTAGGCACCTGACCAGAAGTCTTGTTCCTCCTGCCACCGAACTTCACTAATTCCCACTATATCTAACTTTAACCTATCCATTTCCCTTTTTAAATTTTCTAACCTACCTGTCCAATTGAGTGATCTGACATTCCACGCTCCGATCCGTAGAACACTAGTTTTCTTTCTCCTGATAACGACATCCTCTTGAGTAGTCCCCGCCCGGAGATCCGAATGGGGGACCATTTTACCTCCGGAATATTTTACCCAAGAGGGCGCCATCATCATTTAATCATACAGTAAAGCTGCATGCCCTCGGGAAAAATTACGGCCGTAGTTTCCCCTTGCTTTCAGCCGTTCGCAGTACCAGTACATCAAGGCCGTTTTGGTTATTGTTACAAGGCCAGATCAGTCAATCAGCCAGACTGTGGCCCTTGCAACTATTGAAAAGGGTGCTGCCCCTTTTCAGGAACCACACGTTTGTCTGGCCTCTCAACAGATACCCCTCCGTTGTGGTTACACCTACGGTACAGCTATCTGTATGGCTGAGGCACACAAGCCTTCCCACCAACGGCAAGGTCCATGGTTCATGGGGGGAGGAGCATTTAGATACCACACTAAATAATTTACTGACGATGTTGCCACTACTGTTCTGCGGGAGCTATGCGGGAATGTCATCTATGCCCGTCTAAACGTCCAATTCCAGCACCACTGTACAGCACTCCAACATACGTTTTCTATTTGACACTTACACCTTCTGCGTCAAATATCAGTTTCCCTTTTTCATGCCTCACTATGTTACCCTTGTTCTCTGTCTGTTTGTCACCACTTTAATCTTGCTGCAAGAATCATTCTGTTTTCAGTATTTAAAATCACCTTCTATTTATTTACTAATTTTTCCCAGGCGCTTTTGCTTCTCTAAACGGCACAGCGTTGTTATCTTGTTTTTTTATTGCTTTTTACTGATCAGGGCTTTTTTCTTGTAGTCTGTTCCGTCAATACGTTTCAATATTCCGGGGGTCATTCAAAGCTTCCCAGGCTGTAACTTCCTTTTCCCTAATAGGCTTTTACCGGATTTTGTTATATTTAACTTGATAACTTCCCAGCTGCTTTCTTCACTGTCTGATTCCATTGTTGCTCAACTTCTGCATCCTTCTATTTATATAGAGTCCATTCCTTTGGCTATTTCATCCGGTGTTTCTTAAATCTGATATTTTACTTTACCATCACAAACTTGTGTCGACTACTTATATTGGCATCTGGATAACTATGACTAGAAATCACTTGGTTTCTCTTCGGACTGTAATAATATGTGTTTGTTATAACCATCTCATGTTGTTCATAAAATTCTAATAATTGCTCACCCCTTGAGGTCTTCCCAATCTGAACTTACCAGCACATTTGTGGTTCATTTGTAAGGTCACTGACGCATTAAAATCTTTGATGAGAATAACATTGTCTTTGGTGTTTACCATTTCCACTAATTTGTCGTTGGAGTTACAATTTTTTCAGTTTCTTCATCGTTACTGTTTTTCGTTGGTAAATGTACTTGAATTACTATCATGTCAACTTGGCTAGCTTTTAACTTTATCACACTCGCATGGCAGGTATTCATTACACTATGAAACCATTTCTTTGGTAATACAATAGCTACTACATTTTTCCCTGACTGTTGGTTTCAACTATGAATTATGCTGCAATCTTCTGACATTAAGTCACCATTTCCAGGCGCATCTTGTCTCATATACTCCTAGAACATTCAACTGACACTCTGTCATAGTCTTTAGTCTTCCTCCAGTATTCCAAGATTTAACAATGTTCGCATATTCCATGTGCCAATGTTAAGTTTATATTTTCCTTCTTTTTCTGGTCTTCCTGGTACTTCTGTGCGAGGATTTCGTGGATTGACGACCTGAGAAGTCTCGACACTTCTCCTGCTGTATCTTTGGCTCCGGTACCCACGTTCAGTAACAATACATACATTATTAGATTCTGTCGTGGTTGCTACACATGGGATATGCAATGGATCCTTAATGTGTTAGTTTCTCGTTTCCTTCCACATCTACGTGCCGCTGTCCTTGGTGGCTCATCCGCTTACAGGGACTGTTCCTGATCCCAAGGGCAACGGGGTACCCTAACTGTACCCTCTCCGCCGCCCTCCAAAGAGACAGTTGGTACTGGATAGAGATTGACTCTTTATTCCAGGAGACATTTGGTCCCCACATACATTGGCCGCCTGAAGCTAAGCTCCACACCACTAGGACGTGTAGGTTGGGTTTTTCCGTTCATTGAGGATTAGGCCATAAGATATTCTCCATACATCTCCAAACTACTTTTGTTTCTACATCCAAACTACTTTTGTCTAAGTGCAAATACCTTCAAGGCAGTGAAAAAAACCCATAATTAGCGATTCACCGAAAGACACAGCACGAAACACGGAGTAATATAACAACCTTCTGAAGAAAGACACACATTTTCATCACAGGATGTTCAATCCGTCCTGTCAGTATACAGCACAGTACGTTACAAACGCAGTACTGTTGCACGTCGTCCAACTTTTCTTCAGTGAGCTTCCCCATACTATGTATCACTGTCAGCTCACAACTGACAATGCCGAAAAACAAACCCGAGGCAGAAACGAGCAATACTGAATGCAAGCTCGAAGGCGAAGAGTAGATTGGGCATTCCTTTTACCAACATAAATACTGTGAATAAGTGGAACAAATTTGTTTCCAAACAAGACATACAGTGCATACCGCTTAAATTTGCACTGTTTTACAGATATTTTCAATCAAATACATGTACAAAGATATAAGGAGTTAATAAATCAAACTGTTGTTGTTGTTATGGTCTTCAGTCCTGAGACTGGTTTGATGCAGCTCTCCATGCTTCTCTATCCTGTGCAAGCTTCTTCATCTACCAATACTTACTGCAACCTACATCCTTCTGAATCTGCTTAGTGTATTCATCTCTTAGTCTCCCTCTACGATTTTTACCCTCCACGCTGCCCTCCAATACTAAATTTGTGATCCCTTGATGCCTCAGAACATGTCCTACCAACCGGTCCCTTCTTCTTGTCAAGTTGTGCCACAAACTCCTCTTCTCCCCAATTCTATTCAATACCTCCTCATTAGTCATGTGATCTACCCATCTAATCTTCAGCATTCTTCTGTAGCACTACATTTCGAAAGCTTCTATTCTCTTCTTGTCCAAACTATTTATCGTCCACGTTTCACTTCCATTCATGGCTACACTCCATACAAATACTTTCAGAAACGACTTCCTGACATTTAAATCTATACTCGATAATGACAATCTATACTTGCCATTGCCAGTCTACATTTCATATCCTCTCTTCTTCGACCATCGTCAGTTATTTTGCTCCCCAAATAGCAAAAGTCCTTTACTACTTTGTCTCATTTCCTAATCTAATTCCCTCTGCTTCACCTGACTTAAGTCGACTACATTCCATTATCCTCGTTTTGCTTATGTTGATGTTCATCTTATATCCTGCTTTCAAGACACTGTCCATTCCGTTCAACTGCTCTTCCAAGTCCTTTGCTGTCTCTGACAGAATTACAATGTCATCGGCGAACTAGTAAATGTAATTACCATCTAACGAACTACAGGCGGCCACGGGTCCCTTTCAAGCTTAACGTGGTTATGCTTATGGTTTTGCTTGATAGTAAGCCATCTTATTGATAAAACAAGTTGCTTCTAGTAGAGGGTGCAGTCCGAACCTAACGTACGATAACAATCCATCTCCTTGATCATAGATCTGAATTGAATCAAAACCATTAGTCAGTAACAATTGGCACAACGGGATCTCTATGCACCTGTTCCGCATCGCATGATCTCCTACAGTGACAAACCTACCTCATACGCAAAAAGAAATCATTTATGTACCGGTGTGTACGATGAACGTGCCGCAGACTCATTAAAACGTGAGATAGTGAACTCTGGGAAAGATATGTCGATGATTACTGAATGTTGCGCAGATGATGTGTAGACTTAGCGGCAACAATTTAGAATAAATCTAAATTGAGTCGAGAATAGGAAAAAATGTGACGGATCCAATTAAATTCTTCGTATACACACGCCCAATTATTAATGCACACAATGCACGTCGTACCGAATATGCAAGCCTGGCGAATCTTACAATAAATCTGATTATAAAAAGGCATCCTAAAACACTTTAAGAATGGGCATAAGAAAATACAAAGAAAGAATATTTGAGGCAAGAACGTCCATGTGGGTCAGCACACGTGTCGTGTTACCGACTGATCGTTATGAACCTCAAGATTCGCGAAAACCAACTAATCGAAATGTTGCGACCATAACATTACCAGAATTTTGATTGATAAGACAAATAACACGAATTATCAAAAGCCTTTCACGAAAGATATATAACAATTAAGCATAACGGAGGTTTAGGTAGCCATAGATCGCAGGGCAGTGTGTCCGGGAAAACCTATCTCTGTCTCACTATCACCGGGAAAGTGGGGTCTCACACAAGCGGACAACCGGAAATTTTCATCATATTCTCTGATCAGCTTAACAAAGATAGACGTGTCCCCCGTGCCCCAAAGAGTTTTTTGCTTCAGGAACAACGATACTGATAGGCTATCTTTGCTTCAGCAGATATTTTGTCAGTTGACGAAGGCTGGTGAGGTACTAAAGCTTGATGAAAGTTAGTGTGATGACTGCTATTGCGGTACATACAGGCACCGCAGCCAACATTCAATTAATACAAAAGAACTCAGGAAATACCGGTGATCAATAGCGGAAATTTTGTCAGTGGAGTTCCTGTTCACACTATATATGTTAATACATTCAGCAGAACGTCGAGGAACAATAAAGGCGCTAGCCAAGTGCATACGTTTGAGCGCCAGTGACGTGCCCTTCTTCACGGTGAATTATACACGTGAGTAACGGTACGCGTGACTCGAGAATTAGCCAACTAAGCTAAGTATTAGACCCACTGATGTTGTCTCATTGTGTTTAGACTGCAGTTGATCTAACTGTTGGCGTACTTTAGAAGGTGGTAACAACGGTGATTCCTGTGCACCACTACGTGAGAGTATGTGTCACTCCTACAGAGTACATGGCAATGGCGGAAGTAATTATGAATCCTACGGCATTGGAGGTGTAGCTTAAGACATCCGCAGAGCAAAAAGCGGAGCACTATTTGGAGGTAACTTTGACATCTGTGGGACGCAGAAGCGGAGTAACTGGGACTAAAACGGAGTGTACAGAGTCTGAAGAGTGGAGCTTCGAGCGGCGCCATTAGTATTCTGGGAGGCGCCACAGTAGCTTCTCGACCGGCCCGCCGCCTACCTGGCGCGGCTGGCGAAATGTAATAACCTGCACAAAAAACGATGGCTGCCAGGGCAGGGCAACAAAAGAAACAGCTTCCATTTTTGTCTTCTATTTTTTTTAGCTGGAAAGCAGAATGGTCAGAATCAGCACCTGCCACTGTCTCGACGCCCTATTGCACTCACTTTTGTCTTAGTCCGTGACATGGGCGGCGAAACGAAGAGGAAGTTACGGAGACATACCGCTCTCTTGTATCACCGACAAAATCAGAGACGGTTTTGCCAATTACTGTTGAGCCAATTCAGCTCCACACAACATCTGCGCAGGATGTGTGTGCAGGAGGAGGAACTCTCGTTCGTCTCGTGACTTGCTATTGAGGCGCAGTCCGTTCCACGGAACTATTACATTGGATTTTAAGAAGGGCAGTGTGTACATTGTGGTAACAAATGTAGCACTCTGTTTGCGGCGATACACATCGCGAATAACAATTAAAAGCAATAGAACTCATATGCTGTTCAAGACAGAAGATATTCACCAAGATGGCTTCAGTGTGATTCAGTACGACTGCGTAGATAACGATAAACCTTAACTTCTTCTTCAGACTACCGAGGAGTGAATGTTCCCTACCACGTACCTGAAATAAATGGAAGGCTCATGACATCTTTTAGGTTAAACACATCACTTTTACCACTGAATATGATTATCATAAAATGAAGAACACCTTGAACATCAGACGATAAACATCAGTAATGTGCGAGAGGGGGTTTATGCTGCCATTGTCGTCTCCGAGGAAACTTTTTCACGTCTTAATATTGTTTCGTCACCCGTACCTCGCCAAATATTGCTAGCGATCAGACAACATGAAAGCGTGGTCACATACGCGGAAAAGTTTTACAGAGATGTAGTCCGAAGATGTCTGCCGAATACGTGCTTGCAACGATTAGCAATAAGGTGAATGAGTAAACAAACACTTCGTCTTCCATGGCTCTATAACTGGCTAAATACCTTATTTTACGGACTATAAGATGCACCTTAATTTTAAAGCATTTTTTAAATTAACATTTTTAGAATTTTTATTATTAGATTGCAAAGCCAGACTAAAAAAATTTCTTCGTTTATAAAATCGAACTAACCTTCAAAAT
The DNA here is from genome assembly GCF_021461385.2 of Schistocerca piceifrons. NCBI lineage: Eukaryota > Metazoa > Arthropoda > Insecta > Orthoptera > Acrididae > Schistocerca > Schistocerca piceifrons. The sequence continues at coordinate 478,851,124 of NC_060138.1, read as the reverse complement.
CCCTGAAAATCGTCACCTGACGTTTCTTCTTCCTCTTCGTCGTCATCTTTTTCCTCCTTATATATAAGACCGAGAGCGTTATTTATGCCGCACTACTTGAAATATTTAACAGTAATGTCTTCTCTCATTCTAGCCCAGGACTGTTTTATTCACTGACACACTTGTTTGAGTGTGCATCGTTTTAATGCTCCCTTCGGCGTGAATTCGTGTTGGGTGTCATCCATCATCCATTTGCTCCATTCCTCTCTCATACATACTTTAAATGTTTCCAGAATGAGATTTTCACTCTGCAACGGAGTGTACGCTGATATGAAACTTTCTGGCAGATTAAAACTGTGTGCCGGACCGAGACTCGAACTCGGGACCTTTGCATTCCGCGGGCAAGTGCTCTATCAACTGAGCTACCCAAGCACAACTCACGCCCCGTCCTCGCAGCCTTACTTCTGTCAGTACCTCGTCTCCTACCTTCCAAACTTTACAGAAGCTCTCCTGCGAATCTTGGAGAACTGGCATGTTTCCAGAATGAGACTTTCACTCTGCAGCGGAGTGTGCGCTGATATAAAACTTTCTGGCACATTAAAACTGTGTGCCGGACCGAGACTCGAACTGGGGACCTTTGCCTTTCGCGGGCAAGTGTTCTACCATATCAGCGCACACTCCGCTGCAGAGTGAAAATCTCATTCTGGAAACATCCCCCAGGCTGTGGCTAAGCCATATCTCCGCAATATCCTTTCTTTCAGGAGTGCTAGTTCTGCAAGGTTCGCAGGAGAGCTTCTGTAAAGTTTGGAAGGTAGGAGACAAGGTACCTGCAGAAGTAAGGCTGTGAGGACGGGGCGTGAGTCGTGCTTGGGTAGCTCAAGTGGTAAGTTCGCCTTTCGCCGCCGTGCAGTGTGGACGTGTTGTTGTTTCCGCCTGCGGAGCGCGCGCGCTCGCTGTTGTTTACATTTCAGCGGCCGTCACTTACGTGTCGCTTACGTGCACTAGAACCATGGCCAACCGTTTTCGAAAATCAACATTACGATTCAACTTCTGCAACGAATACGCACGACCAAAATCCTTGGAAGTGGAACGCTTCCTACGCGACGTTGCTAAGATCCCTGCTTCCGACATCTTGGGCATCCATTTGTCCATATTAAGCAGTACTGTGTACGTCAAAGTCGTCAATGACGCGGTATGTGAAAGAATACTTCGAGACACCAATCATGGATTACGCTTTTGCCACGCCGACGGCAATGTCGGAGCGGTCACTGTCGACCATGCCGGCTTAGGAATGCGCACCATACGAGTTTTTGAACTCCCGTTCGAGCTTCCGGCGGAAGACGTTATCGCGGCTTTCCGCCCCTATGGCACTGTACATGGCCACACTGCCGAACGCTGGGCGCAATTCCAAACGTACCCCTTTCTTAACGGTGCACGGCAGATCACCATCGACCTCCATTGCCACGTGCCATCTTACCTGCAAATTAGCGGGTGCCACGCGGTTGTCATAGACGACGACCAACCCAAGACCTGTTCCGGGTGCGGCAAAGAAGGCCACCTCAGATCTGAGTGTCTTCAGCGACGAATCACCCAATTGCCAGCCGCTACCGTGGCACCTGGGGCTCCGACGACGGTTTTACTGATCACCTACGCATCGGCGCTCTCTTCACCTCCCACCGGCCGACGCCCATCGGACCACGTACCGGTGACTCTCCCAGCTGCTACGGATACCGCCGGGGTCGACACGTCGCGCTCAAAGCCGGACGCTACTCCGGCGCCACTACCAACAGTGACAACTTCCGACACCCACCCGCCTGAACATATGGACACCCCTTCATTTGACGTTCCCGCGACGGCCTTCCTCTCAGAGCGACGCGACTCCCTTCCGTCTTCCGACACGGAGGGACGAACCCGCAAACAACGTTCACCTAAGAGGCGCAAGAGGAGGCGCCGTACGGTCTCGGAACGAGACGGATCACCTCCCCCTGATGCTCCAGAGGCCGTCCGGCCCGACGAGGCCTCGGAGAACCCGCACGGCGATACGAATGACGACAACATGACGCCGACTGTGGTTGTGTCGATGCCTACTCTACTGGCTCGCTCAGGTGCTCCTGAACCAATGGACTCCACCGTTGCGACTGCCGCCGAGACGTCCTCCGCCCCTACGACCAAAGTGGAACATACGACCATCCCAACGACAGCGCCTTCAATGGTGCGGAGTGAGGACGTCGATGCAGACCCGGACCACACGCTGGGGACAGAGTTACCCCAGACGGAAGCGTCGTTACGTCGCTAATAACGCCGTCAGGTGGCGTACGGCACGACTCGCCGTTGCCTCGCCACTCTTCATCCTCCGCCGGTGGAGTTCCCCTCCACGGCGGGGTACGGCTCCAAACCTACCGAATAGCGACGATCAACACTAACACCATTAGCTCACCAGTGAAACTTCAACTGCTGCGAGAGATGATATGGGCGTCGGACGTCGATATCGCACTACTACAGGAAGTACACTTGGCCACACTTTCAGACGTCGCGGGATATGACACTTATCCTTCTCCTGGTGACCACCTGGGACGCGGCGTAGCCATCTACGCCAGAGAAGGCATTCCAGTGGACGATATCACATACCGTCCATCTGCCAGAGGCATGGCCGTCACCGTCATGGGGACGCGTATCGTCAACATTTTCGCTCCGTCAGGCTCCACCCGCAGACGCGACAGGGCACTCTTCTATTCAGAAGAAATCGCTCCTTTGTTTCTTGGACGCTGCGACCATTACTTGCTTGGGGGTGATTTTAATTGTGTCTTGCACCCTAAAGATCAAGTGCCCCACTACAACACCTGTCAAGAACTGCGTCTTGTCGTCCGAGATCTGTTGCTCCGCGACACTTGGGAAGTTCAGCACGGCGACACGCCTGGACATACTTACCAAACGAGTCACTCCGCGAGCCGCCTTGACAGAATTTACGTCTCTCGGGAACTCACATCTGCAGTTCAAGGTGCAGAACTTTGGACCCTGGCCTTTTCGGACCACTGTGCCTACATCTGCAACATTCCCTTCCCCAAGCAAGTGGTCTGGCGCAGTCGTGCACCGTGGAAGCTAAACACCTCCCATCTTCATGATCCCGAATGTCTTCAACGTGCTACCGAGACATGGGCCACCTGTGAACGTCGATTACCTAAATACTGCACGACCTTCAACTGGTGGCTGGAATGTACCAAACCTGCCATTCGACGTACTTTGATTCAGTATGGAAAGGAAGTTGCTATGTGGCGCCAGCACACTACCGACTATTTCTACGCCGTTCTCCGCGACCTGGACGCCCAACCGCCCACCCCCGACACCCAGAGGGAACGCAGCAGGATTAAGGCGCAAATTGTAACTTTGACACGCCGTAGACTGCAGGGGACTATGGTGCGAACCAGATGTCAAGATTCGGAGGAACAAGAACATCCGACCATGCATCATATCGCCTCCGATAGGAAACATAGACGACAACAACTCATCTCCGAGATCATCACCTGTCGCGGCCAGCACGTCACTTGCCAGGCCGAAATCGTCAGTGCCTTTGTCGACCACTACCGCACAATGTACCAGGAGGAGACTACCAACAACCACGCTGAGGAGTCTGTGTTACCACACGTAACTCGCACCCTCACCAGCGACGAAGCGGACGAGCTGATGGAGCCCATTACGCGTGACGAAATCCACGATGCAATCAAAAAAGGTGCCCTGAATAAGTCACCTGGTGTCGGCGGATTGCCGATAGAATTTTATCGCGCTTTCTTCACACTAATGGCGTCACGGTGGACAACGATGTTTCATGAACTGCTGACGATGGGGAACGCCGTACCGCCGTCCTTTGTCACGGGAATTATTATACCCATCCACAAACCGACACCAGGTGTGACGACAGCACATTACCGTCCCCTGACTCTGCTTAACGTAGACTGTAAAATTTTTACACGCCTACTGGCAACGCGATGCCGCAAGGTCCTGCCCAGCATTCTATCCCCGGAACAGACAACTTCGGGCGGCTCAGTTAATATACAAACGGCCACAGGAGAATGTCGCGATTTAATTGCACTGGCAGCGGCGTGCAGACTCCGCGCCGCTGTGATTGGCATTGATTTTGACAGCGCATTCGACAAAGTGCGGCATCTTTTTCTGTTCTCAGTGACGAACCGCATGGGTTTTCCACCAGCCTTTATCGACGTAATCTGGCGCCTGTACGGCACCGCCTAATCGCTGATTCAGGTTAATGGCCGTGTGGCGGGACCAGTGGCGATCCGGCGTTCCTTACGGCAAGGCTGCCCCCTTTCGACCCTACTCTATGCCATAAGTCTGGAGCCACTCATCGGGAGTCTGACGAGCCACCTTTCTGGCCTCACTCTGCGACAGCACAGTTTTCGATGTCGTGCGTATGCGGACGACCTCCTCCTCTTGATCCGCTCACGGAGTGAAACACACACGGTACTTGATTTGATATCAACGTACGGCACTGCAGCGGGCAGTAACATGAATGTGGCTAAATCCGCGGCGATGCCCATTGGACGCGGCCTCTCACACGACGACGTAGCACCTCTCCCGTGTGTACAAAAACTACGATACCTTGGTATTATTTTCACCTCCACCGCGCGCCGCTCCGCTGCCATCAATTTTCGGCGTGCACTCCAAACTATCCGCACGACGGTGCGACAAAATCTTCTCCGACGACTCCATTCTTTACAACGTGTCCAATACCTGAATCAACATGTGGCGTCCAGAATGGTCCACATTGCACGGGTCCTCCCGCTGCCATCAACTATTGGACGCAGCCTCCAGGCTGCCTTCGGATACTTCCTTACGGCCGGTACGCTCTTTAAGGTCCGCTACGGCACGCTCACCCTTCCCCCGCGAGCGGGGGGCCTCGGCCTTGTCAATGTGCGACTACGCGCGGCGTCCTTGTACATGTCCATGCACAAGCAGTGGCACGGGGGCACCTCCCTTACGCGCAGCTTGCTGGAAATTCTTGTGCCCGCGACCGTAACACCAGTACCAGTCGGACACATCAAGCACCATCTGACGCATATTTCTGATTTCATCGTCGACTTCATTTATGCTCTCACACACTTACCGACCACGCGTTCTCCTCAACCTAAAGATTTTTACACCCCACTCCTTCGTTCCATATCCAGCAACAATATCGAACTGAGACATCCGTCCACGCGGTGGCCCACGGTTTGGCGTCACATCCACCAGCCTTTTCTTCCCTCCAACGTCCGGGCAACATGGTACCAAGTCGCAAATGAAAAATTCGCTACAAATCATCGTCTTCACGCCATCGGACTAAAGGACTCTCCACTTTGTTCCATTTGCCACCTCGTGGATGACGATGTCCATCAACTGACTTGTGCTGCCACCAGTGACGTCTGGAAACTTGCCCGACAGTTCGTTGCCTGTTACCTTCGCGCTCCGCCGGACTCGATTGACCCATGGACTTTTATCCATCCTGAGAATACTTATTTCCCCGCCACCAAAAATCATGCGATTGTATGGGTCAAGGGATGGACGATCAACTACATGTATAATGATGGCGACAAATCACGCCTTGATTTCTGGCAGTACTTACAAACCGCCCACAGTTAAGTCGAACACCGACCGCGCTACCGCGCCTTCTTCGTCAGTTACCTACATGCGATCTTTACGTCACCCCCGCTCAGTTGGATGGTGCCACAGGCCGACAGCACTCCCCCCCCCCCCCTGCTGACATCTGAGACCCCCCTCGCCACTTTCTACATTGTAACCCACAGTTGAGTAGACGCATGGACACGCGCCTCCTTTCTTTATGCACTATACCAGAAAACGCTGGTTTTTCTCTCACTCCACTGTATATTGCTTCACACCTCTTAGCTTACATTAGTATTATTATTTTTTTTCCTACACCTTGTTCATAAAAAAAAAATTGCTCGCCTTGTACGAGTATAATGTCTTGTGTTATTTTCGCCGGAAGGATGGCATTCTGTTGTATTTAAGTTTGTACCAATAAAGATCTTTTGTTCATTTACCCTGTTCCTGGTAAAAAAAATATAATAAAAATAATAAAATAAAAATAAATCCTAAAGCTACTTTGAGGGAGTTATTCACGGACGGGAGGGGGAGACATCGCGGCCAGGCCTCGGGTTCCGACCCCTGCCCGCCTTGTCTCCACCTACTCATAACTGAACACTCTTAAAATAGCTTTACATATATATATATATATATATATATATATATATATATATATATATATATATATATATATATATATATATATATAAAGTGGTAGAGTACTTGCTCGCGAAAGGTCCCCGAGTTCGAGTCTCGGTCCGGCACACAGTTTTAATCTGCCAGAAAGTTTTACCCTTTAAATGGTTTATTTATCGAGACATCAAGAGGTGGCAGTTGAGAAGTAAGTCTTCCCGGAATAACAGCGAGCTCTGTATTTCCCTCTCTAAATTTATCTTTCACAGAGTTTTTCAAATGACTGCTTAAGTGATCTACAACAAGAAGAGAACTCTTCTTCAATAAAGCACCTTTACTTCTCTCTCACGCTGTGTTAAGCCATAATTTTATACCAACCTCGTCCATTAACCCTTTTTATGTACGCGAGCAGCCACATCTGGCGGTATTTCAGAAGGTTTCGGCATTGTTTTGCTCTTGAAAACGATAATGGGACTAACGTTAGTACCGTCAGCACAACATGAATGGATAGTAATGTAGTGCACTTTTTCATGTCCACTTGTTTTTATAGTTGCCGTTCTAGGAACGTTCATGGAACAGTTTTGTTACATGGCACGTTAAATGTCTGAGGATTTCGTCCATAATCACAATTTGGCTTAGTTCCACGCTGGTTTTCTTACGATGATGAATAATAAAACGATGGAAAGATAATAATTTCTCTTCACACTCTTGTGGCATTTCATGAGTTATTTTAGTTTTCATGCTAAGTCCCTGACGCTTCATAAACCTGTAGCACCAACCAACTCCACCCTTAACGTCTGTTAAGTTCCACTGTAGCGCTAGCTTACGATCGTGCATTTGAATCATTTTTGCATTAATTCCAATGCCACTTTGACGGTACCCTTGAGTCCATTCCAATATGTCGTCTTCTAGTTTTGGCCATTTTGCATTCAGTTCTCTATTTGCGCATTTAGTCTTCCTGATTTTTGTCAGTTCTTCTTTACTACCCCGCCAATCGCGAATAGCTTTTTCTTTTGGTGGAGCGCCGAAATGCCGCTCAGTTGCTTTGTTTCCATGTTCTGCATATGCTATAACTTTGAATTTATAGCTCACATCATATAAACGCCTTTTCTTTTTTTCATTACGAAATTAGCATTTAGTAAAAATATTGTACTGTTAGCAACAATACAAATCACTTGCAATTCGAGTTCACTGGCAATGACGCATCATAAGCTAGACAGTGGTCTGGGTTTGTGATGACAGGGCGAGGGGGAGACTGTTGGCAAGCTTGTGAACTCGCCCAACTCATGTTCTTCGCAACCGTGTACTGCTGCTGCCAGTTGAATCCAATGTTGCCAAACAGAGATAGGTTCCCCGCGACATCGAATATATGGTCATTTTTAAGACTGGTGGGAATTTTAAAGCAAATACTGGATATTTTTCTATTAATTTCGAGCACAAGACGTACCTGAATTTTAAGGCAAGTTTTCGAACAAAAAAGTGTGTCTTACAGTCCACAAAATACGGCAAGATCACAGAAATCAGTCAGTTTCTGATGAGACGGGCGTCACCATTGTCAGCTGGAATATCGAAGACAGTCCATGGAATAGTGACATTTCAACTCTCCAATAAGTCATAGGCATCCACAAGCATAGTGACGTGCACAGATGTCGTGGATACGTGCTGTGATCCTTTTCAATGTCTTGGAGCCTAGAGCAACTGCCGGTCAAGATCACTGCAAGGCTGACTAGGCTGAAAGCCCGAATTTCTGAAGTCTGCCTAGAAAAGAAGAAACACTTCTGCTTGCAACGAGACATTGTCAGGTGCCACAGAAGTTTTCCTACCATAGAACCCACTGTTAAATTTAGCTGGGCTGTCCTATCTCACGCACAGTTCCATCTTGATTTAACGTCATCAGGATTCTATCTCTTTGCAGCAACATTTTCCAGACAGGGATGACGGCATCAAAGGCGTAATACGGTGGCTAGCCTCACCCGGTTGACGTGTTTTCCGAGCGCGGCAGCCACCAGAATTACTGCGGTCAAGAGTAGACGAAGAGGAGTTCTTGTGAGAGTGTAAGGGTCTCTCAGCACGCTACATGGTGCTGAGAATCTGCACCGTTGATATCATCGTTCAATACACAGCTGTAGATTGTTGGCTGAACGTGAGAAAAATGAACGAGGTGTTGGCCACAAGAAGCAGGGCAGATACGGGACGTGTGGACACCAGGCGCAGCATGGGCCAGTTATTGACTCAACATCACCCTTGTCCAACATATCTGGAGCGTGTAAATCTTAGCCAAAGGAGAGAATGCAAAAGGGGATCCCCTGAACATACTGTACTACGCTACAAACTACTATGACAAATGAGACGTCCTGTACAAACGCAAGACAACTTTATAACACAGTCAGGGACCCAGCACAGTAGACATATTTACATAATTTATCAAATGCAGTCTCAAGCATACTTCATAACGAGTATATGAGGGATGGCCCTACCCGAAAACGAAACAGAAGGGTGTGAATGAATGACTCAGATGCTCAAACTGATGGGGCCACAGATACGAAAACGCGTTTATGCCATTTGCAATGTAAACAGTGTAGATAGGCTAGGCCTCGGTCGTCTCTTAGCCAATATCAGTCATTATTAGCTTTAAACTAATAGAATCAATTCGTCAGCATTACGTATTCATTAGTAGACTAAAAGCAACAGCTCTCTGGGCCACAAGTCCTGAATTTTTCTCAAGACCTGGTCGACTTAGGTGGTGGGATATCTTTCTGTAATTTTTGTAACGTCTTCCTGATTCTCGTTAAAGAGTCATCCGTCTTTCTTTTTATTCTTCTTAAAGAATAATTTCGTATTTAATGGGTCAAAGTTAACTTTGTTTAATTAAGTATTGTTAATGTTCCAGAACACAGGAACGTTCATATAACCGATTGACTTAATTGGTTGATTACTAATGTGCTGTTAACCAATAAATGCACTGTAACCTCCTAACAGAAAAAAATTGTATAATTATATTTATAACATTCACATTTAGTGTAACCTCCCTACAGTTTATTATTCCGTAACCTCGCAATAATAACGTGACTAACCTCCCAATAAAAAATGTGACACATATATAACCTTTCAATAATTAACTGACTGTGAATCTAAACTGGAAAATTTGGATGTCAACAGTGCTGCGTCATGGCCCTGAAAGATCATTCTGAATAAATTGAAAATTCTTACCTCAATGAAGTCGCCAGATAACGCATATATATCTACTCCTAAAAGAAATTTTTCTGGCACAGCCCAGTGCAATGCTGGCTGCTAGATTTGTCATGTATAAAAAGAAACAACTGATTTTTCTTTACGAGAATCGGGATGACCATGGATTGGAGAAATTAGTAAATTCTTTAAATTCAGATGAATGACTTTAATTTTTATAAGAAAAATTATCATTAAAAGATTTTTTTAAAACATTTACATGGGACTTGATACAACAAACTACAAATTTAGTTGTAACAAATTACATATGCGCGTGGCTTTTTTTACTTTATACTACATCGCTCAGGCACGATCGGCCCAACCGCCCGACTGCGAGCTACCACGACTACTGTCCACACAGCTCTTACTGCAGCCGACACTGCTCTCTGGTCTGTGATTCTATTATAGTTTACACATCACAGGCAGCGCGTGAGCAATCCATCGAAATTACATCTGCTCGAGTGCGCTAACAACAAATTCCTTAGTCATGGACCTCTTACAGCACGTATTGCATATAAAGATAAATCTGACATGTCTTTGTTACTATATGGCAAGTCATGTCTAAACAGAGACGAATCAATAAGAAAGAAAATGCAGGCGGATGATCATCGATGGAAAAAGTGCTTAATGAATGTTATACGAAAAAAAGGCATGTAGCTCAAATATTGCTCTTTTTGTGTGTATCATTGGGCTCCCTGTATTTACTGTTGCCTCCGTGAAGATAAAATATGAGGAACTAGTTTTGGAACGACCCTGGTAGCGTTGGAGTTATGCTACGGAAACGAAGTTCGAATTTTACAGAATTTCACTGACGAAAAATTTTTTTGCTGATTACGACGAAAACTCAGAAAGGTCCTGGGAGCATCTCTACACAAGGGCTGGGTGGCAGTAAATAGGCGTCATAAATTCAGAGATGAGGCGACGGAGGCGGTACGATAAATCTGCCAGCGGACGAGGTCTGCGGCGCCTGAATGCAGGCTGCCCGCTCGCCGCTTCTTTTGCATGTACCATCAGGAAGGGCTCCACGCTTCTGAAAGAAGACCAGGCCGGGCTTTCTGCCCTTCCACCAGCGGGGCGTGGCCGCCTTTCTGCTGTCTCTGTACTTCTGCGCACCAAATGCCACGACTTATTTATTATTCTCTGACCAAGAATACGTCACCCAGTGGGGAACTTGCTGCAGGGGTTGGTGCCAAAAGTTGGTGTCAGAAATGAATAACCCAGTCGTCGGAAGCCGCTGGTGCTTATTGTTCACTTAAAGTGATTGCTCTGAAGAGTAATATCAACAAGTTTAATGTTACTGGACTTGACGTGTAGCGTCTGCATCAGTAATTTTCACAACAAATGGGCAGGAGTACAGCCAGCATCAGTTGTAGATGTTATACATTATAGGAATTCAGGTCAGCCTATTATGCGAAGAACTGTTGTTTTCAATGTCCGAACACGTTGAAGCACCTTTGTGCCATTATCAGTGGATACTTTTATTCACTTTCGTAAAATGCATACAGTCAAACTAGTGCATACATCCACTCTTTTTGCCAATTAGCTATAAACAGAACTTTGACAACACATAGTCCATCAGGTCGTTAACAAATATCTCAAATGTAAACAAATGATGTATAATATTTTACAACAATTATTCGTTCACAACTGTAAATATTATGTACCAAAAGTTTCGCTAAATGTTAATATGCAACAAGAATTTTACAGTTACACAATAAAAAATAACCCAATGAAGATAGCACAAAATGTGCTGAAACATGTCTGGGAGAAACAAAAAGGTGTCTTGCATAAGGCGGAATTCCACTTCCAACAGGTCATTTCATCTATAAACATAATTTTGTTGCGTGTGTTTTTAGGCCTAGTTTCCATTTCAATAATTATTATTTAAAACATGGTTCGCATTTTGGACAATTGTTATTTGGACAACTGAATGAAAGTACTGATGATATCAAAAAGGTGCTGAAAAGTGGTTGGGCATTAAAAAATTGTTTTTTGCATAATAGGTGGATTCGAATTCCCAAAATCTGATCTATAAAAAAACACCTGCCGTTAGAGCTTCAAAACCAAACGACGAATGTAGCAGAAGTTCTTGTTGTTGAACGGAGAGATTTCCACCTGTATAAGAAGAGTTATATAAAAAAAATAATACAAGAAGTAAACTCCGATATGCAATCAAAAGAAAATTCTTACCTATACGCCCTAATCTTTTCTCTTAGATATTCAGTGTTCCAATTTGTTAACTGATCCCTTCAGTGTCATGCTCTCCAGTCATTCCTTTCTATTGTTTCCTCAACATTCACATTAGTACCGGAAGGATGGTAGTTTAAACCCCGCTACGGCAATCCAGATTTAGTTTTCTGTGATTTCTCTAAATCATTTAAGGTTCAAGAGTGCGAATTAACATCTGAATATTCTTTACATAAATGAATTATTCCTCATACGCAATCAAAAGAAAATTCTTACTTATAGGCCCCATTCTTTCTTCTTAAATATTCAGTGTTCCAGTTGGTTAACTGATTCCTTCAGTGTCATGCTCTGCAATCATTTCTTTCTATTGTTTCCTCGATCTCCACATCAGTAACGGAAGGGGGCAGTTTAAATCCCCCTACGGCAACTCAAATTTAGGGTTCTGTGATTTCCCTAAATCATTTAAAGTTCAAGAGTGCTAATTAACACCTGAATAATGTTTATAAAAATGAATTATTCACCAGAATCAAAGAGTAGTGCCCATGATACGAAAAGGAGTTCATTCTAAGAACCTTGATCAGTTTGGCAGGCGTAACAGCAGCCAATTCACGAGCAGCAGGAGAAGATGTCATTCAGCTATGCCACTAGTTCACTCCACATGAAATGAGAAACCATTACAGAAGATTAGATTCTTAGGACAATACTAATTAAATGCATCGACTTAATAACATGTTAAATTTCAAAACGTAATAAACTCGGCATTACCTGTGATTGTGCAAATGGCAGGAGCTCGAATTTCAGTGTCAATGATTTTGTGACACAACGAGAACTACTCATAAAATTTTAATTTTAATTTCGATAAAATCAAGCTACGGCCTTCGAGATGAATTAGTCTCTCTATGTTGTTCACAGCTCAAGGCTCCGCATCTTCCCCGAAGTGTTGTTAGGTTGTAGAAGTCTGCTTTAATAGGTGTATGATCATGAGGCCCCATCACTTCTCAATCCTAGCTTCTGCTCCATCTCTCACAACCTAGTCCTCGACTGGACGTTGAATCCTAAATTATCATTTTTTTCAGATTTATAACATGAGGATTGTAGTATGTGGTAGACCAATGTCTCCAGTAACCTGATAAAATTTTCCGCAAAGTTTGCTTCCTCATCTATTCAGCATAATATTATTTCTGCAGTTTTCTTATAATTGCTCCTTACTACAATACTTCCTTAGTTTCCTGCAGCTTGCCTTACTTTTAACCAGAAATCCACATTTCATTTCTACATGGTATAGTATTCTAAATTAAAATTTTCTTAAATTTTATCTCGATTTTAACTCAGTATATGCCACTTTTAGATTTATTTTGCTGAAGAATTCTTCTTCGTCTCTATTAGGTTTTTCTTGACATCTTTCTAACTTCGACTACCTTGATTAATCGCTTCTTCTACAGTTATGATGTTTCTTTTGTAGCTATTCTACTTTAACCCTTCAATACGGTGTATGATTACCACGAAGGTGGATGTTTATTTCATTTAACAGTTCTTCTGTCATTCTCAGTTGGCGTAAGTGGAGTTAGTTAGTTATCTACACGTTCCATAAATAATTTGAACGATCCTTTTAATGATGTGGAACGAGTAAATTTACAGGAGAGGTCTCCCGCAAACTTTAACATTAAAATGAGTTCCCCTTGCAGCTTTATTTTACTTCTGAATCATATCTTCACTTATTTAGTACCTCTTCAACAACTCAAACGGCAGCGATGACAAACTAAAAGCTTATCTTAAAAACTTTTTCATTCAAGCAGTTCTCTGTAGGTATACATTTTTTGGTGATTCTAACGTAGGGTTTGTAACCTCCCCTTTATGTTTGTTTTTGTCTTAAATTTATCCCAAATTTACCTCCGACTCTATAAAAGTCTACATATTACCAAAACTATGTCCTCGCAAACTGTTATCCAAATTAAACTCTTGTGCTAACCTTTGAAGAACCAGAACCCATTTGAACTGAACTGTAATTGATGTGAATGCAGCTTGTCCTTATAGTAAATGCGCAACGGAAGTGCAACAATTATCTGGCCCTAATCAAAATTTCCACTTGCCTCGCGTCTTCATAACATCGTTGCAAATTACTCGAAAACACAACAACAAACGACAAGCAGATAGCGCTTAAGCTAGATTTCTATTTCTACATAAAATTTCTGAACTATATTCAAACTGTGAAATGTGATAATGCATAATTATAAACACTGGAATGGAGAGAGTAACTATTCCTGTGTTGTTGTGGTCTTCAGTCCTGAGACTGGTTTGATGCAGCTCTCCATGCTACTCTCTCCTGTGCAAGCTTCTTCATCTCCCAGTACGTACTGCAGCCTATATCCCTCTGAATCTGCTTAGTGTATTCATCTCTTGGTCTCCCTCTACAATTTTTACCCTCCACGCTGCTCTCCAATACTAAATTGGTGATCCCTTGATGCCTCAGAACATGTCCTACCAACCGATCCCTTCTTCTAGTCAAGTTGTGCCACAAATTTCTCTTCTCCCCAATTCTATTCAGTACTTCGTCATTAGTTATGTGATCTACCCACCTAATTTTCCGCATTCTTCTGTAGCACCACATTTCGAAAGCTTCTGTTCTCTTCCTGTCTAAACTATTTGTCAACCCTGTTTGACTTCCATACATGACTACACTCCACACAAATTCTTTCAGAAACGACTTCCTGACACTTAAATCTATACTCAGTGTTAACAAATTTCTCTTCTTCACAAACGCTTTCCTTGCCATTGCCAGTCTACATTTTATACATCTACATCTACATCCATACTCCGCAAGCCACCTGACGGTGTGTGGAGGAGGGTACCTTGAGTACCTCTATCGGTTCTCCCTTCTATTCCAGTCTCATTTTGTTCGTGGAAAGAAGGATTGTCTGTATGCTTCTGTGTGGGCTCTAATCTCTCTGATTTTATCCTCATGGACTTTTCGCGAAATATACGTAGGAGGGAGCAATATACTGCTTGACTCCTCGGTGCCGGCCGGTGTGGCCGTGCGATTCTAGGCGCTTCAGTCTGGAACCGCGTGACCGCTACGGTCGCAGGTTCGAATCCTGCCTCGGGCACGGATGTGTGTGATGTCCTTAGGTTAGTTAGGTTTAAGTAGTTCTAAGTTCTACGGGACTGATGACCACAGCTGTTAAGTCCCATAGTGCTCAGAGCCATATGAATCATTTGACTCCTCGTGAAGGAATGTTCTCGAAACTTCAACAAAAGCCCTTACTGAGCTAGTGAGCGTCTCCCCTGCAGGTCTTCCACTGGAGTTTATCTATCATTTTCGTAACGCTTTCGCGATTACTAAATGATCCTGTAACGAAGCGCGCTGCTCTCCGTTGGATCTTCTCTATCTCTTCTATCAACCCTTTCTGGTACGGCTCCCACACTGCTGAACAGTATTCAAGCAGTGGGTGAAGAAGCGTACTGTAACCTACTTCCTTTGTTTTCGGATTGGATTTCCTTAGGATTCTTCCAATGAATCTCAGTCTGGCATCTGCTTTACCGACGATCAACTTTATATGATCTTTCCATTTTAAATCACCCCTAATGCGTACTCCCAGATAATTTATGGAATTAACTGCTTCCAGTTGCTGACCTGCTATATTGTGGCTAAATGATAAGAGATCTTTCTTTCTATTTATTCACAGCACATACACTTGTCTACATTGAGATTCAATTGCCATTCCCTGCACCATGCGTCAATTTGCTGCAGATCCTCCTGCATTTCAGTATAATTTTCCATTGTTACAAACTCTATATATACCACAGCATCATCCGAAAAAAGCCTCAGTGAACTTCCGATGTCATCCACAAAGTCATTTATGTATGTTGTGAATAGCAACGGACCTACGGCACTCCAATGTGGCACACCTGAAATCACTCTTACTTCAAAAGACTTCTCTCCATTGAGAATGACATGCTGCGTTCTGTTATCTAGGAACTCTTCAATCCAATCACACAATTGGTCTGACAGTCCATATGCTCTTACTTTGTTCATTAAACGACTGTGGGGAAATGTATCGAACGCCTTGCGGAAGTCAAGAAACACGGCATCTACCTGGGAACCTGTGTCTATAGCCCTTTGACTTTCGTGGACGAATAGCGCGAGCTGCGTTTCACACGATCGTCTTTTTCGAAACCCATGCTGATTCCTACAGAGTAGATTTCTAGTCTCCAGAAAAGTCATTATACTCGAACATAATACGTGTTCCAAAATTCTACAACTGATCGACGTTAGAGATATAGGTCTATAGTTCTGCACATGTGTTCGACGTCCCTTCTTGAAATCGGGGATGACCTGTGCCCTTCTCCAATCCTTTGGTACGCTACGCTCTTCTAGAAACCTACGGTGCACCGCTGCAAGAAGGGGGGCAAGTTCCTTCGCGTACTCTGGGTAAAATCGAACTGGTATCCCATCAGGTCCAGCGGCCTTTCCTCTTCTGAGCGATTTTAATTGTTTCTTTGTCCCTCTGTCGTCTATTTCGACAGCCTTTCTAATTCGACCATCATCAGTTATTTTGCTCCCCAGATAGCAAAACTCACCTACTACTTTAAGTGTCTGATTTCCTAATCTAATTCCCTCAGCATCACCCGAATTAATTTGACTACATTCCATTATCCTCGTTTTGCTTTTGTTGATGTTCATCTTATATCCTCCTTTCAAGACACTGTCCATTCCGTTCAAATGCTCTTCCAGGTCCTTTGCTGTCTCTGACAGAATTACGATGTCATAGGCAAACCTCAAAGTTTTTATTTCTTCTCCATTGATTTTGATTCCTATATCGGATTTTTCTTTTGTTTCCTTTACTGCTTGCTCAATACACAGATTGGATAACATCGGGGATAGGCTACAAACCTGTCTCACTCCCTTCCAAACCACTGCTTCCTTTTCATCATGCCCCTCGAGTCTTATAACTGCCATCTGGTTTCTGTAAAAATTGTAAATAGCCTTTCGCTCCCTGTATTTTACCCCTGACACCTTCAGAATTTGAAAGAGAGTATTACAGTCAACATTGTCAAAAGCGTTCTCTAAGTCTACAAATGCTAGAAACGTAGGTTTGCCTTTCCTATGAAGTTATATTCCGATACAACGATTTTGGAATGAAGTATGTATTCAAACAGACGGAGTAAAACTTCACGTGATCTTCACACAAAACATTGGTATGCATAACAAAGTGAACAATGATTTAAAAAGGAAACAATGTTAACAGAGAATTTGTATAAAAATCAAAAACTTTAATCAGTTGATATGTTAATGCGTGACTCAGGGACGTGCTGTGGTATTTCTCTCAGCTCTGAGCGGGTTAACTGGCTGAGAATAACCACTCCCAGTTGTGCAGTGCTGCAGTTTTACCTCAAACTTCTTCTCTTCAAAAATGATAACATGATTCAAAATTTACATTCTTTTCACCTTCCAGTATGTACATCATATTCACCCTTGCTGTCCTTTACAATAATTTTTTCTTCATCTAACAGACACCATTAAAAGTCAACTCAGGACTACTGAATACGTCGATCACCTACCACACTTCAACTAGGAATGTATCAGACTGGGCAGAGGCGAAGACCGCGCCACGACAAGACCAAAGATTGATTAACAGCAACAGAACTTGCTCTCTCTCTGACATGCACATCGACAACATACAAAAATCAAAATGACATGACCGTCTTACAGGCTGCCACCATTTTTGGCGTGATAGAATAAAATAACGACGGTGTTACGACTAATGCAAGAGGCCATGGATGTATATCAGATTGGAGGCCACCAAACAGTGTTACTTCAGGCACGACCCGCTGATGTGACAGATACCGCCACCACGCCTTCGGGCGGTTACCACATCGCCTGGCCAGCCGAGGGAGCGGTGCCTTAATTGAACAACGACACAGCAGAAAGACTGAGCCACTGTGGCGGGGTGGCTTGATTGCTTCACGCCTCAGTCGTAGGCCCTGTTGGGGCTACTTGACAGGAATCGACGCCTTAACAAAATAAGCACGCATCAAGCTCGTCTAAGAGCCCATCATTTTTGGATAGCTGGATCGGGTCTGGCAGCTGTAAGCTTTGAGGCGAGGTCCACGTTGGTCTACGAGTCGACATGGATCTATAGGTTGCCATCGCGAGACGTGGTCTCCATTAACTACAGATGTACTGATGGCTCTGAGTCCGATTTTGCGGAATTAGCGCCTTCCAACCGGTGGGCCACGTCCGTCCCTGCTTCCAGTCGCTATTAGCCTCCTGCGCTGGAGGACAGTTGTTCGAGGCCAGGTCTGGGGTGCCGATCGGTCAGATAAGATACGAGAAATTAGGGCTCATGCGGAAACATATAGACAGTCGTCTTTTCCTCGCTCAGTTTGCGAGTGGAACAGGAAAGGAAACGACTAGTTGTGGTACAGGGTAATGTCCGCTTCGCACCGTACGGTGGCTTCGTGTACCTCCATGGTACAGGAAGAGACTGAGTCAATAATTAAATCCGCGAAAACTAAGAGCTCTCGTGGGTATGATGAGATGTGTAACAGGATACTAATGAACTGAGCTGCATGCAATAACCCCGTACCTAACAACATTTCTAATTTTTATGTAGGTAATGATCAGTTTCCTGAATGACCAAAGTACTCTGTAGCAAAACCGGTTATAAAAATGATAAATGGATAGCGTAGTCAATATTAGACCTATTTATATGTCATCGGTGTTTTCAAAAGTTGTTGAAAAAGATGCATAGGTTATGACGAGGGAGTCTACGAGTCTGTAAACATGTGACACAAAATGGCCCGTATCTTTTTACTACACTGACTTCGAAGCTTAAATTTTTTACACGGTCAAAAGACCGTAGATCTTAGTATATGACATAAATTTCAACTTAAACGTCTATCCGTTTCTGAGGAAAAAGGGTCTTAATAGACGGACATATTGATGGAAAACAAAGTGGTCCTACAATTGCATTTTTACTGAGTGAGGAGCGGAACACTTTAGGCTATCCGTACAGTATTTCAGCTCACGATTCGCCGAAGTTGTTACGTTCACCTTGTAAACAGATAAGCTGACACTCCGTAACGCACAAAGTAGCGGAGAAAGGCCACCGAGAGAAGGTTAATTATGAGCGGGAAATGGGATAGCGGCCGGTGTTGAATCACCCGCGTGGCCCACGCCGGGGGCGGCGGCCGCGGCCGTGGAGAGCGGGCGCTGCCGGCCGGTGGCTGGCGGGTGCCCTTGGGACGGCCTTGCCTTAATGAAGCGCCGGCCGGACCCCGCGCCTGTCCCTATATTTCATCCGCAGCATAAATCTGGGCCGCGGGGTGGTCGCCGGCTAGCGGCGTTCCCACGTGAGCCGCCAGGTTACGCGCTCGCCGCCTACAGTAGCTGCCCAGCCACCGGCGCTGTTTATTACCTCGAGCGTCAGCGGAAAACAGAGAACGAGCTCTCTATGACCGCCACGATCACACCAGCGTAGGTGTAACGGGCGTCCGAAACTTTTAGGGTTAGAAGTATACTGTTGGCAGAAGATCTTAACTATACTCGCGTGTAAACTTAAGGACGAAAGTAGCTTCCGCGTCATGTGTTACTGCGGAGTGGCATAGCTCCACGAAACTTGGATCACACATAGAAAGTACAGCACGGAAGTTAATTCAAAGAAATACAGAACGAGACGTACAGAGATGACAGCCTCATTCGAAGCTAATTATTACACTGAAACAACCTCAATTCGCGATGATTCCCTGCACATAACAAAAGTTGGGACTTGGTTGTTAATAGGGTGCGTGATCACCACGGACAGAAATGCATTCTACAACGTGCTCCCATGCTGCCCACGAGATTCGCAAGCCGTTCTTGTGGTAGGGCGTACCGTTGCTCCACCAGCGCGATTGACAACTGCTGAACGGTCGTTGGTGCATGTAGGCGTGCTGCAATACGTCCCGCCACACTTGTTCGATGGGAACGGTCAGGCCAGTGCATTCGCCGAATATCCTGCCGTACCAAGAGCTCCTCCGCCTGTGCTGCTCGATGCAATCGCGCGTATGGGTCGAATGCACCTTTGAAAGCACATACATATGGAAGGGGTACAGTGTCACAATAACGCTGCGTGCTGAGTACATGGTTGCCTATGCAACAGTATGCCTCTCCACTTCATAACATATGATCCACCGAAACTCTCATGTCTGACAGAGCTGGGTGCCCCCGCCGCCCTCCGTTGTCCACTCATTCCCCTCCCCCACCCCCCCCCCTCCCCATATGGCGAGAGGTGGGAATATTTGTGCAGCCAGGAACATTGTCGAATACGATTTAAGTGGTCCAGGTGTTATGGTGTAGGGAGGCATAATGTTGCGTGGGCGTACTGACATCCAAGTCTTTGAAAAGGGTACACTCTTCGGTTAACGTTATTGTGACACTGCACTGCTTCCACACGTGCGTGCCGCGCGGGATTAGCCGAGCGGTCTCGGGCGCTGCAGTCATAAACTATGCGGCTGGTCCCGGCGGAGGTTCGAGTCCTCCCTCGGGCGTGGGTGTGTGTGTTTGTCCCCAGGATAATTTAGGTTAAGTAGTGTGTAAGCTTAGGGACTGATGACCTTAGCAATTAAGTCCCATAAGATTTCACACACACACCACACGTGCGTCTTTTCAGCGGTGCATTCGACACTGACTTTACATTCATGTATGATAATGCGCGACTGCATCGAACAGCGCAGGTGCAGGTGATCCTGGAAGGAGTGGATATACGAAGTATGGATCGGCCTGCCCGTTCCCATAGAGCACGTGGCAGCGCGGTTGGGGAGACGCAAGGCGGCACGTCCACACGAACCAACGACATCCAGCAGTTAGCAACCCCGCTGGTGGAGGAATGGAACACGCTACCGTAAGAACTTCTTATCAGCCTTGTAGCTCGTATCTGTCGTCTGTCAGGGTATCATACCAAACGATTTGATGTAACGCCTAAGGGAAAAATCCGTGCAAGCGAGATCGAGCGATCACGCTGGTCTGGACCTTTGGGCCGGAACTCCCCATCCGATCCAACGATGACGATTTCTGTTATTCAGGTGTTCACGAACATTTTCACTATCTCCCGTGAAAATTGCAAGCTATACAGAAGGCTTCAGATAAACGTCAAAATGGTATGAAGTGTTCTGCGTGCTTGAATGTGCAAATTATGAACAATTCAGTAGCTACCAGGAACGGCACCTATACAGTGGCGTAGCTAGACACTTTGGCACCGAGTGACGAGTTTTAACGTGTCTCTTCCCCGCTCCCATCAACCTGACAAAAACATGTTTTCCTTTCGATGGTGGGGGAGGGGGTGGGGAACGACGACAATATTTTAATAGAAGTGGTTAGGTAGGCTAAGTATAATGTTAGCTATTTTGTAAACAGCTTTTATGAATGAAAACAAATGAGTGAGTAAAACAAATTTTACATTATAGCAGGCAAAATGCTTTTTCTTTCCCGTTCACAGTGATTTACCTATACCGACTTTTTAAAGTGTTTCATGGACCTAATAATTACCTGTATTTTCATATGATTGTGATTTCGATGTACCTGACGACTGCTTGAACACGATGTTTATGTAACTGAAACTCTTTGTCCTTGTCCTGCTGTAATCAAAGAAATGAAAGTCAAGTCTTTGATGTTCCTTCTCGCAACTGATGAGTCAGTATTTAGACATCATGTGCAGTCTGCCATCAATATTTGGTCAGTTCAGTACGTCTACTATTTATGTTTTATTACCACACATACATTTAACAAACGAAATTTCAATAACAGTTGAAAGTATCATTGATAAGATGGTTCTCAATTTGTTATTGAACAAACCTGCATCTGACTGCGTCTGTGAACTTGCTTCTTGCACTCCTCCATTTTGCCAGAAATGCAACATGTATTTGACCCAGCAATCATACCTTTGACAGTAAATGAAAAATGCATTTCCTT
The DNA here is from genome assembly GCF_021461385.2 of Schistocerca piceifrons. Classification (NCBI taxonomy): domain Eukaryota; kingdom Metazoa; phylum Arthropoda; class Insecta; order Orthoptera; family Acrididae; genus Schistocerca; species Schistocerca piceifrons. The sequence goes on along the minus strand of NC_060138.1, from coordinate 478,829,559 downwards.
GTATAATTTCTCAAGTTACACAATATGGCAGCGTTTTCTTAAAGAAAATTTCGCAGCTGACACTGTTGTTGTTGTTTTGGTCTTTAGTCCAAAGACTGGTTTGATCCAGCTCTCCACGCTATACTATCCTGTGCAAGCCTCTTCATATCCGAGTAACTACTGCAACCTACATCCTTCTGAACCTGCTTACTGTATTCATCCCTTGGCCTTCCTCTACGGTTTTTACCCATCACGCTTCCTTCCAGTACTAAATTGGCGATCCCTTGATGCCTCAGAACGTGTCCTACCAACCAATGCTTTCCTCTAGTCAGGTTTTGCCACAAACTTCTTCTCTTCCCAATTATGTTCAGTACCTACTCATGAGTCACGTGATCTACCCAATAAATCTTGAGCACTCTTTTGTAGCACCACATCTCACAAGCCTCTTCTCTTCTCGTCTACGGTGTTTATCGTCCATTTTTCATTTCCATTCATTGCTACATTCCATACAAATACTTTCAGAAAAGAGTCCTGACACTTAAATCTATACTCGATGTTAACAAATTCCTGTTCTTCAGAAATGCTTTTCTTGGCACTGCTAATCTGCATTTTATATCCTCCTTACACCTACCATCATCAGTTATTTTGCTTCCCAAATAGCAGATCTCATCTACTACTTTAAGAGTCTCATTTCCTAATCTAATTCCCTCAGCATTACCTGATTTAATTCTGTTACATTCCATTATCCTCATTTTGCTTTTGTTGATATTCATCTTGTATCATCCTTTCAAGAAACCTTCCATTCCGTTCAACTTCTCTTCCACGTCCATTGCTGTCTCTGACAGAATTACAGTGTCATTAGCAAACCTCAACGTTCTTATTTCCGCTCGCTGGACTTTAATTGCTACTCGAAATTTTTCTTTTGCTTCCTGTACTGCTTGCTCAATATACAGATTGAATAACATCGGGGACAGGCTACAAACCTGTCTCACTCCCTTCTTAACCACTGCTCCCCTTTCGTGCTCCTCGACTCTAACAACTGCCATCTGGTTTCTGTACAAATTGTAAATAGTATTTCGCTCTCTGTATTTTACCCCTGCCACCTTCAGAATTTGAAAAAGAGAATTCCAGTCAACATAGTCAAAAGCTTTCTCTAAGTCTACAAATACTATAGGTCTAGGTTTGCCTTTCCTCTACGGAATCCAAACTGATCTCCCCTGAAGTCGGCTTCTACCAGTTTTTCCATTCTTTTGTAAAGAATTCGTATTAGTATTTTGCGACGGTGACCTATTAAACTGATAGTTCGGACATTTTCACATCTTACGGCAACTCCTTTATTTGGAATTGGGATTATTATATTCTTCACTATAGTGTGTGACATTCGGTCAAAACATAATCGTTCTTGAGAACAGGAGTAATATCAGAACAAAGTACTTTATGGGATATCCATTCTCCATTATAACTGCTCTTCCACGGTATCACCAAATTTTGCGATGTAGTTAGCCCCAATCAGTTCCCACCCTTCCTGCGACTTGGTTTTCCTGTTTGGGTTAAGATCTCGTGAATGAGGTGTTGTCTCGACATCTTTGGGACGGTTATAAAGAAGCCATTGTTTTTTTTATAAAGAAGCCACTGTGTTTTTATGGTGTGTGCTTCGGGTAACTATCATGAAAAAATTATAATATGTACTACCTGAAACTTTTCTTCAGTCCTGTACAAATCTTGCTGCAAGATGTAGATGCAACCCTCTTTACTTAACGTGCTGTCAGTAAAAAGTAATTTCTTGCACATGAGATGATGAAATACACACCCTACACCAAAAAACTTACTTCGCTGCGTTTTACAGTAGGTTGCAAATTTTTTACCCTCAGTTTGTAATTTGGTTCATCAGCAACTGGAACATCATGCCTTAACGTTGTCCCTTACGGACTAAACATTTTGCATCCTTTCAGTTTTTTTGCATACGGCTTTTTCCTTGCCATTCTTCCGTTGTACCTTTCTTCCCAAATAAGAGACCCGCAGATGATTTGCTTACTTGCATTACACATTATTTCATCAACTGGATAGTAGTTTTAGAAACACTTCGTGCAGGGTTACGGTTAATCCATCTTATGATTAATCGCCGTTCACTTTCTTTTAACTTTCTTTACTGCCCTTTTGAAAGGTCACAGCTATCTCCTCAAATGATCCTATAATTTCCACAGCTGCACTTCTGAGTATATTCACGTGCGACTGCGATGTTTCGCACGGTGGGAGATGACAAGTTATCGCTATTCGAACATAGTGTTAGTTCCCTTGCGCCCTACTGCAATCTTGTAGACAATATGACAGAAGGGAACAACGACAAGCTAGTGGACAGGAAGAAACAAGCTGAAACATCCATCATAATTCAAGTCACGCCAATACTGTGGATTCAGATCTTTAAGCCCCGTCTAAATTAATTATTGAAACATATGTTTAATTTACAGTAATTCTATGATGTTTTGTTAAGGAACAATTATCTCTCTACTGATCTGGATCTTTCTTGAGTGAGTCTGATACGCAAAGACACAACTGGCATCGAATATTATTGAAAACGAATTCTCATGACAACCTCTCTAATTTGCTTTCCTTAACTTACACTATGTGATCAAAAGAATCCGGACAACTGGCTGAAAATGACTTACAAGTTCGTGGGGCCCTCCATCGACAATGCTGGGATTCAGTATGGTGTTAGCCCACCCTTAGCCTTGATGACAGCTTCCACTCTCGCAGGCATACGTCCAGTCAGGTGTTGGAAGGTTTCTTGGGGAATGGCGGCTTATTCTCCACGGAGTGCTGCACTGAGGAGAGGTATCGATGTCGGTCGGTGAGGCCTGGCACGAAGTCGGCGTTCAAAAACATCCCCAAAGGTGTTCTCTAGGATTCAGGTCAGAACTCTGTGCAGACCAGTACATTACAGGAATGTTATTGTCGTTTAACCACGGCGCCATAGGCCGTGCATTATGAACAGGTACTCGATCGTACTGAAAGATGCAATCGCCATGCCCGAATTGCTCTTCAACAGTGGGAAGCAGGAAGGCGCTTAAAACATCAGTGTAGGCCTGTGCTGTGATAGTGCCACGCAAAACAACAAGAGGTGCAAACCCCCTTTATGAAAAACATCACCACACCATAACACCACTGCCTCCGAATTTTACTGTTGGCACTACACACACTGGCAGATGACGTTCACCGGACATTCGCTATACCCGCACCCTGGCATCGGATCGCCACATTGTGTACCGTGATTCGTCACTCCACACAACGTTTTTCCATTGTTCAATTGTCCAATGTTTACACTCCTTACACCAAGCGAGGCGTCGTTTGACATTTACTGGCGCGATGTGCAGCTTATGAACAGCAGCTCGACCATGAAATCCAAGTTTTCTCACTTCCCGCCGAACTGTCATGCAGTTTGGAATTCCTGTGTGATGGTCTGGGTAGATGTCTGCCTATTCCACATTACGGCCCTCTTCAACTGTCAGCGGTCTCTGTCAGTCAACAGGTCGGCGTGTCCGCTTTTGTGCTGTACGTGTCCCCTCACGTTTCCACTTCACTATCACATCGGAAACAATGGACCTAGGGATGGCCGGCCGGTGTGGCCGAGCGGTTCTAGGCGCTTCAGTCTGGAACCGCGCGACCGCAAAGGTCGAAGGTTCGAATCCTGCCTCGGGCGTGGATGTGGGTGATGTCCTTAGGTTATTTATGTTTAAGTAGTTCTAAGTTCTAGGGGACTGATGGCCTAGATGTTAAGTCCCATAGTGCTCAGAGCCATTTGAACTACTTTGAACCTAGGAATGTTTAAGAACGTGGAAATCCCGCGTACAGATATATTACAGAAGTGACACCCTATCACCTGACCACGTTCGAAGTCTGCGATTTCCGTGGAGCGCTCTCTCACTATGTCTCTTGACTACTGAGGTCGCTGATATGGCGTACCTAGCTGTAGGTGGCAGTACAATGCATCTAATATGAAAAACGTAAGTTTTTAGGGATGTCCGGATACTTTTGATCACATAGTGTAAGCATTAAGATGCAACGATCTAAATTTAGTATTGAAGGTGCTCAGCCCGAGAATCACAACAGGGCTTCATTGTAGCTCTGAATGCTCCGATGGCCCAGTTGATCTGCCAGTCACTCAGCTTGTCAGCTGCAACAAAGGTTACCCTTTCCTTCGCTTCGTTCCCTACCTGACAAGGAAGCTGTATTCAGCTGCCAACTACAGCGCTCCCGGTTTTCATAATTCTCATTAGTGCATTTTCTTCCCGCGGAATGTGACACAGATCCCCTCATTTTCCCACTCAAAGGCTGCAGCGGTCGAGCGAGAGTACGCCCTGTTCCGTCGGCACTCGTAAATTCCAGGCTGGCAGCCGTCAAACTGGGAGAATGGGCCGCCCGCCGTGTGGGAATATTGGACAGAGCGGCGTTTACTCGTTTGCTCTTTTCAGCGAGCCGTAAACGGACCGCCGGAGGGCAGTGTAATGCAAAGCGCGGGCCGGTCGCCTCGCGGAACCAAACGCGGCGCCTTTGAGCCACTTGCTTGGCCCTCCAGGTGAGCGCAGCGGCACGCTTTGGGCAGAGAACTGCTCGACGCTCAATGGGGAAACGCGTTAGCGTCATACGCCTAGCGTCAGCTGCTGCAGGTGTACTCAGCGCGAGAGCAGGTCGCCACTGTTGCGAAGGTGATTTACTGAATCTGCTAAATTTCGAAGACGTGGATTAGATTAGATGTACATTTCGTTCCAATAGATTCACAGTGAGGAGATCGCCCGTGATGTAGAATATGTCAGAAAAACAAAAATACACAATAAACGTTTTCATGGAAAAAATTCGCATAGTGTGACAGGACTCGCGTACTGAGCTTTCCGTACAAACCAAATTATGTTTATAGACATATAAGAAGGTTTTCAAATACCACAACCAGTCACAAAATTTTTTGACTACAAAATTGTCTGTAGACATGTTTCGTGGTGGTACTTCAACATCAGCCTGTAATAACATTACAAAAACATTTAACATAAGTGTATCCACATATTAAAGATTCTTTTCATGTCTGCTTTGATCATCCTGAAGAGGGAGAGAGAAGATAACCTAACAAGGGGCGATGTCACTTCGTATATATACTAGACTCATTCGTGGTTAAACTAAGATTAGAAACAACGCACCTCGTAAACAACATTCCCTCAGATACTTGCGAGCCGTGGCCAAACTGATCACGTGATGTGCAAGTGATGTTCAAGACAATTGTAGTAATCGAGTTCGAAAGTAGGCAGGCGCTGACAGGTGCGAATACTACTGAACTTTCAGCTTAGTAAGTCTTGGTTGCCAAAGTACAGCTATGACTAATCTAGAGAAAAATGGAAAAACTGGAAAAAGCGAAACTTGGGGAAACCAGTTTGGTTTCTGGAGAAATATGGGAACAGGCGAGAAGCAGTAGTGTCTCACCGACTTATATTTGCAGGTAGGTTTAACAAAAGCTAATCTACGGTTGTAGCACTTGTAGATTGAGAGAAAGCTTTCAACAATGTTGACTGGAATACTCTGTTTGAAATTCTGGAGGTATTATAAATAAAGTACAACGAGGGGACGTTATCTCAGCCTTTACAGAAGTCAGACAGCATTTTCAAGAGTTGAAGGACATGATAGGCAAGCATCAGTTGACAAAGACGTGAGACATTGTCGTAGCTAATCGCAGATGCCTTACAGTCTGTTCATTGAGCAGTTGTCAAGGAAGCCAGGGAGAAATTAGGGAAGGGAATTAAAGTCCAGGGAGAAGAAATAAAATCTTCAACGTTTGCCGATGACATGATAATTCTGTCAGAGACGGAAAAGGATTTGTAAGAATTAAGTTGAATGATAGTGTCTTGAAAATGGGTTCCAATACAAGTAAGTAAAACACCGTTAGTGGAATGTAGTAGAATTCTATCAGGTAATACTGAACTAATTAGACTGAGAAATGAAATGCTAAAACTAGTAGATCCGTATTGTTACTTGGGCTGCAAAATAACTGACGATGGATGAAGTATAGAGGATATATAATACAACTGCAATAAAAAGAGAAGTGTTTCTTAAAAAGAGAAATTTTTTAACATTAAAAACAAATTTAAATTTTATAAAGCCTTCTTTGAAAGTATTTTTAGTGCAGGTTGCAATAGGTATGCAGAGATGAAGAGGTTTGCACAAGACAAACTAGCTTAGGGAGCTATACCAAGCCAGTCTCCCAGCTTAAAACAACTAGAACAAGAAAAACAGATTGAAATTTTCTTAAGCGACGTGATTGTTCGCAAGTGAGATTTTAATCATCGGCCTGTTCCAACTTTGAGACACATGCAAGGTAACTTTATCCCACAACTATAGATCATTTACAGAATGAAACTCTCATTCAACGGCAGTTTCCTCTCCCAAACACATTCTCTTGGATGTAGTCAATAGAAAAAGGTTATAGGCTGAATGAATCCAAACATAGTCTTTCTACACCCCGTTGAGGTTTCGTCTGAAGAAATAGTTAGTAACATTCACTCTACGGTCGCTTTAAGGTACAACTTCTTCTTTCTATGTTTGGACAATGTACAAGGACGTCAGCTGCTTCGTATTGACAAAAGACTTCTTTTCATTTCCTCTAGAAATATTTAACGTGTTAATTTTGCACGCTATAGGTCCTGAACCTAGATAACTTCTTTTAAATGACCTTGATAAGACGCTTAAATTAATAGAGGTCCGAAAATTTCTTCTGTTCACAAGACAGCGAGTATACGCTTTTGAGCTGCATCTACCAGCTTTCCTTGAAAAATTACACACTATAACAATGATGGTCAAAAGTCAGAAAAAATTGCCTGTATAGGGACGCCGCCACCAGGGAATGTATATGCGAAGCTTTTTAATGACAACTGATTCGAGCATCGTAACGAAAATGAATTTATCCAGGTTGCGACATCGAGGGCTTGTGAAGCCAAGAGCAGTACTTATAGGTGAAACAAGAAAATACCTATCGTCAATTTAAGCTCCGCATTTACGGCAGCTGAGTACACAAAAGACGCCATAAACGCTCGAGAGAAGACAATTAAAAATGTTGTTTTGAAAAATCGATGCGTAATCTAAAGATCTTTCACATTATCTCGTTTATGTATGCGAAACGTAAACGCAAGTGAAAACTGTTTTAACGACAAGAAAAGTAATGTGAGGTGTAGTTTGGCATTCACTAGATATCATCATTTTGATCTTACAACGGTAATTCAGGAAGGAAAAAAGCTAACGTATGAAAAGTGTCCTCTTACCAGTAAATCAAAATAGATCTAGTTCACAGCCTGCTTCCCTGCGTCAAGTATCTTTTCTCTCTTTCTTGATCTCCCAAAAATAGCTCGGAGGGAAAAAAGTTTCGTCGAATGATGTGAAAACAGGCCGCGTTCTTTTTAAAAGAATCATCCCAGTACTCATCTTCATCGATTTATGGAAACAATGGAAGATTTATATGCAGGGTGTTACAAAAAGGTACGGCCAAATTTTCAGAAAACATTCCTCACACACAAAGAAAGAAAATATGTTATGTGGACATGTGTCCGGAAAAGCTTACTTTCCATGTTAGAGCTCATTTTATTACTTCTCTTCAAATCACATTAATCATGGAATGGAAACACACAACAACAGAACGTACCAGCGTGGCTTCAAACACTTTGTTACAGGAAATGTTCCCCCGTTAGCGAGGATACATGCAGCCACCCTCCGTCGCATGGAATCCCTGATGCGCTGATGCAGCCCTGGAGAATGGCGTATTGTATCACAGCCGTCCACAATACGAGCACGAAGAGTCTCTACATTTGGTACCGGGGTTACGTAGACAAGAGCTTTCAAATGCCCTCATAAATGAAAGTCAAGAGGGTTGAGGTCAGGAGAGCGTGGAGGCCATGGAATTGGTCCGCCTCTACCAATCCATCGGTCACCGAATCTGTTGTAGAGAAGCGAACGAACACTTCGACTGAAATGCGCAGGAGCTCCATCGTGCATAAACCACATGTTGTGTCGTACTTGTAAAGGCACATGTTCCAGCAGCACAGGTAGAGTATCCCATATGAAATCATGATAATGTGCTCCATTGAGCATACGTGGAAGAACATGGGGCCCAATCAAGACATCACCAACAATGCCTGCCCAAACGTTCACAGAAAATCTGTGTTGATGACGTGATTGCACAATTGCGTGCGGATTCTAATCAGCCCACACATGTTGACTGTGAAAAATTTCCAATTTGATCACGTTGGAATGAAGCCTCATCCGTAAAGAGAACATTTGTACTGAAATGAGGATTGACACAATGTTGGATGAACCATTCGCAGAAGTGTACCCATGGAGGCCAATCAGCTGCTGATAGTGCCTGCACACGGTGTACATGGTACGGAAACAACTGGTTCTCCCGTAGCACTCTCCATACAGTGACGTGGTCAACGTTACCTTGTACAGCAGCAACTTCTCTGACGCTGACATTAGGGTTATCGTCAACTGCACGAAGAATTGCCTCGTCCATTGCAGGTGTCCTCGTCGTTCTAGGTCTTCCCGAGTCGCGAGTCATAGGCTGGAATGTTCCGTGCTCCGTAAGACGCCCATCAATTGCTTCGAACGTCTTCCTGTCGGGACACCTTCGTTCTGGAAATCTGTCTCCATACAAACGTACCGCGCCACGGCTATTGCCCCGTGCTAATGCATACATCAAAAGGGGATCTGCCAACTCATCATTTGTAAATATTGCACTGACTGCAAAACCACGTTCGTGATGAACACTGACCTATTGATGCTACGTACTGATGTGCTTGATGCTAGTACTGTAGAGCAATGAGTCGCATGTCAACACAAGCACCGAAGTCAACATTACCTTCCTTCAATTGGGCCAACTGGCGGTGAATCGAGGAAGTACAGTACATACTGACGAAACTAAAATGAGCTCTAACATGGAAATTAAGCGTTTCCGGACACACGTTCACATAACATCTTTTCTTTATTTGTGTGTGAGGAATGTTTCCTGAAAGTTTGACTGTACCTTTTTGTAACACCCTGTATAGATGGTGCGATAGGTATTTGAATTCAGTCCTCTACAATCTAAATCCAGTGTGCCATCACATTTTAAAACGAGGTTTAAGAGTTTAATAGTAAACTTTCTGATCCAGAAAGTGGCTTATTGCATTATTTCACAGCACATCTAACTAACTTTTACTTCATGGGCAGAAACGACGATGGCGTAATCTATTGATTTCATAGCACGCAGAACTTTGTATTTTAACCTACCTGTTGTGTGAAGAAGCAGCAATATAACGCAAGTAAGAAACTTGAATTCTAAAGCGACGTTTAGGTACAGAAGAAGAAGCAAGGTAACAGAAAATGCCTTGGAAGAAGTATCGCGAATAGTAAGTGAAATTCGTGCATCAAGTAGTACTATTTGACCATCAAAGAAGTGGCTGTTTCTAACAGAAAGTCAATGCGAAAGGTGTAATGGCGTTAATTTTTCGTTTTGTCTGAATTGATGGACACAGATTCGTATAATTTTTTTCCTCACACAAGGTTCAACAGTTTCGCTGTATTGAATAAATGAGCCCAAAATCCTCTTGAGGCTGTATGTGCATATTTTCAAGCCTGCTTGTATAAGAAAAAACCATATGTCATTGATACAACGTATGTAACGTCTCTATATACGAAGCAAAATGGGAGAACCACTCTATACGCCAATAGTGGTTTCTGCTGGCTATCGTAATCGTGTCATTGAATACCTCGTTGGACGTAATAATACCAAACAACACAGTTTTGTTGTATCCCTATAGACGACATTCCAACCAACAATTCCATGCCACATGTACGTTTTCATATTGTTCTCTCTGTTTTCTTTCGACGCTGATTAACAGACATTTTTGTGTAATCACATATGTAAAATGTCGGCGCAAGGAGTAAGCACTAACCTAATAGGAAAATGAATAGTGACAATGTAGTGGCGGTTATTGCAGTATCGCTTATTTTCTCAGCCTTCTCACTACAATTACAGATACACGTTTTGCAACTTGCGACGTACTCTCCAGTTTAGAGATCTCTGGTAACCCTTCCACATAATTATCTAGGTCTGATGCTGCAGCACTGAAAAAATGCAAGAGATCCAATGTTACCTCTAGTACGTGTCGACACGAAATCAGTTCCCTTTTCTTGAATAATGAGGCGCTGGTGTCAGACTAAACAGCAGTTGCGTCTTTTGGTTCTTAATCGCAGCGAAAGGCGGTAGTAGATGTGTAGAGCTTGAAATACTACGTAAACATTCATTTACTTGACACGCCTAACCTTCCCTAAAAGTAAAGATCTTGCAATATCCTTAGTTGCTTTTCAGGTGTGGTACTCGGTTGGAGACCACTGCAGTTGGCTGTGCGCAGTCAATTTTTGTTAACAAAGGTTATTTAAAAGATCCCTATCACATCATTCAGATCACGCTTTCAGCTGGTGCCATGTGAGTTCAGATGAAAGATCCAAAAAAAAAAGATAAGAAAAAAAGAAGAAGAAACGGTCACTCAGCCGATAGCAGTGAAGTCAGCAACTGTAACAGGCTCCTGCTGTCTTATGCATTCATTTCATCTGGTTTTGGGCGTCAACGAAACTAGCCATAATGAGACATTCGATTTACTTTCATCTACCATCAGCTTCGTTTTTCGCTCCTGGTGTATGATGGAGATTCATATAGCCTTCTTAGTTCTATTTTGAGTTCACTATCACTCTTACGAGGGTACTTCAAAAAGTAAATTATACATTAAACCGATAAGCCAAAACGTCATAACAACGGCCCATCGTGACGTTGGATGGCGCCTGGTGGCTCTGCGGGCACGTGACGCGGTAAAAAAAAAGTATGTAAGCGGAGCAGACACGGACGGTGGAATACCCTAGCCAATATATGGGCTGCAAATGGGCAAATCCATTGAAATAAGCGACTTTGACGAAGGGAGATTATTATTGAGCAGAGCCTGTGAACGAGTATTTCGAAAACGGAGAAGTTGATCGTATGTTGATGTGCTGCTTCATGAGCATCTACTGGAAGAGGTAGAAGGATACCCTTAGGAGCTAAATGGTTAGACGTTGACAATTCCACATGGAACGTGGAGTTCGGAGACTTGTCTGTTCTGTAAAGTAGGATGGATGGTGGTCTATGGTACCTCTACCGAAAGAGCACAATGCTGGTGCACGCACAAGAGTTTCAGAGCACACCGTTCATTGTACATTGTTGAACATGGAGCCCTGCAGCAGACCAACCAATATGTTCACTGCGTCTGCAGTGGGCAAGGGACCATTGGCGCCCAGTAGCGCTTATCGCAACCACAACTTCCGGTCGGCACGCGCCAGCACGGCGCATCTGGAAATGCTTCAAGGCCACCATAATCTGCTTGATTGCCCCATACAACAGCAAGTGTCAACCAGGTACTACCTCAAAACACAAGTGTTAACGTGCCACAGCAATGCCTCTGCGGCGTGCATGGCGTCGTCGCTGGCGGCGCATCGTACCTGTGTATCACAGTTTGAAGGCGATTGATATTGACTTTGCTGGGCAGTTTAATAAGCACCAATTGATTAGAGGTCCAAATGTTTTTCGCGGACTCCATCTGAACTTCACCTGTGATGTACAAGCAGTGTTTGGAGGTAGTACCTGGTTGACGCTTTGCTGTTGTATGGGGCAATCAAGCGGATTATGGTGGCCTTGAAGCATTTCCAGATGCTAACATTTTGGCTTGGATGACATGGAGTAAAGCTGAGACAACAGGACTCTTGGCTAAACAGCCTTATGGTACTCTTGTTCCAAGTATGCCATTTGTTTTGACTACGAGAAGGAAGAAGAAGTTAAATGCCGAAGAGAACCTGTTTTTATGGGCGAAAGTCGGCAATGGCAATTGAAAAAAACGATCAATGGTGATAGTATGATTTATTATAGACAATAAAGTGTGTTCTGTCCGATTGTCTATAATAATTTGTACAGTCACCATTAATCTTTATTATACAATTGCCATTGCCGACATTCGCCCATAAAAACAGGTACTCATCAGCATTTAACTTCATCTTCCTTCTCGTAGTCAAAACAAATGGCATACTTGGAACAAGAGTACCTTAAAGCTGTTTAGCCAAGAGTCCTGTTGTCTCAGCTATACTCCATGTCGTCCAAGCCAAAATGTTAGCATCTGGAAATGCTTCAAGGCCACCATAATCTGCTTGATTGCCCCATACAACAGCAAGTGTCAACCAGGTACTACCTCCAAACACTGCTTGTACATCACAGGTGAAGTTCAGATGGAGTCCGCAAAAAACATTTGGACCTCCAATCAACTGCTGCTTATTAAACTGCCCAGCCAAGTCAATATCAATCGCCTTCAAACTGCGATGCACAGGTACACTGCGCCACCAGCGACGACGCCATGCATTGCTGTGGCAATAATAAAATAAAGATCACTGGTGATTGTATGATTTATTGTAGACAATAAAGTGTGTTCTGTCATTTCCTTATCTCTTTCCCTTATCTCCCTTCCTTTTTTTATTACAAAAATGTAATCACTTTTTGTTTTGGTAGCTGTGCCGCTCTTTGTTGCACGCTACGCAGGTGTTCTTGAGCGGGACTTAGCCGCTCGACGATGCTGCCGGGCAACACGGGCCCTAGTATTACTAGGCCCGTGTTGCAGAAAAATTGGTTAGCTGAACTTCCGGTCGCGGATGATAAGGCGCGCTGGTGCCATGCTGGCGTGTGCCGACCGGAAGTTGTGGTTGCGATAAGCGCTACTTGGCGCCCAGTAGCGCTTCCTTTTTTTATTACAAAAATGTATTCACTTTTTGTTTTGGTGGCCGTGCCGCTCTTGGTTGCACGCTAGGCGGGTGACCTTGAGCGGGACTTAGCCGCTCGATGAGGCTGCCGGGCTACACGGGCCCTAGTACTACTAGGCCCGTGTTGCAGAAAAATTGGTTAGCAGAACTTCCGGTCGCGGCTGACAAGAGGCGCACTTGTGTTAACGTGCCACAGCAATGCCTCTGCAACATGCATGGCGTAGTCACTGGTGGCGCAGCATACCTGTGTATCACAGTTTGAAGGCGATTGATATTGACTTGGCTGGGCAGTTTAATAAGCAGCAATTGATGTACAAGCAGTGTCTGGAGGTAGTACCTGGTTGACACTTGCTGTTGTATGGGGCAATCAAGTAGATTATGGTGACCTTGAAGCATTTCCAGATGCTAACATTTTGGCTTGGAAGATATGGAGTATAGCTGAGACAACAGTGGGCAGCTCGACGAGGCTGCCGGGCAACACGGGCCCTAGTATTACTAGGCCCGTGTTGCAGAAAAATTGGTTAGTAGAACTTCCGGTCGCGGCTGATAAGGCGCGCTGGCGCCGTGCTGGCAAGCTTCAGCCACAAACGCCGTCACCGAGGTAAACGGCGGCTCGAAACGTGCAGCGCGCCAGGGACGCAGGCAGGTGGGACCATTATTATACTACGGGAGACATTCTTCTGCGCTTGCGTGGGACCTGTGGAAGTAATCGCAGACACGCTGACAGCTGCGAACCACCTGCATCCCCTTCATGCTTGATGTCTCCCATGACGGGGATGTGGTCTTTCAGCAGTATAACTCGACGTGTCTCGGAGCCAGAAACGTGCTGCAGTGGTCTGAGTAGCATTATAGTGAACTCAAGTTGATGTCTCGACGAGCATATTCGCCTGATGTAAATCATATGGAACCCATCTGGGTCGTTATCGAGCGCCACCACTGCGTAAGAAAATCAGCGTCCCGCTGTTCGAATTACAACCTCTGCGAATGCCACATACCTCCACAAACCTACCAACGAAGTATCTGACCCTGATACGCAGAATCAGTGATGTATTTCGTTCCAAAGACGGACATACAAGCTATCAAGCAGGTGGTCATAATGCTTTGGTTCATCAGTGTACTGTGGGAGGCCAAGCAACTTTTATTGTATATTGCACTGTACTTCAAAGAGACACAGGTATAAGACACTGTTTTTGAGTACAGTCTTCAAATCTCTGTTATCAACGGTCAGAACGTTCTACCACTTGTGCAATTCCTCGACGGTGGAAGTCGGCTCCTTGGTCACGGAGCCATTGAAGAGCCGCTTTGATTACGTCCTCATCGTTATAAAATCTCTTCCCCTCATGATGACCTTTCAGCTTGCCGAAAAGACAGAAATCGTATGGTTCAAGATCTGAACTGTACGGCAAATGCTTCCAAAGCTGCCAAAACGTTGAAGCAAAGCTTTGTGTTGTGTACACCTTTTGGGGCGTTGGATTGTCGTGCAAAAGAATAGAGCCTTTCCTTAATTTTTCACATCTCTTTTTCTTTACCTTTACCCACAAGAATCGTATTGTTCTGAGTACTTCAGCTTTTGGAGTAGATTTGCAAGTGCCGCGGCATTCCACTCGCCCTGTGAGATGCACTTGTTTTCGGAACCCCACCATAACTGTGTACTCTCTTCTGACAGTACGCCCCTCGCGCCCCTCATGATGCGCAACAGTCCGTTGGGCGACATGTGTAACTTATTTTCTGAAGTCACTACGTATAACGTAATTTCCTGCATATGATAACGTGTCCAAAATTTGTTCCTTGTGAATCCCCAGCGATAATAAGTTTTTCAAGACGATCAAATAGCAATAAAAAAAAAAAGCTAGCATTTCTGGACAAACGGTGGTATCATCCTTCCTGGGAATATACTGGTAGAGAAACTACGCAGTATCTACAACCGCCAGATTAGCTTCCTGGACTCGGGTAGGCGCGCCGGCCCCGGATCGAATCCGCCCAGCGGATTAACGACGAGGGCCGGTGTGCCAGCCAGCTTGGATTTGGTTTTTAGGCGGTTTTCCACATCCCCCTAGGTGAATACCGGGCTGATCCCTACGTCCCGCCTCAGCTACACGGCTCGCAGACATCTGCACACTTTCGCACTCTTCCGCAGATTACACTAGTATCAGACAGTTGGGGTACACTAGTTCCTTCCTGGGGAGTACGGGGTGGCGGCAGGAAGGGCATCCAGCCACCCCTTAAAACTAACATTGCCACATCCGATTAACTAAGCCGATCTTGCGTATCTGCGGGAAAAAAGGCACAAGCAAACGAAGCGAAACTACGCAGTATCTACATCCCTATCATGGATCCCTTTGCCTATAACTCCAAAAACTCTCCAGCACGCTAATAGTGATTACAAACTGTTATTTTTGTCCTTTGTTCAGTTGGCCGGCCATGTCATATTGGGCAATGAAGGATACTAATTACACGGGTTAGGAAAAAAATAGAGGTAACACTGTCATAATTCATACTAGACTTTTTCTATAGACGTTCGCCTTCTTACACGCCCTCAATATAATCGCCCCGCATGTCTATCACCTCCCCCCACACAGACGGATGGCCTCGTACACCGCCAGCGCATCCATCTTTGTAGATGTCTCGCAAGGACCGCTCTATGGCACGGATCACGTCTTCTCTTGTGCTGTAGCGCACGCAACGGGGTGTTTCCTTCATTTTGGTGAACAGGTCGTAATCGCATGGACTGATATCTGGTGTGAATACGGTAGACGTTCCAGTATCTCCGACCACCACTTACTCAGGAGCTCCAGTACGGGGCTCGGCATGTGGCATCACGTATTGTCATGAAGGATAATAGGATGCAGTGCCAGAATGTGCCGCCGCTTTCTTTTCAGACCAGAACGAAACTGATGTCGCAAGAAAATTGCAGTGGTAGGCTGCAGCAACTATCTGCCGCTGCGATGTAAAGTGATGCAGGATTAACCCTTACATCTGTGGCTAGCTCACGCGAAGTTCATTGGTGATCTACATCCAGCAGGGAGACAAGGCTCTCAATTGTCGTATCACTCGTGGGGGGTGGGGGGGGGGTGGTGGGGGAGGGGGTCGTTCAGAACGGGGCCGATCTTGAATGGCAACCCTTCCATCCCGAAACACTTTCACCTGTCTCGCCACCGTACGAAACGGCAATGCCGCATCGCTACATGCCTCATGCAGTCCCTGAAAACATTGTTGTGTGTTCCGATCACATGCTACTTCACTCTTTGCACATTGTTCGTGTCCCCTAAACTTGCTGTTAGGACGTTAGAACTGGCCTCCCCCACTTCCAGACAGTACGCACCGCCACTGACTCAAACACACCGTCGTCACTCAATGCACTACTTCAACCGACCTTCTGCTGTCAGCTGTAGACAGCACACATGCTATTTGGCGCACTTGCTTCATGTTAATGGCAATGTTGCCACTACCGTTTATCCAATCCTCGTAAAATGTACAACTGGTCTCATACTTTACTGATCTATCCAAAGGTTAAACATTTTCATAGTTGCATTACAAATGTGAATGACAAACTAGGGAGTAAAGAGGCAAAACCATAGAGATTTGGTCGAAACTGGCACTATGAACTGTCTCCATTTTAGTTTTTTGAATTGCCGACTCTGTGACCTTTCTCAAAAGTGAAAAAATCTAATTCTGAATTATTTTTACTCCTGAGATAGACAAAACGGCTGGTATGTTAATATTACATTTCAAATAATGTTAGTTATTGTTCAATAATGCTTTAAAATCTATTTTTCATAAGAAAGGAACTGTTCTTTAGAATCAAAGAGTGGTGCCCACGTGACGAACAGAAGGTTATCGTAAGGTACTTGACCAGCTTGGTAGGAGTAACATTAGCCACTTTACGTTTCGCGGAAGGTGAACTTCATTCAGCAGTGCCACTAGTTTACTCCACACGAAAATGAAAAATCGTTACAGAAGATTCAATTATGAGGGTAATACTAATAAGAGTGTGAATTAATAACATTTTAAATTTCAGAACGTAATAAAATTCGGCATTTCCTGTGATTGCGCAACTGATAGGAGCTCGGGTGCAATTGTCGACGAGTTTATGACCCTATGAGAGGTACGCATAAAAATTTTAACTATCGTCTCGAAAAAATCAAGCTCGATCTTGGAAATGATGTTACATTTCACACCTTTGGGCTCCGTGTTTTTCCCGAAGAGTGGTTCGGTTTTCTGCATTCACAGGTTTATGGCCGTCAGGGCAATTTCCTAATAAAATGAAAAAGAATTTGCGTTCTGACTGTCCAAGACACGTTCCACATCGAACACCACTTCTTCATCACTCTGGAAATGCCTAGGTCAATGTGTGCACGCTTGTAAAATACGGGAAGACAGACGAAATTTGATAGCTCAGAGAAGAAGCATGAGCGGCTCTCTCATGTGCAGGAATGGGCGATGGGCAACGGGGGAGGCTTGGGCGAGAGCTATAGAACACTTACGCCCCCTTGGACAGCTTCCAGTGACTCTTCGTCTTGATAGATTCTGCTACCACAGCGACTTCGCAACCCCAAAAAGCCCCTCAGCATCACTTTGTTAGATGAGGGTCGGGTGAAACCACCTGCTTACTTCGCTTGCTTTGCTCCTCTATCTCAGGGTCATAGTGACGCACACACTGCTCAACTGTGGTCATTAGGCAGCTAAGGAAGTAATCTGGACAGGTCTGACACAGCTGCAACATTTCCACTGCTCCTTCGTTTTGGCGGTCTTTTTGAGTTTGTGTGTTGAATCGCGTAACCCAGTAACCCTATGGTCAGGTTGAGTGACAGATGCTGATCGTAATTGTGTATTTGACACCAGGCGACTTCCCTTTAACTTGATACAGTGTGAAACCGTGATTTGAAGGTGGTAACTTGAACAGAGAGAATGTCCGCTAATGAGTAGGTATTACAGTGGATTTTGACGGTTTCGTGACACAGTTATTTAAGAGTGAAATTTCTCTTGTGTACGTTTCTCCAATTTGAAATGCCATAAGAGACACTTAAAGTAGTAAATGAGTTTTACTATTTTGGGAGCAAAATAACTGACGGTTATATGAAATGTAGACTGGCAATGGCAAGGAAAGCGTTTCTGAAGAAGAGAAATTTGTTAACATCGAGTATAGATTTAAGTATCAGGAATTCGTTTCTGAAACTATTTGTATGGAGTGTAGCCATGTATGGAAGTGAAACATGGACGATAAATATTAGGAAAAGAAGAGAGTAGAACCTTTCGAAATGTGGTGCTACAGAAGAATGCTGAAGATTAGATGGGTAGATCACATAAGTAATGAGCGGGTATTGAATGGAATTGGGTAGAAGAGAAATTTGTGGCACAACTTGACTAGAAGAAGGGATTGGTTGGTAGATCATGTTCTGAGGCATCAAGGGATCACCAATTTAGTATTGGAGGGAAGCGTGCAGGGTGAAAATCGTAGAGGGAGACCAAGCGATGAATACGCTAAGCAGATTCAGAAGGATGTAGGTTGCAGCAGGTACTGGGAGATGAAGAAGCGTGTACAGGATAGTTTAGCATGGAGAGATGCATCAAACCAGTCTCTGGACTGAAGACCACAACAACAACAATAAAATACTCTAAAAAAATGGTGACGCACCATGAAGAAATTATCCGAATGGGACGGAAATGTGTAGATGTGATATACAAGTACTGACAAACAAATGATTACAGTTTCAGAAAAAATGGATGACTAATTCAAGAGAAAGAGCTTCACAAAAATGTTCAAATGTGTGAGAATTCCTCAGGGACAAAACTACTTAGGTGATAGGTCTCTAGACTTACTAAGACTACTTAAACTAACTTATGCTAAGAAAAAGACACACACCCACGCCCGAGAGAGGACTCGAACCTCCGGCGGGAGGGGCCGCGTAGTCCGTGACATGACGCCTTAAACCACGCGGCCACTCCGCGTGGCGACCTTTACAAATTGAGCTAGTCAATAATGTGCTGGTCAATCTTTTGCTATTGCGCAAGCAGTTATTCGGCTTGGGATTGATTGATAGAGTTGCTGGGTGTCATCCTGAGGGATATCGTCCCAAATTCTGCCAAATTGACGAGTTGGATTGTCAAAATCCCGAGCCGGTTGCAGGACCCTGCGCGTAATGCTCTAAACGTTCTCAATTCATACGTACTTTAAGGCTGTCTAGTCAACTAAATACGTCCGGATTAGAAGTTCGAACAATAGCTGAGTCGGCCTAACAGTTGCAGTGGGCTTGGCGCGGCAGCTTCGCGGGCTTACATCAGCCAATACCGTAACGCAGTTTTGTAAACGTCTCTACGGCAACGCCTCACTGTTGTAGCAGCTCAGTAGACGGCTACTGTTTCCGCATGCAGCCGTTAGCGTTTCGCAATTGAAAGCTGCAGGCCGCTGTGGCCGAGCGGTCCTAGGCGCTTCAGTCCGGAACCGTACTGCTGCTACGGTCGCAGGTTCGAATCCTGCCTGGGGCATGGATCAGTGTGATGTCCTTTGCTTAGTTAGGTTTAAGTAGTTCTAAGTCTAGGGTACTGATGACTTCAGATGTTAAGTCCTCTAGTGCTTAGAGCCATTTGAACCGTTTGAACTGAAAGCTGACAACAGCATTGCGAGGTGTCAGGGATCTACTATACTTTAATTGCAACTATTACACAGAAAATGTTGTGGGGAAGTCGAAACCAAGACTGGGTTTTATCATCTTATGTTATTTTAGTCGTGAACACGTAAAGTCAATAAATAAATAAATTGACAAATACTCAGAAGATGCCACAAATCTACTAAAGAGAAACGGAGAGAGTATCACGGGTATGACAAGTCAGATGCAGTGGCAATTATTCAAACAGAAGCATTTTTGTGTGCGACGAGATCTTTCCATGAGAAAACAGTCTCCAACTTTTCCTTCCGCATGCTCAAACATTTTATTCACACCCATCAATATGGGATGAAGTTATATCGTGATAAAATAAGACATTAATACGAAATATGTACGTGTTCGTTTTGCCACATGCTATTCGAGAGCCGAACAATAGCGAAACTGTCTGAATGTGATCCTATCAATCTTCCACTAAATCTGGGCAGCATGTACGTCTGTTCTTCACAACCCGCCATATGGTGTGTGGAGGAAGACATTGTGTGTACCACTGTCTCTTCCAACCTTTCCTGTTGCAGTCGTCAATGGTACACAGGAAGAAAGTTTGTTAGTTAGCCTTCGTGTTCGAACATCTCCAATGTTATCTTCAGGGTCTTTTCGCGAGATATACATAGGCGAAAGCGATATAGCCCTGTTGGTATACTCTTCTAAGAAGACATTTGACAGTAAACCACCTCGTGGTGCACCTGTTGGTTGAGCATCTCCTTGACGCTTATGCGCTTACTAAATGAACCTGTAACGGAAACGCACTGGTCTGTTTGGATTTTCTCTATTTCCTCTAGCTTCCTATCTAGTACATGTCGCAAATTGACAAGCATTATTGAAGTATTGGCCCAAAGAGGGTTCTGTAAGCTACCACCTTGTTGGATGGACTACCCTTCCTGAAAATACTTCCAATGGATTTCAGTCTGGCATCTGCCTTACTTGTGATTACTTTTATATGGTTGTTCCAGTTTAAATCGCTCCGTACACATATTCCCAGGTGTTAATGACTCTGACTGTTTGCAATGACTATTCTGCAATCGAATAATCATGAAACAAACGGACTTTCTGCCTGTTTATACTCTTTATTTGTTTATGCTGAAGCTCAACTGCCAGTTCCTACAACAAATGCTGGTCCTGTGCAGATCTCCCTGCGTTTATCAACAATTTTCTAGCGTTGTATCTTCTCTGTATACAACAGCACAATCCGCGAACAGCTTCATGAAAATTTCAACTTCATCAAATGGTTCAAATGGTTCTGAGCACTATGGGACTTAACTTCTAAGGTCATCAGTCCCCTAGAACTTAGAACTACGTAAACCTAACTAACCTAAGGACATCACACACATCCATGCTCGAGGCAGGATTCGAACCTGCGACCGAAGCGGTCTCGCGGTTCCAGACTGTAGCACCTAGAACCGCTCGGCCACTCCGGCCGACAACTTTATCCGTTAGGTCATTATTTACAGGGTGTCTATAATTAAAGTTCCAGTTCCAAAACGCTTTAGAAAGGGAACCAGCGCTCAGAATGTTATTAAATTTGAAAAGCATATTATTGACGCATGTGGAAACGTCGTAGAACAAACAAAAATTAAAGAAAATTTTACCAATAGATGGCACTGCAAGCGTCTTAACTGAAATGGGTTGGCCACTAATGACAGGCGAATCACAATACGACATCTGTGGTTTGAGTTACACATTGCATCATCCGTACTGTTTAATTTGAATGATTCCACAAGTTCGGAAATCAACAGGTGTGGCATTCCACGGGAAGATCGTACCACATCGGATGGGAAAAATCGATTTTTAATCGTTTTGAGGGCAAAAACAGCATAAAAAGGAAAACGACATTGATTTTCAGATGTCCTGGGACCAAAAACCACATGAAAAGCAAAATTACATTGGTTTGTAATTGTTCTGGTGCCAAAAACCGTATAAAAAGCAAAATGAGATCGGTATGCAATTTTCGTGCCACACGTTGAAGTCGAGAAACAGCATGTTCCACTACGGATCGAAGTGTTTCGGGCCCCAACTTCAGAATGCGTTATGTAATGCGTGCCCTCAGTTCAGCTACATTTGTAATTGGAGCACTGAACCCAACATCTTTTAGATAACTTCATAGCCAGATGTCACACTAATTAACATGAGGTCATGTGGACGGCCAGGCTGAAGGTAAATAACAGCTGATAAGTGTAGAATTTCCGAAGTGTCTCTGCAGCTGCCGTTTCTCTGGTTCAAATGGCTCTGAGCACTATGCGACTTAACTTCTAAGGTCATCAGTCGCCTAGAACTTAGAACTAATTAAACCTAACTAACCTAAGGACATCACACACATCCATGCCCGAGGCAGGATTCGAACCTGCGACCGCAGCGGTCACGCGGTTCCGGACTGAAGCGCCTTTAACCGCACGGCCACACCGGCCGGCCGTTTCTCTGGTAGTTTAATGCGTGGAGGAGCGCCATGTTGCGTAAAATTGATCCTATCCAAGCATCCACGCTCTTGAATGGTTGGAAAGACGCTGGTGCGCAAAAGAGTATCACAGCGTTTGTCAGTGACGCTACAGGTTACAGGGCCCGCAGGACTCATCTCCTCGAAAAAGTACGGCGCTACAATGAACGATACCGTTAACACGCACCTTTCAGCCACCTTTGCAGAATGAAGTGGTACTGGTTGATGAGCGAGAGAATTTTCCGCTGTCCACATTCTGCAATTCCGCGTACTGACATCTCCTTTCAGATGGAAATATGCCTCGTCTGTCCACCGAATGTTCCATCACCATTCATTGTCAACTTCCATGCGAGTACGAAATTCCAGAGCGAACGTTTGTATTGCTGGCAGGTCACGTAGGAAACAACTCCAGAACGTGGGTAATTTTGTATTGATGGCAATGCGGGATATTTTGTAGGATTTTATGTACAGTGCTCACAGGAACGTCCAGAGTTCGGGCAATTCCCCGTGCACTGCATATTCGCACACCACCGCTCGATTCCTCCAGCAATCCTGTGACCACGTCTCCGACAAACGTCGGTTCAAGTGCTTTCCTCCGCCTGCCACATTGCACTTGAAAAGAACCTGAACTTTCGAATTTGGTAATCATTTTTTCCAGACCCTTAGCAGACATCGGACCACTGCCTTTTTTCATAACCTTGAGTGTCCGGAACTTCCACAGGGCTACTGACGCAAAGTCGCTGTTGTTGTAAAAGAGCTTCACCAACAGCGCGCGATCCTTCATGGGGACAGTCACGTTGCGCGACTCGGAGACAAACTGAGGAAGAGCCGCGTGCAGGGCGTCTGTTGGTGTGCACATTCTGACGCTTACAGCGCCATCTATGGGTCAAATTTTCGTTAATTTTTTTTTCCTCCACGACTTATCCCCCTGCATCAATAATATGATATTCAGGTTTACGTCATTCCGAGCAGTGGTTGTCCTTCTACAGTTCTGACACTTCACTCCTTTTCTCTTTCACCAGAGTTCAGGAGAAACACTCCTTGAGTGCGTTAACGTCTATGGAATAAATGACTGAGTAAGGAGTGAACAGAGCTCAATGGTGTTTAAGCTGTAAATAAATTGGTTTTTAATGCTAATTTTTTCACAGAAATACACGAATTTACACAGTTTGCGACGTGACAATGTTAGACTCAAATGGTTCAAATGGCTCTGAGCACTATGGGACTTAACATCTGAGGTCATCAGTCCCCTAGAACTTAGAACTACTTAAACCTAACTAGCCTAAGGACATCACACACATCCATACCCGAGGCAGGATTCGAAACTGCGACAAGGACAGTTGTCAAGATAACGCATCTCGTACAGAGTGAGTGAAATAACTCTAAACACAACAACAGCAAATTTTAGCTAGAAGTTTCTTTACAACATTATTCTTACTACTAGGTCATGAGGTTCACCAATACTACAATAAATCATCCGATTCTGGTTCTAAGTTCGGTACTATTTAGGATGACAATAAGGTCTACAGAGGATGGTTAGTTTTGTGAAAAGATTACCCAAGGTTGCTCGAGTTTACAGTGGTCGCAAGCTGGTGAACCAACATGTTACGCCTCTGCCTGTGGTATTTACCTTAGCTGTGATGAGTTGTCGTCTGTATGGCTGCTCTCATCCTATGAAATTCCTATAAAAGCTAATCAAAACCTTTGCTGATTTTGCTAGCAGACACTCTCCTATGTTTCTCGTGAGGCGAGAAAACATGCATTCGTCCCTAGTCTTGGAATATGGCGATATACGCGCGCATGGCTGGAGCAGCATGCATATTACAATGCATTCTCAGTTCTCGCAAGAACAATTAACTAATTGGCTGGTTCGTTTCTCCGCAGTTGGAGCTCAACGATGTCACAGCTAATATCTAGCTGAATGTCAGCCGCAGTGAACCCAGTGTTCACAGAAGTTTCTCCTCTGCGTCGTACAGAGCATTATGCGCCCCATTCTGTACTTCACGCCAGTTCAGAGAAGAGTCCCCGAAAATTTCGCTCTTGTCTTTCTCGTAGCCAGACTCCCCACCTGGGTCCTTTCATGCTCCACGTCACGACTTTTTTCGACTAATAGGAGCTTTTCTCTTATTTTCTGGTAACTCTCTCAGCCAATCGTAAAGGCCCTACAACTAAACTGCGTCGAAATCTCGGCGCTTTACTCCTTTCTAGTTCGTTTCCGCTAATCGAACATTTTGTGCCCGCTCCAGACGCCTAAAAGTTACATGCATCCAGCATGAGGGTACCACACACTGTTCACGTGATCAACTGCATCACCTATTTGTTAGTATCCATTTGGAAATTCCGAAATGCAGTTTTCTAAAGCTTCTTTCCGTCCCATTCCAGTGGCCTGTTGCTTGTTCTGCATGCGCCACCTAGTGCCCGTTCGTTGACTCTCACTACGGGACGCCCCTAAGAGCTTTCCGTTGTACTGCCCGTGGTGCGCATTTCGCACCTGCTCATGACTGCTTCCAAACAAACGTTTTATATAGCTGCTTGCTCATTGACATGAAGTACACTCCTGGAAATTGAAATAAGAACACCGTGAATTCATTGTCCCAGGAAGGGGAAACTTTATTGACACATTCCTGGGGTCAGATACATCACATGATCACACTGACAGAACCACAGGCACATAGACACAGGCAACAGAGCACGCACAATGTCGGCACTAGTACAGTGTATATCCACCTTTCGCAGCAACGCAGGCTGCTATTCTCCCATGGAGACGATCGTAGAGATGCTGGATGTAGTCCTGTGGAACGGCTTGCCATGCCATTTCCACCTGGCGCCTCAGTTGGACCAGCGTTCGTGCTGGACGTGCAGACCGCGTGAGACGACGCTTCATCCAGTCCCAAACATGCTCAATGGGGGACAGATCCGGAGATCTTGCTGGCCAGGGTAATTGACTTACACCTTCTAGAGCACGTTGGGTGGCACGGGATACATGCGGACGTGCATTGTCCTGTTGGAACAGCAAGTTCCCTTGCCGGTCTAGGAATGGTAGAACGATGGGTTCGATGACGGTTTGGATGTACCGTGCACTATTCAGTGTCCCCTCGACGATCACCAGTGGTGTACGGCCAGTGTAGGGGATCGCTCCCCACACCATGATGCCGGGTGTTGGCCCTGTGTGCCTCGGTCGTATGCAGTCCTGATTGTGGCGCTCACCTGCACGGCGCCAAACACGCATACGACCATCATTGGCACCAAGGCAGAAGCGACTCTCATCGCTGAAGACGACACGTCTCCATTCGTCCCTCCATTCACGCCTGTCGCGACACCACTGGAGGCGGGCTGCACGATGTTGGGGCGTGAGCGGAAGACGGCCTAACGGTGTGCGGGACCGTAGCCCAGCTTCATGGAGACGGTTGCGAATGGTCCTCGCCGATACCCCAGGAGCAACAGTGTCCCTAATTTGCTGGGAAGTGGCGGTGCGGTCCCCTACGGCACTGCGTAGGTCTTGGCGTGCATCCGTGCGTCGCTGCGGTCCAGTCCCAGGTCGACGGGCACGTGCACCTTCCGCCGACCACTGGCGACAACATCGATGTACTGTGGAGACCTCACGCCCCACGTGTTGAGCAAATCGGCGGTACGTCCACCCGGCCTCCCGCATGCCCACTATACGCCCTCGCTCAAAGCCCGTCAGCTGCACATACGCTTCACGTCCACGCTGTCGTGGCATGCTACCAGTGTTAAAGACTGCGATGGAACTCCGTATGCCACGGCAAACTGGCTGACACTGACGGCGGCGGTGCACAAATGCTGCGCAGCTAGCGCCATTCGACGGCCAACACCGCGGTTCCTGGTGTGTCCGCTGTGCCGTACGTGTGATCATTGCTTGTACAGCCCTCTCGCAGTGTCCGGAGCAAGTATGGTGGGTCTGACACACCGGTGTCAATGTGTTCTTTTTTCCATTTCCAGGAGTGTATATGGGATTGGTGTGTTAATCCCATCGATTGAGCGCCATCCCTTCCATCCCTTTGCATTACATACTTATAGGAAAATCTGCTCATTTTCGCCGAAGCAAGTTAGGTGTCATATTCACCTTCCCATTACAATGTATAAAAACTCTCATGTAAGGTGCGAAATTGACCTTCATTTAATCTACCACCTTACGCAGTGTTTTCAAAATAGAACTTAATTATAAATATCCTGTATATTGTGAACAGTAATGGTCCTATAACAGTCTCTTGTAGTACTTTAGGTGTTATATGAAGGGCTTATTTCAATAGTGGTACAAGTCGATTTTTGTTCATTCTAAGATACAGAGTTCTAAAGTTAAATGAACGCTGAAAAATCTGCAATTGAGATACCAGAAATATTCATGTATATATACTGGAATATTTATGATATCTCAACTGCAGATTTTTCAGCGCTCATTTAACTTTAGCACTCTGTATCTCAGAATGAACAAAAATCGACTTGTACCACTATTGAAATAAGCCCTTCATATTTACGTCTGTACATTTCGCTCCATTAAGATAGACATGTTGTTTTCTGTTTACTAGGAGTTCTTCATTCCAACTACACTACTGGCCATTAAAATTGCTACACCACGAAGATGACGTGCTACAGACGCGAAATTCAACCGACAGGAAGAAGATATTGTGATAAGCAAATGGTTAGCTTTTCAGAACATTCACACAAGGTTGGCGCCGGTGGCGACACCTACAACGTGCTGACATAAGGAAAGTTTCCAACCGATTTCTCATACACAAACAGCAGTTCACCGGCGCTGCCTCGTGAAACGTTGTTGTGATGCCTCGTGTAAGGAGAAGAAATGCGTACCATCACGTTTCCGACTTTGATAAAGGTCGGATTGTAGCCTATCGCAATTGCGGTTTATCGTATCGCGACATTGTTCCTCGCGTTGGTCGAGATCCAATGACTGTTAGCAGAATATGGAATCGGTGGGTTCAAGAGGGTAGTACGGAACGCCGTGCTGGATCCCAACGGCCTCGTATCACTATCAGTAGAGACGACAGGCATCTTATCCGCGTGGCTGTAACGGATCATGCAGCCACGTCTCGATCCCTGAGTCAACAGATGGGGACGTTTGCAAGACAACAACCATCTGCACGAACAGTTCGATGACGTTTGCAGCAGCATGGACTATCGGCTCGGAGACCATGGCTGCGGTTACCCTTGACGTTGCATCACAGACAGGAGCGCTCGCGATGGTGTACTCAACGACGACCCTGGGTGCACGAATGGCAAAACGTTATTTTTTCGGATGAATCCAGTTTCTGTAAACATTTCAGATGTGTTACGTCCCGTGGCTGTACCCTTCATTCGATCCCTACGAAACCCTACATTTCAGAATGATAATGCACGACCGCATGTTGCAGGTCCTGTACGGACCTTTCTGGATACAGAAAATGTTCGACTGCTACCCTGGCCAGCACATTCTCCAGATCTCTCACCAATTGAAAACGTCTGGTCAATGGTGGCCGAGCAATTGGCTCGTCACAATACGCCAGTCACTACTCTTGATGAACTGTGGTATCGTGTTGAAGCTGATGGGCAGCTGTACCTGTACACGCCATCCACGCCATCCAAGCTCTGTTTGACTCAATACCCAGGCGTATCAAGGCCGTTATTGCGGCCAGAGGTGCTTGTTCTGGGTACTAATTTCTCAGGGTCTATGCACCCAAATTGCGTGAAAATGTAATCAAATGTCAGTTCTAGTATAATATATTTGTCCAATGAATACCCGTTTATCATCTGCATTTCTTCTTGGTGTAGCAATTTTAATGGCCAGTAGTGTACAAAGATGGGACGGTATTATGTATGTTCGTATTTTCTTCATTAAGTGACAGTGAATGACTGTATAGAAAGCCTTCAGAACGTCTTGGAACATGGGTGCCGGTATCTACTGCCTTTCTGGATCTTGAGGAAGTCAGAGCGAGCTGGGTTTCACACGAACGAGAAATCGCGTAAATGTAGATTTAAACGGAGGATCCGACTCTGAACTCAGATTAGTGAGTCGCTCCGCTGCCTCGCAAGGAAATATTGCGCGACACTGACTAGAAACTACATTGGTGTCCAAAATTAAAACAACAAACTGAAATTTTGCAAGGTTGCGTTTATTTTATCACAAAACAGTATAAACAGATGCCGGCCGGAGCGGCCGAGCGTTTCTAGGCGCTACAGTCTGGAACCGCGCGACCGCCATGGTCGCAGGTTCGAATCCTGCCCCGGCCATGGATGTGTGTGATGTCCTTAGGTTAGTTAGATTTAAGTAGTTCTAAGTTCTAGGGGACTGATGACCACAGAAGTTAAGTCCCATAGTGCTCATTGCCATTTGAACCATTTATAAACAGATGATAGTAAAGTGGAAACTATGTAACGAATACAGAATATAAACAACTGGAACGTGCACAACGGTTTTTCCAACTTAGTGGAATTTCACACACATTCACACAACTGATTAATGTGTTCAATATGGGGTGCGACTACCTCTGGCAGCTACACTGGCCTGAAAACGACGGAGCACGCAGTGGATATTGTCATCAATCTCATGTTGAGCAATAACGCCCATTCTACCTGCAGAGCTGCTCACAAGTCCTGGGAAG
Organism: Schistocerca piceifrons; assembly: GCF_021461385.2. Taxonomy (NCBI): domain Eukaryota; kingdom Metazoa; phylum Arthropoda; class Insecta; order Orthoptera; family Acrididae; genus Schistocerca; species Schistocerca piceifrons. The sequence continues at coordinate 478,801,036 of NC_060138.1, read as the reverse complement.
GAATTAAGGAATTGGTGAATGCTGACGTGATGCAACCCTTCTCCGCAGTGCATCCCAGACATGCTCTATGGGATTCAAATCAGAAGAGCGAGCAGATCACGCCATGGGTGCAATATCTTCTGTTTAGAAGAAAACATGAAATCACCTGTGCTCCATGAGGTCGAGCATTATTGTCCTTCAGTATAAAGTCTGGGCGCACAGCACCTCGCTACAACCACACATGAGGTCCCAATATCTCGTCACTATAGTTGACAGCAGTTAAACCTTTCTGATTCAGCCGTACAATTTCATGAAGAGCTCTTCGAGTGGTCAGCATAATCCCTGCCCATACTATTAGGGATCTTCCTCTATAATGGTCTCTTTCCACCATATTTGGGTCCCGAAATTGTGTTCCGCGTTCCAGAGGGGAATCTGTCGAGGATAACTCTCCAGATCAAATCGAGACTCATTTAAGAGAAGAGCATTGGCCCACTGTTCGACCGCCTAGGTGACATGCAGACGACTCCACTCCAGACGTTTCCTTCTGTGAAGACGCGTCAGAGGTACCCATGCAGCAAGTCTCCATCAGGAAAGGCCACTCTGATGGATCCATTTGTACACCGTTTGCCTCGATACAACACGTCCAGTGGATGCTACGAGATCGGATGCCAGTTGCCGTGCAGTACTAAGGCGGTACTCTTGTGCCCTTACTGTCAAATAATGGTTCTATCTTTCTGACGTCACATATGGTCGGCCCTGCTCATGTCTTTGGGGTACAGTATCGGTCTCTGCAAACCGTCGCCTCATCTGAGAAACAACAGCACGATTCACATTAAGCCATCGGGCCACATTAGTTTGCGACTGTTACGCTTCCATTATTTCTATGGGTCTCCACAGCAGAGAGTCTGGTAGCCGTCTTCTCTGTGCCATACTGCACCGTCTGTGACTGTGTACACACGATTGTGGATGTGGGACTACCCGATAAATACTACCCCGTTAGATGCGTGCTCTGACGTAATCGTTGGCTTGGTTGTCCGTTGATTGGAATGCTATCTTCTATGCAGAACAACACGATCGTACGGACATCTGTTGGTATCTGTCTGATTATATCGTGAATTAGACACAGAAAGGGGAAATGACGGTTTGTTGCTTTAATTTTGGACACCAGCGTATTTCTCACGTCGCGCCCATTCTGTGTCGCGCAGCTTTTCCTACGCTGCGATGATCTATCCCGCATCGCCTGTGTCTAGAGTTAAACTCAAACAAAACTGCGATTCGGTAGTTATGGTACAGTACATAAAGGACGTAGTAAATGGTAGGATTAACGGTAGTACTGGGAGCATCCGTAGGGAAAGAATCATCAGTGAATGTGTTAGAGAAGAAGTGGGAACCGATGACTTCTCTTTATTTTTTGTTTGTTAGTTTATTTTCTGCATATGTTCAGTGTTAGTCCAGTGAGGATTTTATATCCTTTTATGCATTAGTTGATAACGTAACTTCTGATTTTTACGTAATCAGAACAATTACTTCTGATGCAAGTACTGTTTACATGCGCAAACATACACTGAAGCGCCAAAGGAACTGGTATGGGCATGTGTATTCAAATACAGAGATATGTAAACAGGCAGAATAGGTCGCTGCGGTTGGCAACGCCTATATAAGACCACAAGTGAACAATTGTCTGCAGTAGTTGTTAGATTGGTTACTGCTGCTACAATGGCAGATTATCAAGATTTAAGTGAGTTTGAACGCGCCGCTATAGTCGGCGCTGGTGAGATGGGACACACCATCTCCGAGGTACCGATGAAGTGAGGATTTTCCCGTAAGACCATTTCACGAGTGGTGGAATCTGGTAAAACATCCAATCTCCAACATCGCTTCGGCCGGAAAAAGATCCTGCAAGAACGGGATCAACAACGACTGAAGAGAATGGTTCAACGTGACAGAAGTGCAACCCTTCTGGAAATTGCTGCAGATTTCAATGCTGGGCCTAACAAGTGTCACGGTGCGAACCGATCAACGAAACATCATCGGTATGGGCTATCGGAGCCCAAGACCCACTCGTGTATCCTTGAAGACTCGACGACACAAACCTTTGCGTCTCACCTGGACCCGTCAACACCGACATTGGACTGTTGATGAATGCAAACATGTTATCTGGTTCGACGAGTCTCGTTTCAAATTGTATCGAGCGGATGAACGTATACAGGTATGGAGACAACCTTATGAATCCATGGACAATGCATGTCAGCAGGGGACTGTTCAAGCTGGTGGAGGCTCTGTAATGGTGTAGGGTGTATGCAGTTGGAGTATTATGGGACCTCTGATACGTATAGATACGACTCTGACAAGTGACATCAGGGTAAGCATCTTGTCTGATCACCTGCATCCATTCATGTCCATTGTGCATTCTGACGGACTTGGGCAATTCCAGCAGGACAATGCGACCCCCCCCCCCCCCCCACACACACACACATCCAGAATTGCTACAGAGTGGCTCCAGGTACACTCCTCGCAATTAAGACATTTCCGCTGGCCACCAAAATCCGCAGAAAATTAAAATGTGTGTGAAATTTTATGGGACTTAACTGCTAAGGTCATCAGTCCCTAAGCTTACACACTGGTTAACCTAAATTATGATAAAGGCAAACACACACACTCATGCCCGAGGGAGGACTCAAACTTCCGCCGGGACCAGCCGCACAGTCCATGACTGCAGCGCCTTAGACCGCTCGGCTAATCCCGGGAAAATCCGCAGACATGAACATTATTGAGCATATCTGGGATGCCTTGCAACGTGCTGTTCTGAAGAGATCTCCACCCCCTCGTACTATGACGGATTCACGAACAGCCTCACAGGATTCATGGTGTCAATTCGCTCCAGCGCTACTTCAGACATTAGTCGAGACCATACCACGTGGTGTTGCGGCACTTCTGCGTGCTCGCGGGGCCCTACACGATATAAGGTAGGTGTACCAGTTTTTTTGGCTCTTCAATGTAAAAGAATCTATGTAATTATTGTTATTATTTTGTACACAATAGAACATTTATCATCATGAACAAAGGCAAGCGTTTCCTGTTAATACTAATAAGTGCGAAAGTTGTTTATGAATGACAGAAACATATTTTATATAAGCTTGTTGAAGTACTGAAGCGGTATTTGATATGTATTTGTTTTGCATTTTTTAAAAGTTTACCTCTTTTTCAGGAAATCGGGTTTTCTAGCGCTATATGATAAATCTGTAATTGTTTCTTTTTTACTGCAATATCCCTCTGTTTCACATTACGACCGAGCGAGGTGGCGCAGTGGCTAGCACACTGGACTCGCATTCGAGAGGACGACGGTTCAATCCCGCGTCCGGCCATCCTGATTTAGGTTTTCCGTGACTTCCCTAAATCGCTCCAGGCAAATGCCGGGATGGTTCCTTTGAAAGTGCACGGCCGGCTTCCTTCCCCGTCCATCCCTATTCCGATGAGACCGATGACCTCGCTGTCTGGTCTCCTCCCCCAAACAATCCAATCCAATCACATTGCGAATCAACAATTTTCGAATAAAGCCAGAATTAAACACTGACAATACTGTTTATTTTTAAGTAACAGACACGAGGATGATTATGTAGAGCAAAAGTGTTCCACAAGTTACGTAGCCCTTCATATACATATACACACATACACTCCTGGAAATGGAAAAAAGAACACATTGACACCGGTGTGTCAGACCCACCATACTTGCTCCGGACACTGCGAGAGGGCTGTACAAGCAATGATCACACGCACGGCACAGCGGACACACCAGGAACCGCGGTGTTGGCCGTCGAATGGCGCTAGCTGCGCAGCATTTGTGCACCGCCGCCGTCAGTGTCAGCCAGTTTGCCGTGGCATACGGAGCTCCATCGCAGTCTTTAACACTGGTAGCATGCCGCGACAGCGTGGACGTGAACCGTATGTGCAGCTGACGGGCTTTGAGAGAGGGCGTATAGTGGGCATGCGGGAGGCCGGGTGGACGTACCGCCGAATTGCTCAACACGTGGGGCGTGAGGTCTCCACAGTACATCGATGTTGTCGCCAGTGGTCGGCGGAAGGTGCACGTGCCCGTCGACCTGGGACTGGACCGCAGCGACGCACGGATGCACGCCAAGACCTACGCAGTGCCGTAGGGGACCGCACCGCCACTTCCCAGCAAATTAGGGACACTGTTGCTCCTGGGGTATCGGCGAGGACCATTCGCAACCGTCTCCATGAAGCTGGGCTACGGTCCCGCACACCGTTAGGCCGTCTTCCGCTCACGCCCCAACATCGTGCAACCCGCCTCCAGTGGTGTCGCGACAGGCGTGAATGGAGGGACGAATGGAGACGTGTCGTCTTCAGCGATGAGAGTCGCTTCTGCCTTGGTGCCAATGATGGTCGTATGCGTGTTTGGCGCCGTGCAGGTGAGCGCCACAATCAGGACTGCATACGACCGACGCACACAGGGCCAACACCCGGCATCATGGTGTGGGGAGCGATCTCCTACACTGGCCGTACACCACTGGTGATCGTCGAGGGGACACTGAATAGTGCACGGTACATCCAAACCGTCATCGAACCCATCGTTCTACCATTCCTAGACCGGCAAGGGAACTTGCTGTTCCAACAGGACAATGCACGTCCGCATGTATCCCGTGCCACCCAACGTGCTCTAGAAGGTGTAAGTCAACTACCCTGGCCAGCAAGATCTCCGGATCTGTCCCCCATTGAGCATGTTTGGGACTGGATGAAGCGTCGTCTCACGCGGTCTGCACGTCCAGCACGAACGCTGGTCCAACTGAAGCGCCAGGTGGAAATGGCATGGCAAGCCGTTCCACAGGACTACATCCAGCATCTCTACGATCGTCTCCATGGGAGAATAGCAGCCTGCATTGCTGCGAAAGGTGGATATACACTGTACTAGTGCCGACATTGTGCATGCTCTGTTGCCTGTGTCTATGTGCCTGTGGTTCTGTCAGTGTGATCATGTGATGTATCTGACCCCAGGAATGTGTCAATAAAGTTTCCCCTTCCTGGGACAGTGAATTCACGGTGTTCTTATTTCAATTTCCAGGAGTGTAGTTTCTAAATGGTTCACCGTTACTGGTCTCCAGAGAACCTAGTAGGAGACTGACGGCATACGCAAACAAAGCGATCGAACTGACGTATCTTCTGATAGGGACGCAACACATCTAACGTACGTTACGATATCGACTGACTTAAAGTGCTAGGAAACTACCGTAGTCTGTAGTGACTTATGATACTCTACGTTAGCCTACGGTAGATTTACAACTCTGTCCGTGTCGCAGGGTGCCGCGGACATCATTCATGCGATAAGCACCACGCGGGTCAGCTGTTAAGGTGGTATCGGCCTGTGACGTACCGTCGGCGACCCTAAACGTCGCCTGAGGGTGTGCCCGCAGTGTTAACAAGGTGTCGCGGCCGGCCCGCCCTCCCGGGACGCGCGTGTGGTCCCTTTGTCCGCGAGCCGCGCTCCGCCGCCTGATTAGAATTTATATTTCCTCCGTTCGTTTCGGCCGCGGCCTCTCCTCCCAAGGCCGTCCAGGAAAAGTAATTAAAAACCCCGGACCTGACCGCAGAGCCCTCCGGCGGGAAGGGCGGCGGGAAGGGCGGCGGGCTACCGGCGGCCTGCCGAATTACCTGCTGGAAGCAATCAGCGCCGGCCCTTCCGCAGAAGCCGCTCCAACTGTTGTCGGCGACACGCCCTGCCCACATAATGGGCCTCGAGAAAGAGAGGAAGCTGCAGACGAGATACCTTTCTTGCGTAACTCCAGAACATGAGTTAAATTCTTGGACAGAGAAAATCTGCGCTAGAACCCTGCGATATTTTATCTGTATCGATAAACTGCAAACACTGTGAATATCATGGCTGAGGCTACCTACCATTGACCCATGTTCTGCAGTATTTCCCGGTTCTATTTGTGGATGGTGCGTCGGTTGTTTTTTTTTTTTGTGGTTTTAGGGCGCACAACTACAGTGATCATTAGCGCCCAGACTAAGTTATGAATGCACTGCGAGGCAAAAGGTTAAAGCAGCAACTAAAAAGGACAACACTGTAAAAGGCACATTAACAGGGAAGGGATTAAAAGAAAACAACATAATCAAATGTCCATAGACAGGTTTGTCAAGTGGATAAAACGAAGAACGCGAGCAGCTGCTCCTGGGTCATCCGCTAAAATGTCATCCAGAGTACATGGTAGGCCAAGATCAATGCGCGGTGTGTTAAAATTCGGACAGGACGTTAAAATGTGGCGTACCGTCAGCAATTGCCCACATGGGCAGAACGGCGCCGGCGCAGCCGTCAGCAGATGGCGATGGCTGAACCGGCAATGTCCAATCCGTATAACCGGGCCAAAACGACCTCCTCCCGCCGAGAAGGACGTGAAGAGGTCGTTCAAGCCGTGGGAAGAGGTTTCAAGGCCCGAAGCTTGTTTTCAGTAAGTGTAGACCAATCGGCATGCCACAGCGATAAAATGCGCTGACAAATGACCCTGCTAAAATCAGATGAAGGCACACAACAAGAAGCTGTCCGAGGCTGGAGGACCGCAGCCTTGATCGCGCCATCTGCAGCTTCGTTCCCAGGGATACCGACATGGCCAGGAACCCACATAAAGGTAACCGGAGAACCGTAGTCCACCAGCTGCTGAAGAGAGCGTTGGATCCTGTGCACGAAAGGGTGAACCGGATACGGATCACTGAGGCTCTGGATGGCGTTCAGGGAATCAGAGCAGACGACATAAGCAGAATGTCGGTGGCGGCGGATGTAAAGATCAGCCTGATAGAGGGCAAATAGCTCAGCTGTGAAGACCGAACAATGGCCAAGGAGCCGGTGTAGAGATTGCGTGAATGGCTATGTAACGAGCTCCTTACCCAAGTCCAGAAACCCCGAAGGATGTCTGCCGACCGCCATGTCACCCTCTGCCATGCGGCGTCACGAGGATGAGGTACGTAGAGGCATGTGGTTAATACACCGCTCTCCCTGCCGTTTTGCCAATTTTGCAGCCTATGGAGGCGCTACTTATCAAGTAGCTGCTCAATTGACATAATGAGGCTGAATGCACCCCGTACCAGTGCTCCCATCAAGGGAACATCAATGGTAGTACCGTGAATCGAACCCGGGTCCTATGCATGACAGCCACATAGACTGACCATTCAACTATGGAGGCGGTCTAAGTCCTAAATGTAACATTTGTCAGCAGAATCAAAAATCAATGTATTCTTTGTGTACCGAACTTATTTCTGTTTAAAAATTGACAAGTTATTCCAATACCACAGAATTGTGATGCCCATCTCAGGGCTGTGAAACATAATGAGACAGATTATAAAATAAATTATCCATCAAGAACGTCCTAACAGCGACAGCAAGTCGCACCAAAAGAAGAGTCTTGTCACAATTTTAAGAACCTTCAACATCGCAGCGCGTCAGCAATCGTTGGTTAAATATATTAAAAAACTGGAAACCCGCCTCGATTGCGAAAAAAGCACCTAGTGTTAACCTAGGTTTCGGCGTAGATAACTACACCTTCTTCAGAATAATAATACCCACAAGTGTCTAAGAAGACTTTTGTCAATGATTAAAAGAAACATAGGCCGGTGTGAGGTGGAGCGTACACTATTAAGTTAAGTAGTCGTTTTGACTTTGTACATAAGTACTGTTTGTGTTTTCCTTTTTTTTCGTTTATAAATGTATAGATATGGCGTTCTTTTAATCATTGACAAAGGTCTTCTTAGACACTTGTGGGTTTTATTATTCTGAAGGAGGTGTAGTTATCTACGCCGAAACCTAGGTTAACACTAGGTGCTGTTTTCGCAATCGAGGCGGGTTTCTAGTTTTTCAATATACTTGTTCCAAATGCCTTTAATACAGAGACGCAGCCGGTCGCGGTAGCCGAGTGGTCCTAGGTGTTACAGTCTGGAACCGTGCGACCGCTACGGTCGCAGGTTCGAATCCTGCCTCGGGCATCGATGTGTGTGATGTCCTTAGGTTAGTTAGGTTTAAGTGCTTCTAAGTTCTAGGGGACTGATGACCTCAGATGTTAAGTCCCATAGTGCTCAGAGCCATTTGAACCAGAGACGCAACGTCTTATTTGTGATAATACTTGTACAGAAATATAACCATGTTATTGTAAATAGTAGAAAAGGTAGCAACAAAAATCATTTCTCATTTCATTTATTTACAAGAGAATGCCAAAATCAAATTTAAGAAAAAATTGCTCATTATACAAAAATGGAAATGGCTCTGAGCACTATGGGACTCAACTGCTGTGGTCATCAGTCCCCTAGCACTTAGAACTAATTAAACCTAACTAACCTAAGGACATCACACACATCCATGTCCGAGGCAGGATTCGAACCTGCGACCGTAGCAGCAGCGCGGCTCCGGACTGGAGCGCCTAGAACCGCACGATCACCACGGCCGGCCTCATTATACACTTTTGTTTCTTACATACTCCATTGTTGGGATCAGATGTTGCGAAGTTTACCGTAAAATTTCCTGTACTCTTGAGAAAGAAATGGAAACTACAGCAACATGCCGTTTTGTTTTCAGCTGATAAACATGGCTGACCTTTCAGATGAAGTAGCCATGGCATTCAACAGCGACTGTCTTTCCACTTACAAATTCGTTGACGTTTTTGCCGACTTCCGTTTCAGTGTAAGGATTATAATAGCTGTTTAAGAGTGATCAATATGGGACATTTTGATCATGCTGCATCTGGAGATCTTACACGCCTCCACTCGCAAAAATGCATCGGCAGCAGCTATAAAATCAAAGAACGCATTGGAATCACATGCAGTGGGTGTCGTAGCTTTTTCTGAATCAACAATTTTGTGTAAGTTTTGCGGAAAAGAGGCCCCGCTTACCTTTCTTCGTTTCACTATAATTTTCAAAGCGTCTGTCCAGCTCAAAAAATAGTTCAAATGGCTCTAAGCACTATGGGACTTAACATCTGAGGTCATCAGTCCCCTAGAACTTAGAACTACTTAAACCTAAGGACATCACATACATCCATGCCCGAGGCAGCATTCGAACCTGCGACCGTAGCAGCAGCGCGGTTCCGGACTGAAACGCCTAGAACCACTCGGCCACAGTGGCCGGCTAGCTCAAAAAATCTGCTCATTTATCGAAAACTTGTTTTATGCCTTCGAATCGTCCCAGACTAAATGGAAGAGATCTTGAGAACCCGTACCTCGAACGCCATTCAGAAGCACTGCTTGGCACAAAGACCATGTGCCATTTGGTTAGGAACGTTTGAAATATTTTCTAATATTTGAAACACTGGAAAAGGTCTAGGGACATAGCAGAACACAATAGCACTGAAAACTCATCTGGTGGAAAAATGGCACTTAGAATGTGTTCCATTCCCACTCTTCACTTGTCTAATTTTCACCTAGCGATTCCTACTGGAGCGACAGACAGACGCCGTAGTATATCAAATGGTTCAAATGGCTCTGAGCACTATGGGACTTAACATCTGTGGTCCCCTAGAACTCAGAACTACTTAAACCTAACTAACCTAAGGACATCACGCACATCCATGCCCGAGGCAGGATTCGAACCTGCGACCGTAGCAGCCGCGCGGTTCCGGACTGCGCGCCTAGAACCGCTAGACCACCGCGGCCGGCGTAGTATATCCATAGATTCCTCAATACTGGGTCTTGGAATTTCGTAAGTAGGCTATCTTCCAGGGGTCAGCTCTTCAGATTTTTCAGCGTCTCTCTGATGGTCTCCAATGAATAAAACAAGCGAGTGACTATTCATGCTACTCTCCTTTGTATACGTTTTACAACTACATCTATATTCTGCAAGCTACCCTGTGGTGTGTGTCGAAGGGTACTTCTGTACTACTTTCACATTTCCTCTTTTTTCTGTTCCAGTCGTCAGTGAACCATGGAAAGACTGATTGTTGATAAGCCTCCACGTGATCTCGAATTTCCCTACTCTTACCTTCATGGTCTTTTAGCGAGATATACGTCGTAGAAAGTAATACGTTGGTCGAACCTTCTAGGAACGTACTCTCTCGGGATTTTAACATCGTGATGCACAACCCCTCTCTTGTACTGTCTGGCTTTGGGCCTTAATGAACGTATGACGAAACGCGCTGCTCTTGTTTGGTCGTTCTTTATTTTGTCTATCAATCCTATCTGCCGTGGATCCCACAGGGTCGAGCAATATTCAAGTACTGGCCATACAGCGGTTCTGTAAGGCACGTCCTTCTTACGTGGGCTATATTTCCTAAGGAGTCTTACACTGAATCTCAATTGAGCTTCTGCGTCACCTGTGATTAATTTAACGTGGCCTTTCCAGTTCCAGTAGCACCGTAGGCATACTTTTAGATATTTAATGAGTGAACTGCTTCCAGTGATTATTCTGCATGTGTTTTACCATATAAAAATGGGCCTTTATGCCTGTTTATGAGCAATACTTAATGCATGTTTATGCTGACATTTAACTGCTAATTTCTCGACCAAGCGCCGATCCCTTATAGGTCTTCATGCTTCTCGCTATAATTTTCTTGATCTGCGCCAATGGCCTTGCGGCAGTGGCGACAGCAGTTTACTCAGCCCTTGTGAGGCCAATTGAGGAGCCGTTTGATTGACAAGTAGCGACTCTGGAAACTGACAATGGGCGGAAAGGCAACGTGTTAACCACATGCCCCCTATATCCTCTTCCTGTGGCGCCTCTGGGCTGAGGATGAAACGGCAGTCGGTCGGTACCGTTCCGCATTCAAAACCTATTCGGATGGAGATTTTTGATTTCCTGACTACCGTCCACTCTGTATGCAAACAGCATCATCCTCATGTAGCTTGTGTATAAAATATGAGGGACTGTTAAATGAAAACCGAACAACTGCCAAAATGGGGCCATGATATGGTTTCATTCAAAAGTTATCACCATAAGCATTAAGTCATTTATCTTATTGGGAGGCGAAATGATTAATTCCTGTTTCTTAGAACGCAGTCGGCCGCTGACGGATCCACAACCGCACCCACTCTTGCACATCCTCGTCCGACTGAAACTGACGTCCACGCACATCTTTCTTCAGAACGCTAAAGACGAGAACTTCGCACGGTGAAAGATTCGGGTCGTGCGGAGAATGTTTCAGTGTTTCCCAACCAAACTGCTGAAGCGTAGCGTTTAACCGATTGGCAGCGTGGGGGCAGGCGTTACCGTGCAACAGGATGATTCTGTCCGACAGCATTCCGACAGCCCGAGAGTAAACCTCAAAGCCAAGAAAGAAAACATCCAAGTTCCGGGGAGGTCATGATGACTTTACTCTTCGATTGCAGAGGCGCTCTGCCCGTTAAGTTCTTCGAGCGTGGAACGCGATGAAGACACTGTGCAGAAACTCTGACGCGCCATAAGTCAAAACGCTCAGGAACGCTGCCAGACAGAATCATCCTGTTGCACGATAACGCCCGCCGCCACGCTGTCAGTTGGACGAAGGCTATGCTTCAGCGATTTGCTTGTGAAACACAGCCACATCCTCCATACCACCAGTATTTTTCACCGTGTGATTTTCACATCTTTGGCGACGTGAAGAAAGATATGCGTGGACGTCGGTTTCACTCTGACGCGGAAGTGCAAGATTGGGTGCGGTTGTGGGTCCGTCAGCGGGCGACCGCGTTCTGTGAAACAGGAATGGATCGTCTCGTCTCCCAGTGCGATAAATGTCTTAGTGTGTATGGTGATTACTTTTTAATGGAATCATTCCATGTGGCAGGTGTTCGGTTTTCATTTGACTTCCGCTTATAGTTCGTTTTCATGTATTGTGGAAAAGCTACGGTCCTATAACAGTCCCACAGAGTGTGGCCGAAATCAGTTTATCATTTGAAAAGTTTTCTCCGTTAAGAATGACATGGTGCGTTCTGTTTGCTAGTAACTCTTCAATCCAAACGTAGACGACAGAGCGGTACTAAATCGAGAGCCTTCAGGAAGTCAAGGAACACGGTATCAATGTGAGCTTTCTGGTTAGATTTCACACGATGATTGTTCGCGGAATGCACATCGATTACAGCAGATAACATTTTCGTTCTCCAGAAATGTCATAATACACTAGCATAAATCTTTTTCCAAAATTCTACAGCGTACTGATGTCATGTATGTGTATATTCCATATCCCTAGTTAGACAAATTAGGTTGAGCAAAATTCTGAGGTGGGACGTACGACTATTTGTTAAAGCTGTCTCTGAGAGCGACTGCATTTTACTAGTGTCTTACCAATGAGCCGAAGTCTCGAACCTCTTTTACCAACGACTGATCTTATGTGTTCATTCCGTTTCGTATCTCTATAAATAGACTAGTAGAAAATCTTATCAGGATCTGCCTGAATATTTGTGCAGCTTTTTTCAGATAGTACTTTAGCACAGATAAATGCAATATCTGCAGAAACTCGCAGGTTGCTATTCATATTATCCGACAGTATTTTAATATAAATGAACAGAAAAGGTCCCAACAAACCTCCATAGAGCTCGCCAGAAGTTACTTCTATATCTGTCGATGACTCTCCGTCTAAGATAACACGCAGCATCCTCCCAACTAAGAAATCATCACTTCTGTTGCAGACTTCATTCGGTACCCCACATAATCATTCTATCGTTAAAATTCTTGGTATGACAATGTTTTTCGGATGTCAGGAGATGCTGCATGTACCTGATTTATGACACATGTTACGTCTTGAAAATGTTCTATGATCACAAATGCTGACATTTTGGTAGCTGTGAAAGAATTATCACGGTTCCATCATGCAACGGTCATCTGAAACCGTGGTCGACATTTTCTCTCACGGGATCGAGAATATTGTAGACATTCCAGAATGAGATTTTCACTCTGCAACGGAGTGTGCGCTGATATGAAACTTCCTGACAGATTAAAACTGTGTGCCTGACCCAGGCTGTGGCTAAGCCATGTCTCCGAAATATCCTTTCTTTCAGGAGTGCTAGTTCTGTATGGTTCGCAGGAGAGCTTCTGTAAAGTTTAGAAGGTAGGAGACGAGATACTGCCAGAAGTAAGGCTGTGAGTACCGGGCGTGAGTCGTGCTTCGGTAGCTCAGATGGTAGAGCTCTTGCCCGCGAAAGGCAAAGGTCCCGAGTTCGAGTCTCGGTCGGGCACACAGTTTTAATCTGCCAGGAAGTTTCATTGTAGACATTTATCATACACAGTTGCTTCATTTTTTCAATGTACTGTAAAACCAAGTAGGCTGAGGCGTGAGTGGGAATTTGGATTGAGGTGCTAGGTGCTTGGGTAGTTAGTACAGTTATGCAAATCCACTGTGCCAGGATGGCAGAGTGGTTAGCGCATCTATCAAGTGAGTAGGAGATTCATCTTCGAACCCTGGCCTTGGTACAAATTTTCATTTGTGGATTCAGTCTGCATACATACATGACAATAATATTATTTATGGATCTTCTACTCAGTGGCGTTGTTGGAAGGATGAAAGTCGGCCGGGGTGCCCGAGCGGCCGGCCGCGGTGGTCTAGCGGTTCTGGCGCTGCAGTCCGGAACCGCGGGACTGCTACGGTCGCAGGTTCGAATCCTGCCTCGGGCATGGGTGTGTGTGATGTCCTTAGGTTAGTTAGGTTTAAGTAGTTCTAAGTTCTAGGGGACTTATGACCTAAGATGTTGAGTCCCATAGTGCTCAGAGCCATTTGAACCATTTTTTTTGCCCGAGCGGTTCCCGGCACTACAGTCTGGAACCGCGCTACCGCTAGAGTCGCAAGTTCGAATCCTTCCTCGGGCATGGGTGTGTGTGATGTCCTTAGGTTAGTTAGGTTTAAGTAGTTCTAAGTTCTAGGGGACTGATGACCTCAGACGTTAAGTCCCATAGTGCTCAGAACCATTTGAACCATTTTTTGGAAGGGTGAAAGGGGTATACGGTTTTAAGGCCGCGTCGACGACAGCGTCATTAGGGACGGAGCACAACCTTGCATTGGAGAAGAAAGAGAGAGGAAATGCACCGAGTCCTTACCCAACCGAGCGATTACAGTATTTACCTTAAGTCATTTGGGGAAAAATTGCAAAACCTAACTCGAGATGGTTGGGCGAAGATTTGGTCCCTTGTCGTCCTGAATGCAAGTGCTGCACTTGATCACTGCGCAGAGTTGCTCATGTCGTCACAAGCTAGATTAGTAGATAGCTACGAACGTGCTTCCAGCATGTATACCAGAACTGTTAGGTTGGCCCTATAGTTGAACATATCTAAATAGCCTTTCTTTCATGATGCCACTGAAATGTTTGCCTCCAGTGCGATGTGTCCCAGAATTACGGAACATACACGGTACTATGAATTTTTATATTTACTTCAATGTGTGAAACTGTTTGTCGCGTTGGTGGACATCACGTCACGTTCCGATATTATCTAAACACTAGAAGATCGACTGAGTACGTCTCACTGCTGTTTACGAACTATAAGTGTGTAATTAATTAATTCATTCATTCACTTTTGCTCATTGAAAAGTTACGAAATAGCGACCCTCGGACCACTCTACAGTGACTGGTGTTATTCGACCCATTGGTGACGTAAAGCCTTAGGTGACCTTTAGAACATCGACCTTATGCGAGGTAGCCCCTAAATGTCCACTGCATGCAATTCCTGCGCAATATTAACTGGAAATAGCTTATGAACTTGTATTCACTGAAAACAGCAATTTCTGTCGGTTTTTAAACAGACACTCGTCTGCGATCCCCCTCGTTTACCATCTTTTTACGAGCATAGGTTTTATACCGTGTTACCTGGTTGTGAGTGGTACAGCATCCCTTATAAACATTCTGGACGGTTGGTGTTGAATAAAAAAAAAAGGAAGAAAGAAAAACAGGTAACTTCATTCATAGTATGTGTATGTCGAAAGAAAATAGTTGTTTTTGCCTTTCTGTTTCGCCTCCATATCGAATCATCTCACAATAATGATTCATAAAACAGGGCTTCCACATAGCATATAAAACTTGTCGAACCCTCCAATCAAACTTAAGCCAACCAACAACCAAGATGGATAAATTCCAGGGATCAGGAATATATAAACTTGAATATCAAAATTATGATGCAACATACGTAGGCATGATATGTGGGAATTTTAAAACACGGGTGAAAGAACGCATAAGGTGTTGGAAGTATGAAACAAACCATTCCACATTTGCAGAGCACTTGAAACACCATAACCACCATCCCACAAACAAGGAACAAGGTATGAAAATAATCAGAACAAACAACCATGAGTAATAATGCCTTATACAAATGCAAGAAAATTTCCACATCCAGAAAACAATTGTTGAAAACAAACATGTGATAAATGAGCAACCACATATCCGTGCAGACTCCGTACTACACATAATAAAAGAAATAAGATAAAAATCACCCCTCTTCCTACCTTCTGATCACACACACACACACACACACACACACACACACACACACAGAAAGAAAGGTTACAAAAACAAATACCATTTCACACACACAGAGTTTTATATGTATATAGAGGCCAGATATACGTGTAGTTCCTCAAGAGGAGCAGCACCCTTTACAGTGAAGCATGGACAACAGTCTGGATGATTGACTGATCTGGCCTTGTAGCATCGATCAAAGCGGCCTTGCTGTACTGGTACTGCGCACGGCTGAAAGCAAGGGGAAACTGTGGTGTCACCGCCAGACACCACACTTGCTAGGTGGTAGCCTTTAAATCGGCCGCGGTCCGTTAGTATACGTCGGACCCGCGTGTCGCCACTGTCAGTGATTGCAGACCGAGCGCCACCACACGGCAGGTCTAGAGAGACTTACTAGCACTCGCCCCAGTTGTACAGCAGAGTTTGGCAGAGATGGATCACTGACAATTACGCTCTCATTTGCCGAGACGATAGTTAGCATAGCCTTCAGCTACGTCATTTGCTACGACCTAGCAAGGCGCCATAGCATTTGATAATTAATAATGTGAAGCTTGTACAGTAACGAGAGATGTACACCAATTGTGGATTAAAGTTAAGTATTCCAACAGCTACGTACTTTATTTGCTAGACTCAAATCCTTTAACTGTTCCAGACCTCACGCCAATCTGCGTGAGCTTAAAAGCGTGCATTTCAGCCTCCTCTAGCAACACAGTGTTGGCTCTTCTGCCAACACTTCAGAAACTACAGCCGTAATTTTTCCCGAGCGTATGCAGCTCTACTGTATGGTTAATTTATGATAGCATCCTTTTGGGAAAAATATTCCGGACGTAAAATAGCCCCCCATTCGGATTTCCGGGCGGGGACTACTCAGGAGGACGTCGTTATCAGGAGAAACAAAACTGGCGTTCTACGGATCGGAGCATGGCATAGCAGATCCCTTAATGGGCAGGCAGGTTAGAAAATTTCAAAAGGGAAATGGATAGGTTAAAGTTAGACATAGAGGGCATTAGTGAAGTCCCGTGGCAGGAGGAACAGGAATTCTGGTAAAGTGAATACCGGTTTATAAACACAAAATCAAATAGCAGTAATGTAGGAGTAGGTTTGATAATGAATAAAAAGAAGATGGGAAAGCGGATAAGATACTATGAACAACACAGTGAACGCGTTATTGTAGCCAAGATAGACACGAAGCCCACACCGACCACTCTAGTATAAGTTTAGATGCCAACTAGCTCCGCAGGTGAGGAGGAGATTGAAGAAATGTATGATGAGATAAAAGAAATTATTCAGATAATTAAAGGAGACGAAGTTTTAATAGTCATGGGGGACTGGAATTCGATAGCAGGAAAAGGAAGAGAAGGAAAAGTAGTAGATGAATATGGACGGAGGGAAACGAATAACAGAAGAAGCCACTGGGTAGAATTTTCCACAGAGCGTAATTTAATCATAGCTGACACTTGGTTTACAAATCATCAAAGAAGGTTATATACATGGAAGAGCCTTGGAGACTTCGGAAGGTTTCAGCTTGGTTATGTAATCGTAAAACAGGGATTTCGGAAACAGGTTTTAAATTGTAAGACATTTCCAAGGGCAGGTGTGGACTCTAACCACAATTTATTGGTTATGAGCTGTAGATTAAAACCGAAAAAACTGCGAAAAGATAGAAATTTAAGGAGATAGGACCTGGCTAAACTGAAAGAATCAGAGGTTGTAGAGAGTTTCATAGGGAGCGTTAGGGAACGAATGACAAGAGCAGGGGAAAAGAACACAGTAGCAGAAGAACGGGTAGCTCTGAGAGATAAAATAGTAATTGCAGCAGTGGATCAAGTAGGTAAAATGACGAGGGCTCGTAGAAATCCTTAGGTTACATGAGAGATATTGAATTTAATTGATGAAAGGAGAAAATGTATTAAATGAAGCAAGCGCAAAAGAATACAAACGTCTCAAAAATGAGATAGAGAGGAAGTGCAAAATGGATAAGCAGGATTGGCTAGAGAACAAATGTAAGGATGCAGAAGGATATATCATTAGGGGTAAGATAGATGTCACCTACAGTAAAATTAAAGAGACCTTTGGAGCAAAGAGAACCACCTCTATGAATATCAAGTGTTCAGAGGGAAAAGCAGTCCTAAGCAAATAAGGGAAAGCAGAAAGGTGGAAGGAGTATATAGAGGGTCTACACAAGGGCGATGAACTTGACGGCAATATTATGGAAATGGAAGAGGACATACATGAAGATCAGATGCGAGATATGATACTGCGTGAAGAATTTTACAGAGCACTGAAAGACCTGATTCGAAACAAGGCCCTGGGGGTAGACAACATTCCGTTAGAACTACTGATAGCCTTGGGAGAGCAAGCCATCACAGAGCTCTTACATCTGGTGAGCAGGATGTATGAGACAGGCGAAATACCCTCAGATATCAATAAGAATGTAATAATTCCAATTCCAAGGAAAGCAGGGGCTGACAAGTGTGAGAATTACCGAACTATCAGTTTAATACTTCACCGTTGCAAAATACTAACGAATTCTATACAGACGAATGGAAAAACTAGTAAAGCCGATCTCGGCGAAGATTTCTTAAAAATGTAGGAACACGCGACGTGATACTGACCCTCCGACTTATCTTAGAAGAGAGGTTAAAGAAAGACCAATCTACATATGTAGAATTTGTTGATTTAGAGAAAGCGTTTGATAATAGTGACTGGATTACTCTCTTTCAAATTCTGAAGGCGTCAGGGGTAAAATACAGGGAGCGAAAGGCTATTTATAATTTGTACAGAAACCAGATGGCAGTTATAAGAGTCGAAGAGCACGAAAGGTAAGCAGTGGTTGGGAAGAAAGTGAGACAGGATTGTAGCCTGCCTCCAATGTTATTCAATGTGTATATTGAGCTAGCAATAAAGGAAACAAAAGAAAAATTTGGAGTAGGAATTAAAATCCAGGGAGAAGAAATAAAATACTTGAGGTTTGCCGATGACATTGTAATTCTGTCAGAGACAGCAAAGGACTTGGAAGAGCAGTTTCCTGAAATGAGAATATAAGATGAACATCAACAAAAGAAAAACAAGGATAATTGAATGTAGTCAAATTAAATCAGGCGGAGCTGAGGGAATTCAATTAGGAAATGAGATACTTAAAGTAGTAGATGAGTTTTGCTATTTTGACAGCAAAATAACTAATGATGGTCGAAGTAGAGAGGATATAAAATGTAGACTGGCAATGGCAAGGAAAGCGTTTCTGAAGAAGAGAAATTTGTTAACATCGAGTATAGATTTAAGTGTCAGGAAGTCGTTTCTTCAAGTATTTGTATGGAGTGTAGCCATGTATGGAAGTGAAACGCGGACGATAAATAGTTCAGACAAGAAGAGAATAGAAGCTTTCGAAATGTGGTGCTACAGAAGAATGTTGAAGATTTGATCGGTAGATCACGTAACTAATAAGGAGGTACTGGATAGGATTGGGTAGAAGTAGAATTTGTGGCACAACTTGACTAGAAAAAGGGATCGGTTGAAGGACATGTTCTGAGGCATCAAGAGATTACCAATTTAGTACTGGAGGGAAGCGTGGAAGGTAAAAATCGTAGAGGGAGAGCAAGAAATGAATACAATAAGCAGATTGATAAGAATGTAGGTTGCAGCGGTTAACATGGGGATGAAGAGGCTTGCACAGGATACAGTAGCATCGGGTGTTGCATCAAACCAGTATTTGGACTGAAGACCACAACAACGGCAATACACACTGTGAATACAATCGTTGTTGTGTAAAGGTGTGTGATGTACACGATGACGATAAGGCAGAAATGCTGCTGATATAAGGAGAAAGGACATCGACGGGAAATAATTTAATAACTTCCGTTTTTATGTTCAGTATTTTCTGAGACTCGAATTACGTCTATCTTTTACTCTACTGTACATACCTGCAGTTTAATTTGCTTCAGGCGGGAGAAATGCTCTTCAGGCAAAATTACTGTACAGCAGATGATTCCCTGATAAGCTATCGCCTTTTCGCTAGATGTTTAGTCGTCTCATTTCTTGTCTACGTGAAACGGGATATTTAAATGCAAGACCTCGAAACCGTCATAGAACACGAACTGACTATCCTGCTGAGTTCTCTGCGCTCGTTGCCGCAGTCGTGAATCTTTTCAAGTTAAGACACGACGAACAGCAACTTGCTGTCTCGAAAAAAGTGCGCATCGCATTCTGCAAGAAATATCTTGGCTTCAGATTATGTGTATAACTACACTTACAAAAAGTGCATCATACAGTCTTCGCTGCTGCATGATCACAGGCAGTCAGCACTGGAACGTAATGGCGTGGTGTTTTTAACGACACCACAAACCCAAGGAAATTTCATCATTTGAGAAAACAAAAAGTGAAAGCTAATATAAAATGTATCTTAACGTGAACTAGCCATCTGAAGATGAACCGTTCAGTTCGAAACAGGTAACGGCACTATGTAAATAGACAAACAGCACTGGAAAAAGTGGCTGGTTGGTGTTGGCCTCTCTGTAAGAGTCAACCTATATTTTGTATGTATCCATGGGCTCAGAATGTCAGTTTTCGACAAAACAGCACAAAGTACACACGTCTCAAAACTTTATTGGAGTGTTTCCATTTACGACTGTGAATCGTGAACTTTGTGGAAATAGGAAGAATTCACTGCCCTGGGAGGCAATGAAGAAGCAGGCCTCGAATATCTGTACTGCAAAGTGCTATCGACCGAATGTATTGAAACGGTTAGAACCGAGCGATAAAGATGAAGAGAGATAGAGAGTAATGCATTTAGTGAATGATAATGACAGCTGTGCGAAGCGGAAAGGAAGGAAGGAAGGGTCAGTGTTTAACGTTCCGTCGATGTCGCTGTGGTTAAAGACGGAGCATAATCTCGGATTCAATCTAACCATTCCGGCACTTGCCTTAAGCTACAGAATAGGCAAATCTAGGAAAACTCAAATCAGGATGAGTTGAAGGGTATATGAACCTCTGTCGTTCCGAATGTTAGTCCAGTCTTACCCCGTGCCACCTAGCAGGGTCATGAAGCGAAAATGATTAACTGAATTATAAGAGAGGTAACGATAAAACGTGCGAAAGTTTGTTCGTCAGGCATTGAAATAGTAAACGCAGAATCATCGTAAGGGTACAGTGAAAGGCATCCGTCAGTAAACTTGAATGGCACTATTAAAGCCGTGGTAAAGTCCACCGAAAACATGTTATCTTGCACACTTTTTTGATTAGTAGGTGTCACTGACGTAATGACATGTTGTTGCTTGACGGCTGCGAATGTTTGTTTTACAAATTCCATCCTTGCTCATTGCTTTGTTTTAGCGGTGTTCTTGCCCCAAGTAGGTGTTTAAGCGCTGTGTTTCTAACAGGTGGGTACTTAGACACAACTGGGTTGTCACTGCGAATAATTACTGCAATTAAAAGAGAACGCTGCTCCCACCGCTTAGTTTGGTAGACATGGCTTCATCCGCCACAGAGGTGAATCGCAAGATTGTTATCCTCGTTCTATTTGCGCTGATGTGCTGCTCTCCGTTCCGTGACTTACTTTCCGTGGTTGTATCTATTTCAAAAGAATGGGAGTACTTCACTTATTTTCTGTTAGTTGCCAGTCCTTTTATTTTTTCTGATTCTTTGCACGGCTCACTGTTGAAAGACAGTATGTATTTAAGTAATGGTCACACAACTAAGAACGTTCTATTGGTGGCTTATTTATGTTGTTGCCCAGCGTTCTAAAGTGGATGTAACAGTTAACTGCAAGGGACCAAAGTTTTGCAGACATACAACCCGTCTTGTGCAGTGCATGGTTTGGACAGACTAGTGAATAACGATAAAGGAAGCATAGCGAGAGTGATGAAAAGTAATGACAATTAGAATAGTGGCTTTTCAAGCATCAAAGAAACGATTATTTTTGATGTGTGTCTGAAATCTACCGAACTAGCACATTTTTTTGGAAACAGCATGTGCTTGCATTTTTGGATAAATGCGTTACAGGCTAACCTTTAACTACAAAGTACGTAGCGGAACCGACATTTCCCGAAAATTGCGGTAATTTCAAGTGGGAAGACGATACGAAATTAGTATCGTAAAAATAGACCTCTATATCTGTTGTCTGAATAGCTTTTTGGTGTACTGAAGCGATTATATTACAGTGTCCAAATTTTTTACTGATACTGACACAGTCAAAAGCGGTTCAGGAAGTAACTTCTTCAAGATAACAAATTACCTTAAAATTACTTAAAAGTTTTACTGTTCTTACATTTCCACATATCACTAAATGTTTTTGAATGTTTCAACAGAAAAAATTTCATTTATTTTTAAATTATAAATTACTAAAATACATCGTCCTCTTTTCGGTTTATAGTAACAGTTTTCAACCCTGTCAGATTCATGTCTACGATCGCGCTCTTTGGTGTTCGGTGGCGTAGTGGGTGTTCGTCAGGCTACAAATTAAAAGGTCCCTGGTTCGACTCAACGTCGGCCTTAGGAACATTTCTAACATTTAACGCTTTTAAACTCAATTATTTCTATATGTAAAAAATACTAAAACGGTTCGAAGTCGACGTTATCTTTATGCAATACTATAACCGGCTGGGTGAGCTAGTTCAAAGGCCGGAGGAATGCAAGAGCATACTACCTGATACAGAGTCATGGCCAGCAAAGCACTGCGATGCTAAAACAGAGCTCTGGGTTGACAAGTTTGCCTAGGTCGTGTTATCCTACCGACCAATAGCCCAAAACATTGGACGCGAGATCTCAGATGTTTGTTATTGTTGACGCAGGTAGTCCACGGAAGATTGTGAGTCCTGTGTCATCCCATAATACACTGAGTTTTCAAGGTGGAATGTAGCGCGCGAGCGTTAGTAATTTGCGTTGAAACATTATCACCGGAGCTAGTCTTGATTACCAGTACGAATGAGCGCCAGTCACAGTGGGTCTGTAGTGAAACGGTTTCGGATAGAAATGAAGAGTGTCAGTGGAAAACGTTCTAAGTGTCAAATCTGACATTTGTCACGAGAATCAGAGAACAATGTATCTCGCTTCGTACATGCATTGTTTGTATATAAAAAAAGAGAGAAGATGTTCCAATACGGCAGAATCATGCTGCCCGTCTCATAATTGCCAAAAATAATGAGACAAATGAAAAAATAATTTTTTAAGAACGTTTTGAGGGAGTGTGTGTGTGCGCGCGTGTGTGTGTGTGATTTCGTAATGGACGAAACTGTTGAGGTCATCGGTCCCTACACTTACACACTACTTAAACTAACTTAAGCTATGAAAAACGCACACCCACTTATGGCGCCTCAAACCGCGCGGCCACTCCAACGTTTTAAGTGATACCAGGAAAATGACTATTTATCACCAGGAAAATGACTATTTATAAGTGCCAATAAGAAAGTTTTTGTTTGAAGTACCGTTCATACAGAGGCACTACGATTTTTTTTGTGGTAACAAAAGTACGCGGATACAGCAGTAATATTCTAACTAGTAGAACTGTAGTCAACAAAAACCATATTACATTTCTTTTAAATTTTTTACAAGAGAATGAAAAACTAAATTAAAGGAAAAGTATCTCTCAGTGTTGACTTTTGTTTCTTGCACAACTCCATTCTTGAGATTAAATGCTACAAAAATTTCTATAAAACAACCTGTCTTGTTGAGGGAGAAACGACATTATCGTCAACAGGTCTTTCTGTTTTGCAAATGACGAACATGGATGGTCTTTCAGGAGAAGTACGGCGTGGCCTACATCGGCCATGGTCTTTCCTCTCTTGAATACATTGACATTTTTCCGTTCTCTGTTTCAAAGTAAGAATTTTTATACAGCTATTTGAGATGGATGAGACATTTTAATCGTACTGAGTATGGTAATCTTACAAATCTTACACGCCTTCAATGACAAGTGTATCAGCAGCAACTTTAAAACCAAAGAATGCATTGGAATTAAATGGAATGGGTAACATAACTTTAGACACTCAGTAATCTTATGTAAATCTTGTGGAACAGAGGCCTTGCTTACCTTTCTTCGCTTGTCTACAATTTCAAAATCTTTGTCGCAGCTCAAAAACCTGTGCCCACTCACCAAAACCTTGCGTGTTATCTCTTCAAACCATCCCAAGCTAAATGGAAGAGGTCTCGGGGCTTAGTACCTAGAACTCCATTGAGAAGCACTGCTTGGCACAAAGACCATGGACAATCTAGTAATGAACGTTTGAAAGATTTTCTCCGTGATTTGACTTATGGAACAAGTTTGGGGACACAGCAGAACACATCAGCGCTGAAAACGCGTTTTGTGAAAAAATGGCACTTACAGTTTCTATCGCCATTCTTAAAAAGTGCAAAGCGTCGTGCAGAACTCCACAACCTCTATGCTAATACTGTGTTTCGTTGCTTAGCGCAAAAAGGAGAGTAAAGATACGTCTGAAAGACGAGGGTGTTTGCAAACAGTTCATCCAATTTCACGAAATTATATCTTCATGAATTAAGATGGAATTTTTGTGTAAATTTTAACTTAACGCGTAGAGCTACAAAGCTTTTTATTTTCAAAAGATCCAATCGGTTTCACAAGGGTGTATCGTTCACATTTATCCATGTACATAGTGGGTTCAGCGGCGTAACTAAGCTGCGGCAACCGGGGCATTACCCGGTCGCTCGAAATGAACGAAAAAAAAACCACTTAAAACGAAATGGAAAAATTAGTGAAATCTATCAGTCAGTTTGTCTTTCCCTGTATTAAAATAATAAAAGTTCGTTTTGGAAATCATTCTGAAATAAATAAAATGCAAGTCGTTTAGTCACTTTACTAGCACACTGTCCTGTGTTCAGGACTTCTATGTACTAGTAAATGAAAGCAGATGTAACAAGCAGAGTTAAAAATCACAGAAATGTTATATGTAAGCGAATTTGAAACGGTTTTTGAAATTATTGATGCGTTCAATGAAGACTATTCTTGGGCAAAACATTAAAAGCTAAGGTTGGTACCGAAGGGAAGAAATTAATGTCAGTCCGAAGTCTTAGAGCGTCTTCCGACTGCTATCGAAATAGAAAATCTCGCCACAATGGCGTAAGAGGACATATACAAAAGATATTTATCGCTAAAAATTACTGATCACCGAGATCAAACACAGCGTGACGACTCTAGTGTCAGTATCATTAGATCGGCAAATATGTCTGCGAGAAGACTAAGCAGCTCAAATTCCAGCAACCTCTACCGATTCAATATTACGCAGACCAGAAACCAAGAAAATGCGGGTACACTGTCCTGGGAATGAGAATACGAACTTCACTGATACAATGAGATAAAGCTGCGTCGCCCACCTTATTTAATTATACGTAAGCAGAAAAAACAGTTTCAAACCGCAGTTCGTTCAATTTACAAGACACAACGACAAAATTAATAGGACAAA
This sequence comes from Schistocerca piceifrons, assembly GCF_021461385.2. Lineage (NCBI taxonomy): Eukaryota > Metazoa > Arthropoda > Insecta > Orthoptera > Acrididae > Schistocerca > Schistocerca piceifrons. The sequence goes on along the minus strand of NC_060138.1, from coordinate 478,776,245 downwards.
AATGCAGATGTCATTATTCCTTAAGATAGGAGCATGGAGAACATGAAGATATCACAGAGGCCCATTCGTCTTGTCAGATATTGTCTGTGTGAATTGGGAGCACTTGGCACGGAAATTTCGTAAAAAATATGTAATTTGTAGCATTCCGATTTACCTGGAATTACAAGGTTTACAAAATTCATACAGTTTCAACAAAATCGCCTCAAACAAACCATGAGAAACAGTTTAGATGACCGTTTTGCAATATTAGGTAACTCTGAATATAGCTGCAGTGTAGAAGATCTCCATATTAATTAAAAATACGTGCCTGTAAGAATTTATATCATGCATCCGTAGAAAGGGGCAATCGGTGTGACAGCTGTGGTTTGGGGGCGATGGATTGGCAAAACTCATTTGTTTTTTGATGGCTTACCTCCTGACTGCAAACCGTTGCTCCGCGCATTTACTGCGTTTCAGGTGTTTCTTAAGGATTTGCTGACTGGGGATGGAACGTTCACGTTGCTTGCCGGTTGCCTCGTCTCGGACTGTTGCTAAGCAACGGTGTGGCCCGCTGCAGAGACTCGTGTATTGTTGAGAGTGCGCCACGTCGCGATACGTTGCTTACTCTGAGACGGTAAGCGGAAAATAAAAAAGAAACTATAATTAAAAAAATCATCCATCGCTAATAACTCAACTATGACTGCGCTGAGACGAGCAATGCAATGCACCCGAGGATACGGTATCTCCGGAAAGAAAATAAATAAGAAATAATCGAAGAAAATTAAAATGAGAGAGAAAACTGGTAAAATTAGTAAATTGATCGGTTAAGAGAAGTCTTCCGCTGTGCGAAAATAATGGAAGATAGTTTTGGAAATCATTCTGACAAAGATATGGGAATCATTTACTTTCTTTAACCAGGTTGTAGATCAATCTGCACTAGGATACGAATATATAGAACGGAAGGGATTAGACGTGAGCAAGTATTTCGGCTGCAGCTATGACGAAGCAAACGTCATGAGTGTAATATACAATTGCGTGAGAAAAGAATCAAGTTACGATTTTCATTTAGTCCTAAAAGGAGCTAAAGAGTCCATGAGGCTAATAAAGGAACATCCCTGTCTTTCGAGACAGCTGAGAACGTCAACAGATTTTTTGGTCGCAAGTGGTAAGATTTAAAAACTCGTTCCGCGAATACCTCCATAGGAACGGTAAAGACTCGAGATCTGACGTGTTAGTTTGGCAGATGAGGAACAGTGCGAGTCATAGACATTCTTAAGGCTCTGACAAACGTAATTCGTGTAGCGAACGATGTGTGGTAATAAGTCTTAAATATTAATCTCATCCTTTCAGATTCATTATAAACCAGTAGAAAGAAATAATTCAGCATCTAAAGCCTTGCAGTCTGAGGGTATGGACGTTGCAGCTGAACACGATTTCCTGGAACGGCGCTGTCAGACATAAAGGCGGAACATTAGGATGTAAGGTCCTGTCGACGAGGAGGTCAACAGAGACGGAGGGAAGTGGAGGGCAGGTATGGAAATCGCCCGTATAATTTACAATGGAAGAATCCTGGCATTTGTCTCAAGCGGTTTGCGGGGAAATGACAGAAAAATTCAGTCTGGATTGGCAGACGGGGATCTAAATCACCGTTTTCCAAAAGCGAGTCCGGTGTGTTGCCACTGTGACATATTGCTCAGTTACTCCAAGAAACAGCTATCATCAAAGGGTCATGCGACCAAATACTTATGAAACTTTCAACATCTGTTAAGATAGACCAGTAGGTGCAAACAGCCTAAGGAACTAACTCAAGCAGTACAGAAGCAGTTTGCCGGCCGAAGTGGCCGTGCGGTTAAAGGCGCTGCAGTCTGGAACCGCAAGACCGCTACGGTCGCAGGTTCGAATCCTGCCTCGGGCATGGATGTTTGTGATGTCCTTAGGTTAGTTAGGTTTAACTAGTTCTAAGTTCTAGGGGACTAATGACCTCAGAAGTTGAGTCCCATAGTGCTCAGAACCATTTGAACCATTTTGAACAGAAGCAGTTTGGAGATCTTTGCGAGGACGGGAGCCTGTAAATGGATTTAAAATAAAAAATTTTTATCCTGTGACATTTATCGGGAGCTAAACACTTGGTTCCTAAGAATGCTGTATGTTATAGGCGCATACGCAACAAGACAATCTTTGTCATAATTACCGAATGTGGCAAAAGTCTAGAAAATGAAACTCTTAAGTTATTCAGTGACATTTTCTCATTAAATTTCTCTTCTGTTTCAGCACAGGTAATGTTGATAAGAACTTTATTCAACATGCAATTAAAAAAATCTGATTAACAGGATTTAGCAGAACTGATTTCAAATTACCCTAAAGTATGCACAACCTTCCTGATGTATCTAACTACAGCTACGGCTGCTGGAAATACTGAGCGTTATCTTACCAAGTCAGAAATATTTTTTTAAAAAGTAATAACGGTCTGCAGTGAGTCAGGAATGGTTGTACGATTTTGGAATAGTATCAGTAGAACGAAAGGTAGTGCGAATAGCCAAAGGCTTGTTGACCGGTGTGAGAGAGTAACAAAAATGTTGGAAACTATTAACTGTTAACTGGCACAATGCTTACGAAGACGCCGTATATCTGTCTAGAAAGTGCTTGGATAACTCCGAGAGTCATCTTTCAGTGCAGAAACCACGTGTGTTCTCCAGCCCACTACATAACTACCCCGAAGAGATGGCGCTGATAAAATTATTTTCGCACAGAGGCTTAGAAACAGCTATGGTTCACACGTTCCATTCGTGAACGGAACAGGAACAGATTTCACTGTGTGACTCAATAAAAAAGAGGCCTCTATCACGAAGATTACAGCGATTCATACAGTAATCATGAAAATGTAAGTGTAGAGGAACAGGAATGACTCCGTTATCAGAAAAGAATCCTTCAGTAGCACAGAAACGAATTTAACAGAAAAAAGGAGGACTGAAATGATACAAGTTGCGGATCTTAGTGTTAAATGACGCAAACAGCGCCAGTCCTTCTGCACTGCAAGCTCCATAACATACGCCGGCCCTACTCCGCTACCTTAGGCAGCAGTCTGGTAACATCAACGTTGCATGGATACGTATAAAGACTTTTGCTTGCCTTACTTCTTGTTGTACATACACCCCTGCTTCGAGTTCCTTTTACAGTTAGGTGTTTTACGTTTAGGATCGATGTTTACATGTCGCTTTCAATTTTTGAAACACCTATCTGAGCGTTTATAGCCTCTAACAATATATCCAGATTCTCTTAAGATACAGTTTGGTGTTGTATCTGATTATACTATGTTGTGCGTAGTGTGCAGTATTAGTTACATGAGACGCTAAGGCAGCGAAAAGCTGTTTCATGTATGGATGGATTTGGGAAAATAGTTAAAATTATATTTCGCTCACCGAAGTATTTAGAAAAAAAAAAAATTCTATAAGGCTTATGTTACTTCTTCCGCTTACTGACTCAAGTGGGGGGGGGGGGGGGGGGGGAGCAGCTGGGGAATCGTGTAATGGAAAGCGCGGTTAGATTGGTGAGAAAAGGGAGGGGTGAGGGGTCAGGGGTGAGGGGTGAGGGGTGAGGGGGGGGGGTAGGGGCAGCTAGCTGTGAGAGACGATATGCGGACAACGTTTGAAGCGTTGGGAATGGGGGTTGGGGTGGGAGCCCCACTTTATCTTCTAGCCCCAGGATCCCCAGACCGTGCCTACGCCCCCGCTTGGGGCGCTTTTTACAATTACGTTTAGGATCAAATTTTTCATATGCCTTCAACAAATATTCAGTATTCCCTCCACAGGTCGCACGACATCTCTCCAAATGATAGTCAACCTCGTACCGTACTTTTCTGAGCATATCTGGAGCTACTGCAGTTACTGCTGTTGCTATAAACCGTCGCTGTTTACCCAAAATTTCGAAAAAGTAGTGCATAAACAGAGACTTTCAAAAAACATAAAAAACAATGTGATATCAAGCGACCTTTGAGGGCCTTACTGTCGACTCAGTGTTGAGGCAGGTCCTGTTTGGAAGTGATATTTCCAGCAAGCTCTCGCGGTTGTGGATAAGGTCAGGGCTCTAACACACCTAGGTACGTGATACCTGCAACCGTCTTTCCTGCAAAACAGAACTAGCTTTACATCTATTCTCGGAAAACGATGCAAAACACTTTAAGCTTTGGAGAGTCTCTTTTCCGCTCGACTATGATACGTGGTTGCTGTGTTCCCCATATTCTTAACACTTTATTTACTGTAATTGCAAAAAATATAAAATAAAGGATCAAAATTTTTACTTTAATAGTTGAATTGTTATTGAATTAATACCAAGTTATATTGTATAAAATTATACAAAGTCATTAAATTGCTTACACGCTTAGAGGACTTGTAAGTCCCGACAGTATTACGCGGACGAAGTAAATTATAGGTTGAAAATTCTCAAAAGAATCATGCAACTAGGATTATTGCTTCTAGTGATATAAAAGGATTTCTTTGTTTTTTTCATTGACACGCAAAAAAATATTACGCTCTGAAAGGTTTGAATGGGGTCTACATTTCACCTTTCTAGATGAGCAGATTTCACATCTGCCTCTTGAATTGAAAAATGTTGGCCAGTGATATCTTGTATTTTGAAAACGCACGTTTTTTAATACGGAAAACGCTGTCTTTCTTCTCTGTGGAGTTGAAAGAAGAGAGTTTTGATCCTCTTTGGGCCTTCCCCGATTTTTGAGACATTTGCTTTCCAAGTTTTGAGAAGACCACGTGGTTTGAAATCAATCAATGGAAGTGTTCCTTTTACGAGACAGTATGAAATAATATAGGAATTCACAAGGGTCGTTTCCACCATTGCATAAAACAGTTTGTACCAATACTTTCTTCACTTCCTATTTCGCAAAGAGATCTCAACATAAAACATTTATCGAAGCCATCCACGTGTTCATTATAATCTTGTACAACTGCCAGTGCCCCAACTTCAGTCTCTGTCACATTTTCGGGGTTCAGGATGCAATGTATGCTCCATTTCCATGATAATTTGAAAGAAAGCCAGGTCCCTGCCCTGCACCTGACAGGGCTGCTATGTCCGTCATACTTTAAGCTATAACTGAATATTACAAGGGTACTATATCGATATTTTATCCAAATTAACATTGTTATCTATAATGGTAACCACATAAAAATTATCACTCACTTGAGTTCACATACAAACCTTACTTTTGTTTATATAACCTTGCAGCGTTGTTTCACACACCAAGCAGTCGTTTTCAGTACTGCTGTTCACATTTCAGGCTGATGTATACCCTTCGGAACGGCGTGCAAGGTGTGTTGACATCCATTGCAGGATGTTTTGCACATACTCCACAGAAGTGTACTGATCAAGTCAGCCGAGACCTTCCTGTCCCTAGGTGTGCAAAAGGCTGTTGTGTTATATAATTCGACACATAATCTGTAGGGGCGCGTAAACCACACAGTAAATAAAGGGTTAAATTGTCGCGGCTGGATTTTCCACTTAAATGGAACGCAGCATCATTATTGAAGACTAATCGTGCAAATAAATTATTATTTCCTATGAATGAATACACAAAACTCACTCTTTATTGTTTATCGCTGTAGTGAAAGGCATGTTGCAATTGAATGTATGGGGTGATAATTATTGGACTATATGATAAAACGTAAATTAGTTACAAACTACGGCGTGTACACATCTTATTCAACATGTAAACGTCACTACAGATATTTGGATTTAGGTTGTCACATGCTCTATATGCCTGCCATCATTGGCTATGATGTGGCGCAGACTAATAGCGAAGTTCTGCATGACTCTCTGAAGTGTCGGAACACCGATGTTGTTAATGACCTCCTGAGTGGCTGTTTTCAGCTCAGCAATGACTTCAGGGTCATTGCTGTACACCTTGTCTTTAATACAGCCCCACAAAAATGAGTAGAGGCTGCCTAAGGGATGCTGCGTTCTCATAATACTATACATCAATTCAAGCAAATAACATTAGTAGTTTTATTTGAATAAAGCGGATTGACAATACTTAACATTAATGTACAAAGCTGTCGGAAGCCATGGGTGACATGCAACATAAATCCAATTCCTTGTTACACACAGTGTTTAAACTAGCAATGGACATGGGTCACTACAAATGGTTCAAATGGCTCTGAGCACTATGGGACTTAACATCTGAGGTCATCAGTCCCCTAGAACTTAGAACTACTTAAACCTAACTAACCTACGCACATCACACACATCCATGCCCGAGGCAGGATTCGAACCTGCGACCGTAGCGGTCACGCGGTTCCAGACTGAAGCGCCCAGAACCGCTCGGCCACCAGCGGCCGGCTGGGTCACTACAATCTGATATCGTAGCACTCTCTGCTAGGACGTGCTAATGCAGTTCATTAATGTCTGGCAGGAGCGGCGCTTATATTCACTTCTTGCAGAGGTCGCTCCTGGCGCGGCGCAGTCCTTGTAAGCAGGCTATTGGCTGACATTTCCTCACCGCCTTCTCTGGTATTGCTTTCTTCTTCGTCGTTCCGGCGCTTGTGGTTACGCCAGAACATCCCCCCCCCCCCACCCCCCGCAAACCCCCAAAGCGACGGACCATCGTTGTGTAGGGAGTGCGACCACGGTGGGGGATACAGGAACGGGGCTGCAACGTCGGGCCGGAAGCTGTGGCTGCAGGGGATGTCAAGCTTCCAGCCACACCCCGCCATCCGGCTGGCGCCATGGCGAAAATGTTCCCCGAAAAGCGACCAGACGGGTACGCGTCCACCTCATGCTGACAAGAACCAGTTGAAGAGGGCAGCGACTGCTGCAATGTGGGCTGGTCCAGCTCCATCGGTAGAATGAGAGGCAATGGAGGAGGCGAAGGCTCTGTCTCAATGGAGTCGTCCCACGGTGTCGTGAAGACGCCCTCTGGCAGCTGCTGTGGCCGCGCTGTCCTCTGGACCCGTGAGTCTGGGGGAAGAGAGACTGAAAAATCATCGTGCACATGACAGAGGCGAAGTTGATTCTGATGGCAGCGCTGCTAACCATCGGGACCTGAAAGAAGATACATGCAAGGGCCAAGTCGACGGACGATCTAGCCTCGCGCCACTACCGCTAAAAACCCTGTAAGAGACCATAGCATGCGGCACGAAGCGATACTTGCGGACTTGCTTTGGCGCCGGATGCTGAGGAGGTTGGAGAAGATGGGGCAGTGTCCGATGGCGGCGGCCGTGAAGCAATCCGCCGGTGATGGTCCATCTCGTGGGTGCGAACGATATGAGGCAAGAAACAATTGCAGTGCTAGATCCCTGGTGTGTGCGGAGCGAAGTTAGGTCATCTGCTGCTTGAAGGTTCTGACAAAACGGTCCGCTTCGCCGTTTGAAAGTGGATGGAACGGTGCACTAGTTAGATGCTGTATATCATTACGTTCACAGAATGTTTCAAATTCATGTAATGTGAATTGAGGTCCGTTGTCTGACACTATTACTTCGGGTAAACCTTCCAGGAAAAATATCGATGACAACACCTGAATTATGCTACTGAAGTTGTCGAGTTCATTGACACAGCAAAAGAAAACTTGCTATATGTGTCAGCCACAATCAGTCAATACGCGTTCCAAAAAGATCCCGCAAAGTCTATGTGCACACGTTGTCATTGCGCTTACGACTTAAGGCAAGAAGAGAATTTTTGTGGTGGGGCGGACTCATTTTCCTCACATGCGTGACAGTGACATCATCTGTTCTATTTGGGCGTCCATACCCTACCAAGTACAGTGTCGATGCGCTAACTGTTTCGTACGAACAATTTCTCAGTGTCCTTGGTGAAGTAATTGCAACATTTCTAATGGCAAAGCTTTAGGGACCCACATACATGACTGTCCACTGTCCTTTTGAACAAGAATCACACCTTTCCGTACAGCGAGGCTATGTTGACGTGAAAAGTATCGGAGCACTACAGAGTTCTTTATGCTAGGCAAGGAATGAGGCCAAGGTGTACGAATGTATGCTATCAAAATGTTCAGTTCAGGATCAGCTTCCGTGGTTTGTGCAATTTTGTTATATTTCAGCGGAAAAGACTGAAGCAATTCAGAATCCTGAACATCGATATGACAACAAGATGCAGCAGAAGCGTCAAAGTCTGTATAAGGACCATCGGAAGACGTGAAAATGCGTCCGCATTACCATGTTTATCTGTTGGACTATACGGAATCTCGTACTGGTATTGATACAACAAAACCAATCTTTGCAATTTTTGGGCAGTTCGTCCAGGAATCGATTTCGACGGATGAAACAGGGACTACAAACGCTTGTGAGCCGTTACTAAGTAGAATTTTCTGGCATAAAAATTGGGTGACACCATACACAATAGCCAAAGCCTCTATTTCAGTTTGTGAATAGTTACACTGATCTTTGGACAACACTTTAGATTCTAAAGCAATAGGTCTGTCTTTATCACCAATTCTGTACGAAAGCACTGCACCGATTCCGTGAGAGGAGGCGTCAACCTGCAATACAACTGGTTTGTCAGGATCAAAGTGACCTAGGCATCGATCACTGAGCAATGCATCTTTAAGTGCTTGAAAAGCTTCTTGGCACTCATCTGTCCAAACGAAATGGACATTCTTGCGACGAAAGCGCTGCAATGGAGCTGCGATTTGTGCAGCATTCGGTATGAACCGAATATAGTAGTTAATTTTCCCTTAAACTGATTGCAATTCTGCGATATTGCGAGGAACTGGCAAGTCTCGTATGGGTAAAAAATACGATAGAAGAGGATGTACACCTTGACTGTTTATGACATGACCAAGATATTGCAACTTAGGTTTACAAAAACCACACTTTTCCAGTGTACACTTTAGTCCTGCCTCAGATAACTCACAAAACAAAGCACGTAAATTTGCAATATGTTCTTCAGGTGTACGACCTGCTACTAAAATATCGTCCAAAATTTCAGCAGTTTGGGACTTGTACGGTCAGTTGTTCCAAATACCGTTGGAAAATGGCGGGTGCGGAAGCACTGCCAAAAGGCAAACGCAAATATTTAAACAAGCTCAAATTAGTATTTACTATGCACACTTTTTGAGATTCTTCATCGAGTGGTATTTTAAGATAAGCGTCGCACAAATCAGTTTTTGAAAAATAGCGTCCAGCCCCTAATTTTTCTATCAGATTCTCTGGTTCAAATGGTTCAAAAGGCTCTGAGCACTATGGGACTTAACATCTATGGTCATCAGTCCCCTAGAACTTAGAACTACTTAAACCTAACTAACCTAAGGACATCACACAATACCCAGTCATCACGAGGCAGAGAAAATCCCTGACCCCGCCGGGAATCGAACCCGGGAACCCGGGCGCGGGAAGCGAGATCGCTACCGCACGACCACGACCTGCGGACTCAGATTCTCTGGATAAGCATCAATCACAGTTTGTGGGTTGACTGAAGGCTTAAAGTTAACACAGAGGTCAACACAGAGGCGAATGCGACCGAAGGTTTGGGGAGCAAAACCAGTGGACTTGCCCATTGACAAGCTGAGATTGGCTCAATAACTCCCCTGTCTTGAAATTCTTTAAGTTCAGTGGCGACTTTGTCCCGCAATGCAATGGGAACACTTCTGACCTGCCAAAATTTCGGCTGAGCATTCTCTTTCAAAGTAGTATGTGTTAGCCTTGCCGAAACCTCAAAAAAGAGTTTCTAGGAATCCTTTTAACAAGCTATCTAAACTGTCTATTGCAGTTAATGCAGACACTGACAAACACATTGTCCTGAATATTAAAGCCAAACAAATCAAAAGAATCAAGACTAAATATGTTCTCACACTCACGTGACTGTAGCACTTTGAAAGTCACTGTTCGCGTATGCGAACGATACATAGCTGTCAAAGTACATGTTCTGAGAACGGGAATGTCTTGTCCATTATAAGTCGTCAGTTGCGTGCTAGTTTTAGACAGCAATGGGGAACCCAAAAGTTCATATGTGTGACGATTTAGCAATGTGACAGAGGAACCTATCTCTCACTGAAATTTCACACACTTCCCACAAATAAGTAAATGAACAAAAGGTTTGTTTGACTGGTGCATCATTGTAGAAACTACAGCTTGTCTGTTGCAGAACTGGAATATAGTGCACTAATGGCATGGGCCGTGTCCCTAGATTTTTGTGAGTGGGCCGAAGTCTCATGTTTGTCCCGTTGCAAACATATGGGTTGCACATGTCCTTTCTTCCCACAAGCGTAACATTGAGCCTGTCGGGAGGGACGGTCTTGGAGTTTGTACCATGCATAACAGCGAGGGCAGACTTAATTCCGTTCACCTGTGTAGCCGCCTGTTTAGCGTACTGCTTACGCGGTGTAGAAGGTTGTTTAGTCGGCATGGATAGCGCACGCCGCTTGTGCAGAATGGGGCGATTGCAACTAAGGTTCAAATGGTTCAAATGGCTCTGAGCACTATGGGACTTAACATCTGAGGTCATCAGTTCTCTAGACTCAGAACTACTTAGACCTAACTAACCTAAAGACATCACACATATCCATGCCCGAGGCAGGATTCGAACCTGCGACCGTAGCAGGAGCTCGGTTCTGAACTGAAGCGACTAGAACCGCTGGCCACAGCGGCCGGCTGTACTGATCTAGCATTTGCACTACCTGCTGAAACGATGGATCAGACAGTTTCAAAATTTGTTCTCTGAGTTTGACATCTGGCACATTGCACACGATTGCATCACGTAACATAACATCGGAATATAAAGCACCGCAAGCACATTTGAATTTGCATTTCCTTGTCATACCTTGCTAATCTGTTACCCACTCGCGATACGCTAGTTCTGACCGTTTTTTTGCAATTAAAGAATTGATTCGTAGCTGCTACCACATTCGCTAGTTTCTTAGTGAGTCTACCACTTTATCATAAGCAAGTTCACTCGGAGTGGCATTAGGAACAAGTTTTTGAATTAGTCATAACACTGCACTTCCTACCGTGGATAATAGATAGTGAAGTTCCACAGTACCTGCAACATTGTGGGCTATCATATGGGCATCGAACTGATGCAGCCACTTGAGCCATTGCTCGTCTTGTTCACTAAATTGTCGAAAAGGTGGTGTAGCATCTGTAGTAGGCGGTGCTTGTTCTGTCGGGCGCGCAGCGTTGGCCAGTAGCTGCTATACCGTCTTCAGTAGTGCTGAGATCTGCTGCATCTGAAACTGGAACATTGCATTAGTTGTGTTGCAGCTAACGCTTGCGGCGGTGGCGCCTGAGTAGGTGGTAGGACAGGTGGAGTGGGCATTTTGTAAGGCACGAATGCAACAAACAGACAAAAATATCTATGAAGAAATTTTCTGCAACATCGACCTAAAAACACGAACTACCAAAAACGACAAGAAACTGTTAAAGCAATAAGGGCCCCTGCAGTGCAAAGACAAGAGAGAATTAAGGCGCCAGCAAAATATAAACAAAAAGTTCATGGCCGTCGGGCACTTAGCTTGTCGGGTCTTGCTCATTCATCTCTTATAGGGTGCCTAAGGCATGATGATGCATTCTCGGAATGCTATACAGCAATTCAAGCCAATAACATTAGTAGTTTTATTTCAATAAAGCAGATTGACAATACTTAACTTTAATGTACAAAGGTGTCGCAAGCGATAGACGACATGCAACATAAATCCGAGTCCTTGCTATACACAATGTTCAAACTAGCAATGGATATGGGTCGCTACAATCTGGTGTCGTAGAACTCTCTGCTAGGCCTTGTTAATGCTGTCCACTAATGTCTGGCCAAGGCTGGCAGGAGTGGCAATTATTTTTACTTCTTGCAGAGGTCCCTCCTGGTGCGGCGCGGTCCTTGTCAGCGGGCTATTGGCTGACGTTTCCTCGCTGCCTTCTCTGGTATCGCGTTCTTCTTCTTCATTCCGGCACTCGCCAGAACATTCAGATCCGGAGAATGTGGCGGCCAATTGAGGCCCATGCCAACGGCCTTTGGTTACCCTACAGCCAGAATGTAGTCCCCAGATTGCTCCTCCGGGCATCAAACACGCTCCTGCTTCAGTGGGGTCGAGCTCCGTCTTGCATGAACCACATGTTGTCGAAATCAGGGTTACTTTGGAAAGTGGGGATAAAACCATTTTCCAAAACCTGCACCTACCGTTTGGTAGTCACTGTGCCATCACGGAATATGGCACCAATTTTTCCATGACTGGACATTGCACACCGTACGATCACCAGTTGAGGGTGAAGAGACTTGTCAGTCGCGAAATCCCGATTCTCAGCCCCCCAAATGCGTCATTTTTGCTTGTTGACGAAACCATCCAAATTAAAGTGGCCATCGACGCAAAACCAAACCATACATGCACATACTAATTGCTATCATTCCCTGCAGCCATCCGTAAAGTCTGAACGTCATAACCCAAACCATTCAAAAGTTATGGCGATTTTATTTCATATAGTTCAATAATTGTCACTCTGTATTATGGTTCCACATATAAAAGTAGCCAGACAGTTGCAGGAGGAATTGTTGGCTCTCGGCTGACCTGGTCAGTATACTTCTGTAGAGTATGCGCAAAACTCTTGAACCTGCTCTCCGTGTTGAACGAGCCCATTGTGCAACATATAACCAGTGTCTTGAAGCTGCTGGTGCCATCGTGGAATGGTTCAAATGGCTCTGAACACTATGGGACTTAACATCTGAGATCATCAGTCCCGTAGAACTCAGAACTACTTAAACCTAACGTACCTATGGACATCACGCTCATCCATGTCCGAGGCAGGATTCGAACCTGCGACCGTAGCGGTCGCGCGGTTCCAGACTGAAGCAGCTAGAACCGCTCGGACACAGCGGCCGGCCATCGAGGGATGCTTTAAACTGTAGGAACTGCAGTGCTGTACTATTCACGAAAATCCCGATGCACTTTTGTAACTTTATTGCACCCGTTGAAACGCAGAACACAGAATACCATCTCGGTTTCACGCACACAGGGTAATGCGTGAGATATGGAGCTAGCTGCAGCAGGCAGACCCCTACCGGCCACCACATTAACAGGAAACTTAAACCTGGCCCATAGTAAACTTCTTGCTTTGATTCGTAAGTTAAAATCATCCCGGGTTTTTATTTTCACTCACGCAGAAAATACAGTCATATGACACTGGCTGAATCGTTTTGAAACACCCTGTGCTTTATAGTACTGTATCTGACCCGACAACAATTGGAAAGCACAATCGCATTCCACGATAATGCGACGCAATTATAAATCTTTATCGAGCAGTGTAACGGTATTTTGGATGACTTTGAGAAATGTTACGAGACTGAACCGTGTCTCTGATGTAAAACCGTGTTAACTAACAGTACGTCTGTCGTATTTATAAATTATATTTCGGGAAGACTTTGAAAAGTATTCGGAACCATCGTATAATGAATGCTTACGTGCCCTGGCCTCACGAGTATGATAAGGTGCCTACCGGAACCGTTACATTTTTATGTGTGAGCTTCAGTTGGTTAATGTCTGTGAAGCGTTGTCACAATATATTCGAATGTATTTCTGAACTATGCGGAACGTTATTCGGAAACTAGCCGTGCTGCGTGTACAGGTATCGCATGAGTGATGATCAATATTAAGGGATATGACAGCAACGAATTTCCGAAAAAACAAAGAAAACTACATAACAAGGGCTCTAAAACGCATACCTTAACAGCTGTGAGCACTTCATCTTCGGCACTGTGAAACAAATCTCTTCTACTGCAAGCTCATTGCTTTCCATACTTTGGGAGGAGTTAGTAAGGACCAGATCAAAAAACATTGTCTGATGGTCGTGGGCTCTAAAATGAGTACCTTGTACCTTAAGAGCTATGAGACTTCTTTAGAAGAAGAGATGTGTTTCACAGTAACGAATATGTAAAGAAATGAAGCTACGTCGGGTCTGGTTAGTACTTGGATGGGCGACCACTTCGGAACGCCAGCTGCCGTTGACTCAGGAACACGCAAATTCTCTACATGGCATCCAGTGGAAAGACTTGCATCAAGCTGTTGAACCATATGCTATTTGTAGCGAGGAAGACGTAAATCTCTGATTTCAGTTTGCAAAATTGGCGATAAGCAAGACGAAAGAAAATCGTTGTTTCCCCTACGACGGACTGTTTATGGACGAAGCTAATTTATGTGCGAACGGAGAGTTATATAATCACAGATACTGATCAGGTCTCAACTCTCACTAGAAATGGATCTATCGAAAGTAGTTGGCATACTGAAGGTGATGATTTAGTCTGGGATATAGGATTTTCATATTGTTGGGCCCTTTTTCATTCAGCGTACGCTGACAGTAGCCTGTTGTCTATGGTGATCAAACAAAGATATGCTGCCGACGCTGCTGTCTGAAGACTGTACATTTCCAACCTTCCTTCAGAGGGAGCGACACCTCGTTACGAGCTAAGCGTCCGGGCATACACAGATAGGAAGGCCGCGGTGGTCTAGCGGTTCTAGGCGCTCAGTCCGGAACCGCGCGACTGCTACGGTCGCAGGTTCGAATCCTGCCTTGGGCATGGATGTGTGTGATGTCCTTAGGTTAGTTAGGTTTAAGTAGTTCTAAGTTCTAGGGGACTGATGACCACAGATGTTAAGTCCCATAGTGCTCAGAGCCATTTGAGCATACACAGATACCATTTTCTGTAGGAAACTATTGAATTTGTAATGGGGTCGGGAAGACAGATTTTTAATTTCTTAGATTAGGTACTCACTGCCTGTAGAATTCAAAAACAAAACTGTATTTCCTTCCAGCACTTTTACGACAAAGTCACTGAGGTGCAACACTTTGAACATTTTCTTTCCTCCTTATATGACGTTGAAACGTTCCCTTAGAAAAATTATATATGACTGTGGTTAAACTGACACTCAATATTTTTAGCGCAACGCAATCTGACTTTCAAAAATCCCTACAAAAGAATGGCCCTGACTAACATTAACCTATACGTTTCACAAATCACTTACCTCACAAAAATCTTCGTTACTCGAACCACTGCAATACAGCAAGCGCCACTAATGCCAGCTAAATAAAAGATTCAAACTACTGAAGACGCTAACTACTGATAGGCATAGTTAGCAAATGAAAGATTTTCATAGAGAACAAACAATGTATTTACCTCAATAGTGTCGAAAAATCATAATATACATAGCAGTTCATGACATCCAGTCTTACAAATTTCAAAACTCCGCCATTTCTCTCCCCACATCCACCACTGCTGGCGGCTCACCTCCAACTGCGCAACGCTACGCGCTGTTCACATCCAGCTCCAACACTACAATGGCAGACAACAATGCAAACTAGCCACAGACTGCACACAGCACAGCCAGTGATTTTCATACAGAGCGCTACTTGGCGTTACCAATAAAAAAACCTAAACAGCCTACTTACATAGCCCCCATGCTCCCCACAAAAAAATTTGCAAATTGTTTTGGGCAGTGGCCAATACAGATTTGAAAAAAAAATTTTCATAGTTACAATAACAAAGATATCAAATGCACACACTTATTGATACAATGTTGGTCAAAAGCTAAAATTTTCTCACAGTCCATAAAGACAGTTCTGATCATTCATCACAGTAAAATTGCAGTGTTTTTCTCAAAGTCTGAGCAGTAAAAGAAAATGCACATGGAAGTAGTGGATTTCCATGCAGTCTTGAATAAGTAGTGTTGTCCTTCCAACGGAAAGACAGTGTTGACTCTTGACATGCAGACAGGTAATGGGCCACAACAGAGCAAACCCAAGGCAGAGTCATTCGAAGTTTTGAAGAATATTGGTAGGTAGCTCATCACAGAGTAGACCCACTGTAGTCCTGGTAGAGATTGTGGTATTGGTGTGCCACCAGAGGTGCAGACCCACTGCAGTCCTTGTAGAAGTAATGGTACTGGTGAGTCAGCAAAGGTGTAGACCCACTGTAGTCCTTGTAGAAATAATGGTACTGGTGAGTCAGCAAAGGTGTAGACCCACTGTAGTCCTTGTAGAAATTGTAGAAATAATGGTATTGGTGGGTCATCAAAGATGCAGACCCACTGTAGTCCTTGTAGAGATGGACAACAGTCATCTGTTGTGACTGTGCAGGTGCACAATCACCATTGAAGAGTCTTGCGGATAATATGGCAAGTCCATAACCACCACTTGTGAACTCACAAAGTTTCTGGAATTGTCCTTAGAACAAGCAATGCTGTGATCCAGTCCCTTGCTGAATTATTAACACACGTGCAAACACTAACAGTCCCTACTTCTCACATATTGTCCATATACTATGACCAACAGAAACGTGTGCAGTGACATGTAACTTACAAGTTACTTAATTTGATGAACTGGTGTCAATTACAATTTTATAACATAAGAATACAATAACAGAGGTACAAAATACATCATTAAAGAACATAACAGTACAGATAACATTTGTAATAACACAGACTTTACAAAAGAACAGAAATAAACATATACATCAGTGTTACAGGAATTATGAAATACATAAATATATAAAATAATGACAATAGTTTTCGAAACATTAATTTCACACATGAGCATTGAAACAGAACAGAATTAATAATGTCTAAACATCTTTACAACGTAAATAACATAGTATTTGAAAAATTCTACAACATAAATCTTATTAGCTAAACATTTAAAGACAGGAAAAAGACAAATTCACAAGAGTACACAAACACATAGCAGAATAACACAGGGGGAAAGAACAGGGTTTGTTTCCAGTGTAATATTTGGCACTGCAGTATTTTGCGAACAAAACCTTTTTTTTCCTGCAGATCTCCCTTCATTCATTATTATTCCCAAAAAGTCCTATCTATACCTGCTTTCTGTACTTTTTTCATATAACTTCTCAATGCATTTCTTCCAATTCATCGCAACTCATTCTCCTATATAGTCTACCCCCTCTTAAGCTAACTTAAATCTACTGAGCTCAGATGCTAAACTAAGGGACGAGGCAATGCAGCAGCATAAAACAATTAATACAAACAGGATTGAAAAAAAAAATGGAAATTGTCAAAGCAAGCTACAGTAAATCTAAATTACCAAGCAATGCAACATTACATCTAATATGAGCCAATGTGCAGAAACAAGAAAAATAAATCAGTAGTAAAACTAGCTTAACAGAGTAATACAAAGTGAAATTTAGTAGCACTATGCCTGGCAAACAGCAGCAGCAAATGCAACAACTTATATCTAAACATGACATAGCTCAAGCAGAAAAAATATTACAGTAAAAATGGCCATGTTTAATACCTATGTCACATCTTAACACTAGGGTGATGCATCACCTTAACTTACACTTCTAAATAAGTTACCCAGTCATTGACAAAAATTATGTATGCAATTCCTGTGAAGGGAAATGTCTTTTTGTACTCCCTCGTTTTTTTGAAGTAGATTTTAAAATGGTTATTTACTGGATCTGTAGGCATAAAATATCTATATTAGTACATCTATTAAATTTTATTTTAACCATTGCTGCAGTGCAGCTAGAAACTAGATATTAAACGAAATGAGCAAATATATATATAAAGCAACATATGAAATGTCATTCACTAGGCAAATGGCGTCTCCAAAGGCAAAAAAAAGCTCTCAACTAGAAAGACAATAGATGTAAAATGTTTCTCATCATTTCATTAGGCATTTTAGTAAATATCATAAATTAAGAGCTCCACAGTGTAATCATATATTTTCAAGTTTGAGTGTGTCGTATTTAGGATGCTTTCTACAAAGAAATGTCAATAGCGAGGATAATGGCCTCTTTTTTTTCTCCACCTGTGCCTCTGAAAGGCACACACTAATGGCTTTTTTCCAGGTGACTGTCGTGCAGCTGCCCACGTAATGCGTTGTGCCCATGACACATTACGTGAAGGTCACATAACTTTCTTAATGAAATATTTACAACACCAGTTTGCACTACAGTGGCAGTCTCATATACAAAATTTCACGGGTCGAGAATTTGCGTGGCAAATGTGTAGAAACAAAATCTTATGAATATAACAGTGTCCAAAAAATTTTCGCCGGCATTGTGATACATTCACGCATTTACACACATTTCATAACTCTTAAAGTACGATTGTTGGTTTCCAACATCCTTTTTCACAAGTCAGAGTCCCTAACCACTATTCATTACTCCTTACCTTATTAGACATATACATATTCGTCGACACGTAAATCTTGCGACGACACTTCAATATTTCATCATAATAAATGCATAGCATAATCAAATTCTACATATAGCATCAGCTTATTGATCATAAACATACCTCAACAGCATAATACACACTGTCATCGTAATAATAACAACATAACACCTCAGTCAAATCTCAAAATCGTCGTAGATTTCTGCAATAATTTCAAAACCTAAAAAGTTCTCTGCTCATTTCAATAGTGTCATCTACCTCAAACGTACTTTAAAAATCATGATCTCATACCAAATACATAATTCAAAGCTCTCATAGTATCACAATGGTTCTGAAAAAATATGAACAGTTCACAAAGTACAGACAAAATACAGTTTCAGAAGTGTGAAGTTATCCAACTGTGTAATTACGTGAACATCTGTCACTGATGTAGTAAAAAAAATGTTTGTCTCTCAGTTAAATGATCAGATAGCTGTGTAATTTATGTGTTAGAGAAATATGGTACTGACGTGTAAAGTTGTATAAGCAAATACCATATTAGCTAGGGCTCCTTGTGCTTGCCAAACACATGGTACACAAAGTAGGCGTGTACCCCCTGAGGATTAATGTAATTATACCCTCAGGTGTTATAGATTACAGCAATGGAATGAAATGTATCACGGAAAGACTTTGTATCATTGTACTTCAAATATCTTTAAAAATAAATGTTTTAAGTACAAAATTAATCACTCAAATACGTGTACTGTAGCGCTAAACTGTGTGTCTTGTTGTAAGATAATGTCTGTGGAAGTGTCGTAGTTATCGTCCTCCGAAAGCTAAGTTCTGCAGAAGTCAATGTACTTACCTCATGATAAACAAAAGTGAAATGCTTTGCGTATAGATATCTTAGTTATTACATACATTATCGTGATCAAGAAAGTACTACAATGTAACGTATTGTTGTGCTACGAAAAAGGCTGTCTCATTGTAGCTATACCACAAAAGTTACTACTAAAACATGTTTTACTTTCCAGAATAATACAGAAAAACTGTGCAGATATAAAACAGATACAGCGCAAAAGCAACAATGTAAATTGTGTCACACATTAGTAGCGTCGTGATATAATCGTGTGCTGTCAAAGAAACCAAATACTAAGTCATCTTTAATCTCACAAAACTACTTCAAATAAGGAATGTCTTTTCAAGTAAACCAAAATGTTGCATTAAAATGTCATTAGCAGCATATGTTCTAAGTATGTAAGCCTTATAGTCGTTATGTAATCGTGCAACTAACAAGCGAGAATGTACACACACAGTAACACTGTGTCCTCTGTTCACTATCACAATGCAGTGGTAATTACCGTCTAAATATGTTCCCTAGGTTCTAGACTGGATAGTTAACTTCAAAACATTATTGCATGATAACAGTTTCAAAGTGTGACAAATTGTACTAGTAGCGTGAAGTGATAAACTTTATGGCAAAGACTAAGTTAAAAAGCAGATTATCTTTCAATAAACGGTTTTACATGTGAAATGTGGTGCAATCCTTTACTCTTCCCAGTACGCAGAGCTCCAGCTTCAACGAAATTATCATGTGGTATATGGTACATCGGTAAAGAATGCTCAAATTTTTCTCAAGGTTGGCGTTTATGTTATTTTTTGCTGAGCCGGCTGGCGCACGTGGCTGCCTGCGGTGCAAGTCATTGTCTGTCTCTTTGTTGGCGCGCGCCGTTATTGGGATTAGGAGACCTAACTTCTACAAATTCACCTCGACGAGAAGGCCCTGTCCTGTTTGAAGCTCGCCAGTTCTGATGGAATTCAGGTCCGTCGTTTTGTCGGTAGTTCACATAGTTTCTTGTTTGTCGGTCATGTGGTGGAGAATTTCTCCCGGAATCGTAACTGCGTGGTGGACCGTTGCATCTGAAGTTATTCTATCTCCCTTGATAATAATTATTTTGGTTCCCATATTGTCTGTTTCTATGGTTGTCTCTGTCACATTCATTACTATGGAAAAGCGATCTTTCTCTGTAACTATTATTCTGCCAACGGTTGTCATACGGATGGTGTCCGTTTTGGTCACGATTTGTGTTGTGAGAATAGCCTTCTTAAATGTTTT
The DNA here is from genome assembly GCF_021461385.2 of Schistocerca piceifrons. NCBI lineage: Eukaryota > Metazoa > Arthropoda > Insecta > Orthoptera > Acrididae > Schistocerca > Schistocerca piceifrons. Next base: position 478,756,041 of record NC_060138.1, on the reverse strand, counting down.
GAATTTACGTGTAGTAATGAACAGCTTATAGTCAAAATCATCGTGTCGGCGAGTCGCACATCGCTCATTGTTACTTCGTTTCGGCGGTTCCATCTCAAAATCCAATGCGCCTTGCCAATTTCTTTCATAATTTCCGAAGTGTCCTGTGTTATTATTTTGTGGTTGTTCCGTATTTCAATGTCCCTCTTCCCGTACTGGAGCGCGAGTGTCCACGAAATATGTAATTCTTGTATTACTTGTACCAACTGATCTTGTACTTCCCGGATTTCTCTTTTGCACTGTGTATTGATTTGATTTTGATTTTGTTTGAATTTTCTAATTTATTCATACTCTTCAGTGTCCGTGAAGGCTACAGGTCTTGTGTCATTCAGATCATCATCTACATTTGTAGATAAGTTAGTGATCTGATCTGAAAGTTCGGCTACTTTATCCGATAGTGAAATTATTTCCTCAGTGTGTTCTTCTGAACCAAGTTTCAGAGTGTCCATTTGTGTTGAAATCGTATCTACCGTGTCCTTTAAGTTTTCCTGAGTTTTTGCAAGTTGCGTAACTGAATCGGTAGATGCAACTGAGTCAATTTTAGCTTGCAAGATGTCGTGATTTTCATGAACAATAGTTTGCAGTTCTTTTATGGCTGCTTCGTGATTCTGTAATGCATTTTCATGACGCGAAAAAATAGGTTGTAAATGCTCACAAATTTGTGTTTTTACGTCATTACAGACTTTTTGACATTTCGATTCAATGTTATGTAACTCAGTAGTTAAATCTTCACGTGTTTGTTCAAGCGTGGTGTCTAACTTCCGAAGATTTTGTTCCATTGTGTCTAACTTTTGAAGATTTTGTTCCATTGTGTCTAACTGTTGCAGTGTTTGTCTCTGGTGTTGTTCCATTGTGTCTAACGTTTGAAGCTTTTGTCCCATTTGTTGCATTAATTGTAATAACAACGCACTGGTGTCTGAAACATGTTCCTCAGTGCTATTCGGCAATGCATTTGAACCGGCAATATTCGTATTACGAAAAGCAGGAAATGTGTCTTGACTTATTTGAGAAAACGGCGAGGTAATTGTTTCACTGCCTACACAATTATTTGCAGCCCGCTTCATTTCCCTATGCACAATAACCAAATTACTACTTTGAACATTAGTTAATTCATTACACGGTGGTGCTAACACACTGCTTTCGTCTTCACTATCATTTCTCAGTTTACTTTGGAGCCTAGTACTACGTTTTTCATTCGCCATTATTGTCACAATATTTCACATGACAACACAGAAAAACACAATTTGAAGAGCAAAAATAAGAGAACACATTAACATAGCACTGAAAATAATATCTAGTTAATTGCAAGCGCAGCTGCGAAATACTTGGTGCAAATCTACATGCATGCCACAACTGTTTTACTGTACAACAATGAAAGACTGCAACTACAATGGAGATTCTCTCTACAATTACGCGCTAGCAATAAACAAAAGCTACACTAATTTGTTTTAATTCCCAAATTAAATTTTGTGCGCATAATTAGAATTCTGCACATTGTACAAATGAAACAGGTGAAAGGGAAGAGGGATGTCTAAAAAATGAGAGTGACAGAAAGCGAAAAACCACTAAGTAGGAATGGTTAGAAGTCAGATGCAAGGCTGTAGAAACATGCATAACGAGGACTAAGATAAATGCTGCCTGCAGCAAAACGAAAGACACATTTAGAGGAAAGAGAAGCACCTGGACAAACATCAAACGACTAAGGTGCCGAGACAGTACTAAGCAAAGAAGGTAAAGCTAGAAGGAATACATGGAATAGCTATACATGGAAATGAATTTGAAGGCATTTTAATAAGAAAGGGAGTAAGAAGTAAATGAATGCAATATAGGAAAGATGGCACTGAGAGAAAAATTTGTCAAAGCTCTAAAGGGCCAAGTCGAAAGAAGGCCCCTGGCGCAGGTGAGATTCCCTCAGTAATATTGAGACAGTTGGCGGAGCCGGTCTTGGCAAAACTACTGCACCTGGCGTGCGATATATATGAGACAGGCGAAATACCTTTGGAAGATTTCAATTCCAAAGAAGTCAGGTGCTGACCGATGTGAATACTATGGACCATCAGTTTCGTTAGCCGTGGTTGCAAAATACTGATAGAATTATTTACAGGAGAATAAAGGAACTTGTCAAAGCCGACCTCGGAGACGATCAGCATGGGTTCCGCAGAATTCGGTCAATAATAAGAGAACTGGATTCGGAAATGAGAACTAAACAGCTGTCCATGAGTTTTGTTGTCTCGGTAGCAAAATAACTGATGACGACCGAAGTAGAGAAGATTCAAACTGCTGGCTACAGCAAGAAAAGCATTTCTGAAGAACTGAGTGTTAGCAAGGCTTTCATTAAGCCATTTGTCTGGAGTAAAGCCTTGCATGGCAGTGAAACTTGGACAATAAGCATTTCAAACAAGAAGAAAATACAAGCATTTGAAATGTGGTGTTACGGAATAATGCTGAAGATTAAGTAGGTAGATAGAATCAGTAGTAAGGATGTACTGAATCGTACAGGGAAAAGCGAAATTTATGGTACAACTTGACTAAAATAAGGAGTCTGTTGGTAGGCCGCGTCCTGAGGCATCAAGGAATCGTCAGTTTGGTAATGGAGGAATGTACAGAGAGAAAATTTGGAGAGGGAGACCAAAGCATGAATACAGTAAGGAGGTTCAGAGGGACATTGGTAGCAGTAGTCGTGCAGGTACAAAGAGGCTGCACATTATAGAGTAGTGTGGAGAGCTGCATCAAATCAGACTTCGGACTGAAGACCACAACATCAACAATAATAGATTTGTACGTAAATAATTTCCACTGCTGATACGTGGTTGGTCGTATGCAGTTATTTTCGCGACACTGTACTTCTGGTAGTTTTTATAGCGGTGAATTTTATGAGAAAATATGATACCAATTATTGCGGATATGGACACCACCAGGTATGCAAAAACTGAAAGCTTGCCGCAGTAAAAGAAGAAATGGAAGATTGCTTCACACTAGTCGATCGATACATGACTATAGTCGAGGCTCACTTTCTTAAATTTTTTCAAAGGTATCTTAACGTTTGCTTTCAATTCCGAGAGTAAAAGTTCAATAAAAATTTAAGTTCTTATGGTTTGTCTCGGGTGAGCCACCGCAGTAAAGGTGCCCGAAATAGAAAAATCTCCTGGAAAATTTGGGTATAAAAATCATAACTAATACCATAGATTTAGCAACGGACTCCATTAAAAAGTGTTCCACCACGCACGGGCGCCTTTCTTAAAACAAATTGAATACAAAATGATAAATCAAAGAGCATAGGTTTGTTTGACATTCAGGCTGCGATTTAATAACTGCACACTACGCACAATTATCAGAAAGAATTAACCAAACTCTCATATGAACTCGCTCTCTAAATTAAACTATTGATCACTGAACTAAAACTGAAACATGCTCTTCAAATAGTATTACTGGCCTGCATCTCGCAGAAATAATCTCCTGTCTTTGAAAAATATCAGTGATAGTTGCAATGGTCCTGGCGCAATTATAAATCAGTCACGCCAAAATGAATAAAATGCAATGAATGACAATTACAGTGTCGAATTTAGTCTTGCTGTTTTGCAAACAACCGCTAATCATGGATGCCATGCCTCTTCCGTCACTGGATTCACATCAGATTCCAAGGTATTGTATTCCCTGCAATGCGAAGCTGGTTGGCAGCTTGGACATTTTAGCAGTGGACACGAAATTATTTTTTTCCAGACTTATTAGAGAAAATGATCTAAATTTGGACCACCCGTTCATTTTTAAGACGTAGCTTACTCTCTGTTGAAAATAAATTAAAGGATGTTGCAGTACACAACATTTCGAGGTACCTTATTTTATATCATTATGGTGAGATGTAATGTACTCTCATTATTTGTTTCTTATTTTGGATTTAAAAAAGATTACTGGTGAGGTGACAAAACTTAGAGGATCGGTCTAGTCCTAAGATACTGAGATATTATTGAAAAAACTCAGTAAAACTAATGAAAAATTTTTTTTTATAAAAATAATATTACAGACATTTTATAAAGTAATCGAAAAATGATAGCCGGCCGAAGTGGCCGTGCGGTTTTAGGCGCTACAATCTGGAACCGGGCTACCGCTACGGTCGCAGGTTCGAATCCTACCTCGGGCATGAATGTGTGTGATGTCCTTAGGTTAGTTAGGTTTAATTAGTTCTAAGTTCTAGGCGACTGATAACCTCAGAAGTTAAGTCGCATAGTGCTCGGAGCCATTTGAACAATTTTTTTTTTTTTTGAAAAATGATATGGCATATTTTATTTTTAAATCACTATAGTATGTCAAAAAATAATGGGAAACATAGATAATGTAAAACATTCTATTCTCTTGATGAACGTGACAAATATAGTTTTTATCAGCACATGCACGTTTTTTTCTGTGCTACATAGTACACATGATGCACATAGCTCACAGCTCTCCATGCGCTTCATCAGAGAAGTTTCCTTTAGAAATAATGCATCCAGCATCATCATTATGTGGCTTTTTTTTTGGCAAGGAAGACCAAACCACTCGAATCATCGTCAACGAGTCGCAGGGTCATCCACCTATCACTCATCTGAAGTATCTTCTTGCTTTTTCGTCCATTTCCATTCTTACTATTTTCTGTCTTTTTACTTTTCTCAGCCTTCATTCTTTTGGGTGAGTTTTCGCATACTTTTTCAAATTTCAGTTTACTTTTCATATAGCTGTGCTCCCCGGCCATACATCCTTTGTGGCATTTTACTTTGTCTGCCATAAGAATAGGAGTAATACTGTATGGACTAACAGCAGATGAGATAGACTTAAAGTGGTTGACAAGTGAGATGTTCCTCGCATAAGACTGTCCGAAGCGAATGGGGAGTCCTCGAGCAGGTTGTCCCTGTACGAATCGCCTCTACGCCCTACCCGTTTCTTTCCATTTCTTCCTCTTTCACTGTGGGGTATAATTTGGCTTTTTTCTCGGCTTTCTAGAACGAAAACGGCACAGGATTGTCATATTGACAAAGTGGTGCCAATTCAGCCCGAATTTAGACCGTATGTAACACCCCGAACTTAGACCATTACTGCTACGTAATGTTAAGGTTGATTACAAAACAACGAAAAACAGTTGCAGTAAAAACTAAAGGTAGTATGAAAGCTGAGATTACCCTTAACAGGACATACTCGAAAGAAGAACTGTATGCAGGAACTGTGTGAAACAAACCGTTAATGAATACCTCCAAAAGTTTATGACGAAGGGGTGTTTCACATGTTATCGCTGGGATGCAGCATATCTCAGTAGCAAATATCTACACTACTGGCCATTAAAGGTGCTACACAAAGAAGAAATGCAGATGATATACGGGTATTCACTGGTCAAATATATTATACTATAACTGACACGTTATTACATTTTCACGCGATTTGAGTGCATAGATCCTGAGAAATCAGTACCCAGAACAACCACCTCTGACGTAATAACGGCCTTGATACGCCTGGGCATTGAGTCAAACAGAGCTTGGCTGGCGTGTACAGGTACAGCTACCCATGCAGCTTCAACACGATACAACAGTTCATCAAGAGTAGTGACTGGCGTATTGTGACGGGCCAGTTGCTCTGCCACCATTGATCAGACGTTTTCAATTGTTGATAGATCTGGCCAGAGCAGCTGCCGAACATTTTCTGAATCCAGAAAGGCCCGTACAGGACCTGCAACATGCGGTCGTGCATTATCCTGCTGAAATGTAGGGTTTCGCAGGGATCGAATGAAGGGTAGAGCCACGGGTCGTAACACATCTGAAATGTAACGTCCACTGTTCAAAGTGCCGTCAATGCGAACAACAGGTGGCCGAGACGTGTAACCAATGGCACCCCATACCATCACACGGGGAGACACTCCAGTACGGCGATGACGAAAACACGCATCCAATGTACGTTCAGCGCGATGTCGCCAAACACGGATGCGACCATCATGATGCTGTAAGCAGAACCTGGATTCATCCGAAAAAATGACGTTTTGCCATTCGTGCACCCAGGTTCGTGTTGAGTAGACCATCGCAGGCGCTCCTGTCTGTGATGCAGCGTCAAGGGTAACCGCACCCATGGTCTCCGAGCTGATAGTCCATGCTGCTGCAAACATCGTCGAACTGTTCGTGCAGATGGTTGTTGTCTTGCAAACGACCCCGTCTGTTGACTGAGGGATCGAGACGTGGCTGCACGATCCGTTACAGCCATGCGGATAAGATGCCTGTTATCTCGACTGCTAGCGATACGAGGCCGTTGGGATCCAGCACGGCGTTCCGTATTACCCTACTGAACCAATCGATTCCATTTTCTGTTAACAGTCATTGGATCTAAACCAATGCGAGTAGCAATGTCGCGATACGAGAAACCGCAATCCCGATAGGCTACAATCCGACCTTTACCAAAGTCGGAAAAGTGATGGAAAGCATTTCTCCTCCTTACACGAGGCATCACAACAATGTTTCACCAGACAACGCCGATCAACTGCTGTTTGTGTATGAGAAATCGGTTGTAAACTTTCCTCATGTCACCACGATGTAGGTGTCGCCACCGGCACCAACCTTGTGTGAATGCTTTGAAAAGCTAATCACTTGCATATCACAGCATCTTCTTCCTGACGGTTAAATTTCGCGTCTGTAGCACGTCATCTTCGTGGTGTAGCAATTTTAATAGCCAGTAGTGTAACTATCCAATGTTTAGATCTTAGCCCATATTTGGAACACTTCCTTTAATAAAAGGATTTTTTCTACTTGTCGCCCTTGTCCCTTACAGTGATATGCATAATCCTAACTTGACGTATGTAATTAATAGAGTATTTTCGCATGGAATAAAAAATGTTTGTAAATGTAAAAAAATGAATGTTACTGAGAGCGTGAGACCATTTCGCAGAAGTTAATCGGTGTCACAATTAAGATACACATACGTACTTTCTTGTACTCTGGGTATTTCACTACGTCGATCGTAAACCGCGGTGTTCAGTGTTTCCCTTCGGAAGACGAGGAGCTGGCTCTAGTCTTAACGTAGTTAAGAGATCGTTCGTGCCGGTCGTACTGGAACAATAGCCGAACAATTACGACGACCGGTTTCTCATTAGCGAGGCCTTGGCGCACGCCACTTCACAAATTAGCGTCTCGGCGGGGCTCGCTTGCTCGCTGATAAGCTGCAGCGGAGCCACCTGCCCTGGGGCCGCATGCATACAGATGGCACGGAAGCGCGCAGGCACACGGCTCGCCGGGCCCGGCCGTGCGTACTCGCAGTGTGCCGGTAATTGGTGCGCTTCTACACGCGTAGGCCCGGGAGTCTCCCCGTCCGGGTCTTAGGCGCCTACCTCAGTCGCTGTTTAATGTTTACTGCTCCACTCCCGACGTTTCTGTCGGTTCGTATGGTGAACTGCAGAGTACGACTGCGGGGCAGTCACACCAGCGTAACGTATACCAGTAAGACTGACGACATGTGATGGTCTTCAGGTGACTTTCTTCACTTCAATATTTCACTACCTATACGCCGTGCAGAGTACTTGTATCAGAAACACACTGTGGAGGACGAAGAATTAATAACCCAAAGCTAGAGTCCGAATAAATGAAGGTTTGTGCACCTATTCCGCGGGCTGTTTGGCACTGTCGGCCGAGAGAGCTCGGGGATCAGCCGCATAGTCGGAAAGGTTTTCTTTCTCCACACACAATGGCCGTTTTCCTCGAAGTGAGTGTGGTTTCGCACCGAAGTGCAACGTGGACGATAAGCAGTTCAGATGAGAATTGTTGCTTTTGAAGTGTGATTCTGGAGAAGAATGCTGAAGATTAGAGGGGTAGATTGCATAACTAATGAGGAGGTACTGAATAGAGGTGGAGGGAAAACAAAATTGTGGCACAACTTGACCAAAAGAAGGGAATTGGTTGATGGGACACATTCTGAAACGTCAAGGAAATGTTCAGTTCAGTACCAATGAAATGACACAATTTCAGAGGTTCCACTGGTCTCATGCAGATATGGGTTTGTGTGTCAATGCGTCATATCCTACTCCCTCGAATCTATATCCATGTCCTCCTTCTCCCCCTCTGACTGTCCATCTCTTCTTCCCCTTTTCTCTCCACGTTATCACCTTCACCCCAAACACAAGGTTGCTCGTTCTCATCACTAGAGTACTTCTTTCCAAAAAGAAATTAGTTCAGATGGCTCTGAGCACTATGGGACTTAACATCTGAGGCCATCAGTCCCCTAGAACTTAGGGGAGTTTACACATTTAGGAAAAAAAGAGAAAAAACTATCAGTGCCAATGTACGGCTTAATTATTCTGATGAAGGGTACGAGACTGGAATAGAGGGGAGAACCGACAGAGGTATTCAAAGTACCCTCCGCCACACACCGTCAGGTGGCTTGCGGAGTATGGATGTAGATGTAGATTACGAGCATACCACAAATCACATCTACAAACGGGATTCCGACTAATATGAAACCTCGAATTTGGTGGGTAATAAGGACAATTACTTATAAATGCATTCTATTAACATATTGCTTCTACATCTAAAAGCCCCTTTAGTTAAGGAAACTTGGTCAGTGTCAGATAATAAACCCTAAAAAATAATTATCAAATTAAGAAGCGGCAAATCATGGCTTTTAAAAAACAGAAACCTGGTCAGCGCTAAATAATAAATTTAACAACCTGGGCAACGGCCGTCAACGCCCCTGCAAAATATTAACAGAACAGAGTGAAATTCTTTAAATCACGTTAAATAAAAGACGAAAAAGGTTATCATGTCTTTTTAAAACAGGAAAATTAAAAAAAAAGGTTCAAATGGCTCTGAGCACTATGGGACTTAACATCTATGGTCATCAGTCCTCTAGAACTTAGAACTACTTAAACCTAACTAACCCGAGGACATCACACAACACCCAGTCATCACGAGGCAGAGAAAATCCCTGACCCCGCCGCGAATCGCACCCGGGAACCCTGGCGTGGGAAGCAAGAACGCTACCGCACGACCACGAGCTGCGGACGGAAAATAAAACAAATGTATTACAATTATTGCGGCAGAAGCCCATAACAAGGTTACGTGAGTTAATTTTCTGCTGCTTGCGGTGTTGCAGGAGGAGGTAGGCTCGGCGAAAACGATGTCGGCAGTCGATACACGCAGGTGGGTGATCCACAAGAGAACTATGGGGGTCAACAGGTTCTGTGTCCTCTGCGTGTGTCACAAGACTGGAACAAACTAAGGGAGCGTCTCAGTTGCGGCATCACTAGCCTCTTTCACAGACTCCTGTAATCGGGTGTTCAGTCAAGAAAGGATTTCCTTAGTAGCCACCACTTCCAAAAAAGCCCACAGTTTTCCACACAAGGAGTCACCAGTCATTATACAATTTTAAATATTTTTACCCTTTCAGAATTACTGCTGAATGTAAGAATCAACAATACGATTACTAGAATTACATCTCAGTCATTGCAGCCCCCTTATTCTGTCGAGAGGGCCGGAGTGGCCGAGCAGTTCTAGGCGCTACAGTCTGGAACAGCGCGACCGCTACGGTCGCAGGTTCGAATCCTGCCTCGGGCATGGATGTGTGTGATGTCATTAGGTTAGTTAGGTTTAAGTAGTTCTAAGTTCTATGGGACTGATGACCTCAGAAGTTAAGTCCGATAGTGCTCAGAGGCATTTGACCCATTATTCTGTCCAGCACCGGGCGACCAGATGCCGGGACAAGAAACAAACCCAGACACCGCCAATATAGCCTTCTGCTGACATAGCCCGTCTAATGCGCATAATCAGCTCCAAGGTCATTGGGCCGACAGACAGCACTGTAATCTCATAATCCAAAGGCCAAATCACCTAATGAATCAGTCTCCAAAACACTAGGCTCTCGGTACGTTAGTTATACAAACTGGCTTGAACGTACAAATGAAATAAATTTTGCGGTCAAGAAGTACACACGGACAAGACCTCTTACAATCGGTTACACTAGGGAATAACGTAGCAGAACCGCAGCGTCAACAGGCCTCGTACCAAATACTAATGGCCACCGTGACCAAACCCAGGCCCCACACAGCGCACCACTCCCAGCCGAACCCGGGTCCGGCTTGATGCTGCCGCTTAGGGTGACCAACGTTTTTTACACGAACATAAGGTAGATACCTATATCCTTGATAAAAAAAAGTAAGGGAGATTAGGAGCACGACGAAATGTCACCAAAAATAAAAGTAGTACTTGTAAAAGACAACTATTTATTTACACATCGCAAATACTTACACATATTTTGCAACAGGTTTTGCGTCAGTCAGTAGTGTTATATCACTTTCAGCAAATTCGAAGAATCCACTCCATGAATAAGGAAAATTTATGGTGAATTGCAGTTCACATTTAATTAGAGTTGTACTACTTCAGTTCCTTATTTCTCTCCACTTATTATTATAAAGGAAATTTCCCATTACTAATTACTGCGTCTTAAACAGTAAGCTATATTTTTTTAGAATACATAGTAATGAAACTTCCTGGCAGATTAAAACTATGTGCCGGACCGAGACTCGAATTCGGGACCTTCGACTTTCGCAGGCAAGTGCACTACCAACTGAGCTACTCAAGCACGACTGAGATCCCCTCCTCACAGCTTTAATTCCGCCAGTACCTCGACTCCTACTTCTAGAAGGGTTAGTTCTGCAAGTTTCGCAGAAGAGCTTCTGTGAAGTTTGGAAGGTAGGATTCGAGGTACTGGCGGAATTAAAGCTGTGAGGACGGGTCCTGAAACGTGCTTGGGTAGCTCGGTTGGCAGTCTGCCTTCGGCAGTGCAGCAGTGCGGGCCGCGCTCGCCCGTCCACGCCGCTACGCGCGCCGAGTGTTTACTTGCCCGTCACCGCGCTTCTCAGTGGAACAAGCTACAATGGCCAACTCTTACAGGAAGAACACTCTTAAGTCACTTTCTCAAATGAATACGCACGACCCAAAGTACTGGCCGTCGAACGCTTCCTACGCGAAGATGTGAAGATCCCCCGTGACGACCTCATCGGCATACATAAACTGACATGAAACATGTTGTGGATTGGCAGGAGAGCCAACCCAGGAATACTAGAGGAAGCCGAAAGGCACGCGTTTTAGCTCACGCAGGCTGGCGTGAGGTCTGGAACAGGACAAGGAAATTAGAATTTAGAAAAACGGACGTAGCTGGTGGAATACTTAACTTTAATCCCTTAATGGTGAACGTCGGTCTGACGGTACATGCATCACAAGATCAATAGCAACTGATAATGGCCCCTTGCTAGGTCGTAGCAAATGACGTAGCTGAAGGCTATGCTAACTATCATCTCGGAAAATAAGAGCGTATTTTGTCAGTGAACCATCGCTAGCAAAGTCGGTTGTACAACTGGGCGAGTGCTAGGAAGTGTCTCTAGACCTGCCGTGTGGCGGCGCTCGTTCTGCAATCACTGACAGCGGCAACACGCGGGTCCGACGTATACTAACGGACCGCGGCCGATTTAAAGGCTACCACCTAGCAAGTGTGGTGTCTGGCGGTGACACCACAAAACAATTTACGTATGTCGACACACCTAAGTGAAACGTTACAAAGAGAGTTTTTTGGAAAAGGTAGACATGAGTGTTGGAAGGTGTATCATACATTTAACCATTTCACACATAATTCGGCTGTTGTGTCATGTGACTCCTGTGGAAGCGCGTAATTCTGTTTCAGTAAGAAGTATAGAAAAAGTTGTGAACAATGGTTCGGCATCTTAAGTGTAAGAATGGGACAAACATATTTTAGATTTGCAAGAAGTCAGTATTTTATCTCATTTCTTCACATTCATACACACTCCGTCATTTATTTATTTTTATTAATAATACTGTAGAACACAACTAAAAACCAGACAACAGTTGGTACTTTTAATGTATTCCAAGTCAACTAAATACAGAAAAGCTATAACAACAAGTCATTTCCGAATATTTGTACTTGTCACAAATAATTAGTTTTGCATATACGATTGTAAGTCAATTATTATCCGCAATTTAGTTATATTTTTGTTTATTTTGGTAGCACTGTCGTTTTACGTTGACGACGGATGCTTTGTTGATTTGTTGTTATATCTTTGCAATTTTCATGTTCTAGGTTAGTTTCGTTACCGCTGCCGTGCTGTTAATCGTGGCTGCTCCGCTGTATATTTGCACCAAAGAAGAGCAACGTTCAATGATCTGTTTTTTTTTTTTGTTTTTTTTTTGTGGTCGGTAGGTGTATCAGGGGCCGAAATTCATCGAAGACTTTCGGTACATTACGGGAACAGTGTTGCCACAACGGAGTGTCTACGAATGATTGAAAAGTTCCGAAATGGTCGCACAAATGTTACGCACGATGAAGGAGCCGGACAACCGTTTACCACCACAAATGAAGAAACCATTAAGCGTACACGTGAAATGATTCTCTTAGACAGACGATTAATTATTGTTGAAGTGGCACATCGTTTGCAAATTAGTCACGGTTCTGCCTACGAAATCACCCACAACAGACTTGGATTTCATAAAGTTTGTGCAATGTGGGTCCCAAAACAGCCCACACAGTTGCATAAACAAACGCCTTTGGACATCTGCCCAAAACATGTGGATCGCTATGTTAACGAAGGGGACAACTTCTTAGACAGGATCATTACTGGTGACGAAACATGGATCCTTCATCACGAGCCGGAGAGTAAACGAAAGAGTACGGAATGGAAACATCCAAATTCGCCTTGCAAGATAAAGTTCAAGACCCAACCTTCCGCAGGAAAACTGATGCTTACGGTTTTTTGGGACGCACAAGGTCCAGTACTGGAACATTATGGGGAAAGTGGCACAACTATAAACAGTGTGCGTTACAGCAAACGCCAAAGATTGCTGTCAAAAGGTGTTGTGTTGTTGCACGAAATGCCTACTGCTGCCCACACTGCTGAAACGCTCCAAAAACTCAAATTTGAAGTACTGGCTCATCCTCCATATAGTCCCGATCTTGCCCCTTCTGACTACCACTTGTTCGGTCCACTCAAGCAGGCATTAAGGGGCCGTCCATTTGCCTCGGACGAAGCAGTGAAAGAAGCGGTGTATTCCTGGCTCGCAGATCAATCGAGAACCTTCTTTTATGAGGGCATCAGGAAGCTTGTACAACGATGGGCCAAGTGCGTTGAAACGCAAGGAGACAATGTCGAAAAATGATGTTCTTGTAAGTTTTCTGTTTGATTACAATAAAATTTTATAACTACTTTGCTGATAATAATTGACTTACCTTCGTAATATAAATTGAACCATCATAAAAAGGCGACTTGTTGCAGTTTATTTCTGAAAATCTTTATTCATCACAGTCACACTGTTCCATATCCATCATGGATAAATGTTTTAGGTTATTATGTTGGCTGAAAAAAAAAAATGAAGCAACCCGAAGTGCAGGAAACGAAATGATACTTCACGGCGTTGAGAGGGTGTGAGATTACAAAATCTAGTGCTATTTACAAAGAATGATCCCATTTATCAGTATGACGTTGCACTCCCTTTGGTCTGGATGCATGCACTGATTAGACTGGGAAAGGTGTCGTAAAGCCGTTGTATCTTCTTTTGTAGCCATCTGGTCAACGACTGTTGTAACTGATTCTCGATATCATGGATCCTGTCACTGGGATGGGGCTGACATCCGAGCTGGTTCCACACGTTTTCTATTGAGGAAACATCTGGGGATCTTGTTTACCATGAAATTACCTCATCACGACGCAGACAGTTCACAGAGACCCATACCATGTGTTGACGAGACTGTCCTGCTGGTAAATGGCACCACGGTATTGCCACTTGAGAGGCAACACATGAAGACGCAGGATGTCTTTGACGCACCGCTGCGCCGTCAAAGTTTCCTCAGTCACTACTGGGCACCGCACTTGCTGGCGACGGCCATCAGTGTAGTGTAGAAGCACGACTGATGGCTGAACACAATACGACGCCATGCATCAGTAGTCCATGCGCCCCGGTCACAGCACGAAACCAAAAGGCAGCTGTTCGTATTGTGATGAAAACGGGAGGCTACGCTTGGGGCGGTAATTCCCTAGTCCGGCTACTGTGAGGCTACGACCAATGGCGTGGGATGAAACGAAGTCTGTCAGAGAATCTCGGACGGCAGGCGCACTTGTAGAGGGGTTACAATGTGCTTGGTGCACGGTACGGTTATCGGTTGTCCGATGTGGTCCACTACAAACTTGACCACGAATACCCTTTCCCATACGTTCCTGTAGAGTCCAACATCGGACGACTATTACCTCCAAAATCCCCACAAATCAGGATATTGCACGATTTGACCAGGCGGCCAAATGGAGATCCACAGTGACCAACTTTCAGACTGTGTCAGTTGCTGATAACGCGGTCTCACATGATTACATGGCATCTCCGTGTCTTTCACAGTGATCACTCAGCATCGGACGCTGTTCACGCCTCTAATACACTCTACCAGGCCTGGTAACACTGAACACGAACAATACTACTGCGCTCTGGTGGCCGTTCTATCTGTCAGAGAGAATTATAACTCTAATGTACCAAGTTATGACATCCGATCTTGTCTTCTGGGTACTTAACATTTCTTGTCAGGCAGTGTACTACCTTTTTACGGAGTCAACTCAATTTGTACTTGACTCACAATGATTTTATTTGCGATGTATACTGACTGCGATTTATATATATCAAATTAATGCCCCTTCATGTCATGTATATTTCCTTAGTGTTAGTTTCTCTAACACACTATTTTAGGCGATACGTTACGCAGAGGTAATAACGTTTGATATCAATTTATCTTATAAATTCAATCAGAGTTTTGTAACTATTCCAGTTACCAACATCATAAAATTTTGGCGTTATCTCGTCTCTCACGAGTTCGCATACAACTCATTGTGATGCAAGAAACTCTGCCTAATCTGCTAACCACTTCATTTATATTCATCCATGCATAATACTTGTTTCATATTACTGTAGAATGCTTGTGTGAGACTTAAGCTCACATTGTTACTGAGACAGCTCATGAACAATTGTGTGCCTCATTAACGTGCCTTGTCAGCTATTGGCCTTGCGCATTTTTTCTTTTCTGCTATGTTCGTTCTGGATCCCAATGTATCAGTGCTTTAAATTTGACGTATAACTCAGTAGAATAATTTTCGATACGATCTTGGCCACAAGATACCGTCTTTCCAAATGTTCAAAGATGCTGTGTCCGTTAGTTTGTAATCCATCTTTAGTCTAATACGATATCTTAGATTCTTATATGCAAGGATTTCGGCTAGGACGGCAATACCGAATACTACATAAAACGCAACTAACGCAACTGTTGCCTAAATTTTGGGTGCAATCGATTCACCAGTCCACTAATTGTACTGTGAGATGTATATGTTGATCTTACTTCACTATTTCATGGACCTCAGCCTTTGTCATGACATATTGCTTGCTGTAACTGAAGGAATTTCACACAGATACTTTAGCATAGTATTATGAGAAAATACAGAGAAAATAAAGACAAGCATCATACAAACTGATACACCATGTGCGTGGGAAACTCACGGTACTCAAAACATACGTCTGTACTTGGCCTTCGCTGCAACCTCCACGTGATGCAAAATTTAAGAACTCGAGTTTCCAGACAAAAGGAGTGGGAAATGACGGCGCGCTGCTGTCGCGTGTCTCATCAATTATGGATCCTCCACTTTCTGTCGCTCCGATTCACGGCTGGTCACCGAGTCAGCCGCACCGATAACAACGTTTTGAATAAGTGAGGAACCAACTTTGCGTCCCCGTAACGAGTAATTTATCGACCCAAACACGTCTCGTTGCATGCTACTTTACATAATGCTATCGCGGAACGATTTCGGCCTTCTCTAATTGAATACTTTTAGCGTACGGTGAACACCAGGCTCGGATGTAATCACATTTCTGTTGTTAGTTGGTTTGCGTCTGGCGAAAATATGATGCTCTAACACTGCTATCGTCATCCAAATGAAATACTCTTTTTATATTCCCAGTACATATTAACTACGACAGTGAAACAAAGTTGGCTCTCACATCACCCTCCTCGAAAAAAAAATCTCTAAATTACAAGCACATATTGATTGGATCAATAATTAATTCAACAGGTTCAATGAGTCAAAAACTGGTTTGGTAACTGTTTATGGGGTTTAATATAATATAGGATTGTAGATGGACATCAAATTAATAAAATATTGGAATTATGACAAGTAAAGACACATTAACGTAGATACCATCTTCATATAGTTAAGGCTAATCGGCCATTGACCTTCTTCTGTGGGGATGCAGACGTATTGCTCGAACTCTTACAGGACTCGGTAAGATTGTCTGCAGCGAGTAATGAGTGTAATGGGCAGCGGCACTACGAATGTAGTATGTGGACTTAAGTTGGGAATGTGGGTCTCACGGGGAGCGTCCAAGGGATAAATCCCTGCAGTCGCACTATCCTCCGTGCCCTCGGTGGCTCAGATGGATAGAGCGTCTGCCATGTAAGCAGGAGATCCTGGGTTTGAGTCCCGGTCGGGGCACACATTTTCAACTGTCCCCGTTTGTATATATCAACACCAGTCGACAGCGTAGGGTCTTGATTTAATTATCATTTCTTTAAAACAGAGGTTAACTGAACCTAGGGCGACGTGTGAAATTGCAGTGATCAGTTTTTCGACAATTTTATTTTCGTACCCTGCCAGTAAAACCAACTTCGGCACTGAACCCGAGGTTAAAGTGCTTTCTGGAACGCACTAAAAATAGGCCACAATTGATTTAGTGGCTGTGAAATGACCTTTGAAGTTCTCATCCACTATAATCTTGTTATTACTAATTAGGTTTGCACAGGGCCCACTCTACATTTTCTGACGCCTATGAGAGTATTTTCTTGTTTACACATATAATACAAGAATTGTAGTACAGCACAATTTGCGAAACTTCATTACAAAACAAGGGCCAACAGCAAACAAATAGTAAATTATCCAACGATCGTTATTGTGGATAGTCCAGAAACAATGAAAGTGGTAATACTGAAGGCCAATGTGTAACAGAACAGCAATCACTGTTCCACCAATTTTACAATCAATAACGATTAGCTAGCTAAATCCGAGAAGTTAATTTTACTGGGAGCACATAAAAGATGGTCGAAGGCTCTTTTAAAGGCTGCATCCTCGTCCATTTTGATGTGAAATGTAGTTTTCAGACGAAAAATATGTGGACCGTTTCAGAAGTACAACGTCAGATTCCTTCCCTAGAATTTGGAGATGCGCTATCTGTCGGAAGTGACAGAAACTTGATGCGCTCACTCAGGAGACTCTGAATAATACACTCCTGGAAATGGAAAAAAGAACACATTGACACCGGTGTGTCAGACCCACCAGACTTGCTCCGGACACTGCGAGAGGGCTGTACAAGCAATGATCACACGCACGGCACAGCGGACACACCAGGAACCGCGGTGTTGGCCGTCGAATGGCGCTAGCTGCGCAGCATTTGTGCACCGCCGCCGTCGGTGTCAGCCAGTTTGCCGTGGCATACGGAGCTCCATCGCAGTCTTAAACACTGGTAGCATGCCGCGACAGCGTGGACGTGAACCGTATGTGCAGTTGACGGACTTTGAGCGAGGGCGTATAGTGGGCATGCGGGAGGCCGGGTGGACGTACCGCCGAATTGCTCAACACGTGGGGCGTGAGGTCTCCACAGTACATCGATGTTGTCGCCAGTGGTCGGCGGAAGGTGCACGTGCCCGTTGACCTGGGACCGGACCGCAGCGACGCACGGATGCACGCCAAGACCGTAGGATCCTACGCAGTGCCGTAGGGGACCGCACCGCCACTTCCCAGCAAATTAGGGACACTGTTGCTCCTGGGGTATCGGCGAGGACCATTCGCAACCGTCTCCATGAAGCTGGGCTACGGTTCCGCACACCGTTAGGCCGTCTTCCGCTCACGCTCCAACATCGTGCAGCCCGCCTCCAGTGGTGTCGCGACAGGCGTGAATGGAGGGACGAATGGAGACGTGTCGTCTTCAGCGATGAGAGTCGCTTCTGCCTTGGTGCCAATGATGGTCGTATGCGTGTTTGGCGCCGTGCAGGTGAGCGCCACAATCAGGACCGCATACGACCGAGGCACACAGGGCCAACACCCGGCATCATGGTGTGGGGAGCGATCTCCTACACTGGCCGTACACCACTGGTGATCGTCGAGGGGACACTGAATAGTGCACGGTACATCCAAACCGTCATCGAACCCATCGTTCTACCATTCCTAGACCGGCAAGGGAACTTGCTGTTCCAACAGGACAATGCACGTCCGCATGTATCCCGTGCCACCCAACGTGCTCTAGAAGGCGTAAGTCAACTACCCTGGCCAACAAGAACTCCGGATCTGTCCCCCATTGAGCATGTTTGGGACTGGATGAAGCGTCGTCTCACGCGGTCTGCACGTCCAGCACGAACGCTGGTCCAACTGAGGCGCCAGGTGGAAATGGCATGGCAAGCCGTTCCACAGGACTACATCCAGCATCTCTACGATCGTCTCCATGGGAGAATAGCAGCCTGCATTGCTGCGAAAGGTGGATATACACTGTACTAGTGCCGACATTGTGCATGCTCTGTTGCCTGTGTCTATGTGCCTGTGGTTCTGTCAGTGTGATCATGTGATGTATCTGACCCCAGGAATGTGTCAATAAAGTTTCCTCTTCCTGGGACAATGAATTCACGGTGTTCTTATTTCAATTTCCAGGAGTGTACATACGTAACGTTTCGTATTCGTAGCGTTGTTTTCGGCCGAGAAAAAAAATGCGGTGCATTACTTTCTGGGCATCCCTCGTAATTAAAAGGGAACCAGTTAAGGTTTTTATGATTATTTTGTGAATAATTAGGTACTTTATGACATGGTTTTTGTGTGGTATTCGTTTTGACATCAATCTTTTTGGTATTGCTTCACTTGATACTTGCTTATAGTCGCTCATGGTTAGGTAATACAGTTTGTTACCAAAATACATTTGCGCACCCACAACCCACAGTAACTTCTATTTCTCAGATTACTGCTGCTGATAAACCTACGTTTCACAAGACAACAAAATTCACTCCGTATGACACAGCTGTTATTCACGAAGATGCCCTTGCCATCGGGAAAGCCATCAAGTATAAGGGACACCAGGGTGTCAGCAATAATGTTCATTTAGTCTTCAGCTGTCATGATGCCTTCGTTTACCGCCTTGTTACATAAAAGCCCAGATGAATGTCCCCCAAAGTTTAGTACAGCCTTCACCAAGCTTCGCCCGTGGTCCAGTGTGTCCTTTAAGCAGCCGTTCGCCATGATGGGATTGTATCCGGACACGAACATCAACCTACTGTAAGAAGAAACATAATTCTCTCGACCACGAGCCACATTTTCAATTATCCAAACTCCATTCTCGATGACCCATAGCAACAGTAACTGACGATGTTCAAATGGTTCAAATGGCTCTGAGCATCTGAGGTCATCAGTTCCCTAGAACTTAGAACTACTTAAACCTAACTGACCTAAAGACGTCACACGCATCCATGCTCGAGGCAGGATTCGAACCTGCGACCGTAGCGGTCGCCCGGTTCCAGACTGAAGCGCCTAGAACCGCTCGGCCACAACGGCCGGCTCAACTGACGATGTCGTGGATCCAAAAAATAGGGGTCGACTGCTGTGGACCTTCAACAAGGCCCCTGAACGGTGTGGTCGGAAACATGTGCTCGGAAACAGTCGTGCCTGCATCCCCACTGAACTCTCGCCAGATCTGCAACAGAAAGTTTCCTGTCCTGCATTATAGCGTGGGCAAGTCTCCGTTCTGTGATGAGGCGTGGACGTCCAACACGTGCTCGCCTACTCGTCGTTTCATCGTCCTTCAACCACTTTGCATAGAAGTTCACGCAGTGACATACGAGGAACTGGCCAGCTTCGTAGTTTACGACAAGTTCGTCCCCAGGCGCAGGCCATAAAAATCTGCTCTTTGTGAAAGTCGCATACGTCAATGGATTTCTCCATTTGTGATCCTTGTTGTTGCTGGAATGAATCACCATTCGTCCCTACTCCGCTTATAGAGGGCGTCCCAGGAGGAGTGGTCAGTGCTCAGGGATATGTCAGGGGCCATAATTTGATGGGGAAAAATCCAATAAACATAGTCTCTAAATTGCATACCTTAAGAGCTAGGAGGACTTCATCTTTCAAAATGTGAAACAAATCTCTTCTACTCCAAGCTCTTTGCCTGAGGTTTAAAGCGCATATCTTACATCTACCGGGTGATCAAAAAGACAGTATAAATTTGAAAACTTAATAAAACACGGCATAACGTAGATAGAGAGGTAAAAATTGACACACATGCTTGGAATGACATGGGGTTTTATTAGAACCAAAAAAAAGTATTGCTAGACGCGTGAAAGATCTCTTGCGCTCATCGTTTGGTGATGATCGTGTGCTCAGCCGCCACTTTCGTCATGCTTGGCCTCCCAGGTCCCCAGATTATTGGCTTTGGGGTTACCTGAAGTCGCAAGTGTATCGTGATCGACCGACATCTCTAGGGATGCTGAAAGACAACATCCGACGCCAATGCCTCATCATAACTCCGGACATGTTTTACAGTGCTGTTCACAACATTATTCCTCGACTACAGCTATTTTTGAGGAATGATGGTGGACATATTGAGCATTTCCTGTAAAGAACATCATCTTGGCTTTGTCTTACTTTGTTATGCTAATTATTGCTATTCTGATCAGATGAAGTGCCATCTGTCGGACATTTTTTTGAACTTTTGCATTTTTTTGGTTCTAATAAAACCCCATGTTATTCCAAGCATGTGTGTCAATTTGTACCCCTCTATCTACATTTTTTTTCTTTATTGTAATTTCAATCACCTCATACAGGCGGGCTGTCAGCATGCATATTACACTGCTCTTCAGCCTTAAGTGGTACAATAATATGACATATAGGTGACACAGACAATACAATAAAAACGGCTGGCAAAAAATGTAGATACAAAAAACAATAAACATGAAGCCGTTCAAGCTGGACGAAAAAAAACATTAACGCTTGTTAACACGGCGCACATAACACGGATGACTGCGACGGCACACGTGAAAAGTGGAGGCGTGATGGCGAAAGAACACTAAACACAAAACGAAGGCACACACACGAGACACTGATGGCGATGATCTCCGGTGCGCGAAAGTCCACTGAGCGTGTACGAGGCCAGGTACCTGCCAAGAGAGGAGGAGGAGGAAGGGGAATGGGAGAGAGAGAGGGGAGAGCAGAGATGCCATGGGCAGGGGAGATAGGGGGAAGGGAGGAAACGGGTGGGGAAGCCCGGGGGAAGAAGGGTGGAGGAAGGGGGATGGGGGGAAAAGGAAAGAGAAGGGAAGGGAAGAGAAGGGAGGGAGGGTGCCTAAAGGAACGGACACAGGAAGTGGGGGGGAGGATCAAAGTTGATAGGAGGGGTAGATGGAAGGGAGGAGGACATCTTCAGGGAGGGGGAGCTGGCGGAAGCCACCTTGGGAGAGGGTAAGGAGGGTGGAGAGATGGAGACCGGGTGGGAATACAGGCGCGGCAGTGGGCGGGGGCGGGAGAGGATGGGCGAGACAAGCGGGTGAGGAGGATCGAGTTTGCAGGAGGTGTACAGGATCCGTATCCTTTCAAGGAAAAGGAGGAGGTGGGGGAACGGAATGAGATCGTACAGGATCCGCGTGGGGGAGGGGGCGGATGCGATAGGCGAGACAGAGAGCATGGCGTTCAAGGATTTGAAGGGATTTATAAAAGGTTGGGGGGCGGAGATCCAGGCCGGATGGGCGTAACAAAGGATAGGGCGGATGAGGAATTTATAGGTGTGGAGTATGGTGGAGGGGTCCAGACCCCACGTATGGCCGGAAAGGAGCTTCAGGAGATGGAGTCGGGAGCGTGCCTTGGCTTGGGTTGTCCGGAGATGGGGGGTCCGGGAGAGTCGACGGCGAGGGTGACGCCAAGGTACTTAAGGGTGGGGGTGAGGGCGATAGGACGGCCATAGATGGTGAGATAGAAATCAAGGAGGCGGAAGGAAGGGGTGATTTTGCCTACAATGATCGCCTCTATCTACATTATTCCGTGATTTATTTGATTTATTCAGTTTTCAAATCTGTACTGACTTTTTGATCACCCTGTATTTTGAACCCCATATGAACTTGACAGCTCTTTATTGTTTTGCGTCACCAGAGTGGAGCAATTCTACACTACTGGCCATTAAAATTGCTACACCACGAAGATGACATGCTACAGACGCGAAATTTAACTGACAGGAGGAAGATGCTGTGATATGCAAAAGATTAGCTTTTCAGAGCATTCACACAAGGCTGGCGCCGGTGGCGACACCTAAAACGTGCTGACGGCCGGTCTCCATCCTGCAGTTCCGCGTCTGTGCCGGCGAGCTCGGATTCGAGGTGATCATAGTACAAATCTGATCGTATTTTTTTCTACTGTAGGTAAAATTTCGTCACTTGCTGTCTTTTCTGACGTTAAATTTTAATGGCCGACGATGCAGTTTGTCGGAAATACTGACTACGTGCTGTGTGCAGCAGAAAACTTTCTCTGCGGTGCAGGTGATTATTTAGTTGCTGCAAAACATCTGCCTTTCCCATTCGCAGATTTTTAGGATTCGGGCACATTCAAATCACTGCTGTAACCTTTTTTCAGGCTTTGTGTATCGTGACAAGGACAGTTGACTGATGGAAGAGTGGAAACGAATTACACGGCCAAACGAACAACATTTCTGACTGTTCGTGAGTCGTATGTTAGCTCACGTTCATTAGGAAGCAGGACTGCATACAAAGATGGTCCGAGATTAACGACTGTTTTAAGGGACGAAATTTTGTCGTTTGCTTGACAACGTGACATATAACTCACTCGCTTCCACATTGTCAATTTCCATCATTCGTCACTCAAAACCGTCATTACATATCATGAGAAACGTTTAGGGGGAATCTCACTCTTACTTAGCAGTCCGCAATATTCCCTGTTTAGATCTCCACTAAATTGGCTCTGAGCACTATGGGACTTAACTTCTGAAGTCATCAGTCCCCTAGAACTTAGAACTACTTAAACCTAAGTACATCACACACATCCATGCCCGAGGCAGGATTCGAACCTGCGACCGTAGCAGTCACGCTGTTCGAGACTGTAGCGCCTAGAACCACTCGGCCATCCCGGCCGGCTCCTCTAAAATCCTTAGTGTTCCGGCGTAACGACAATCGCTGCCACGAAGATGAAGAACAATACAACAGAGAGGGCTGTGAGACGACGTCAGCCAATAGCACGCTGACTAGGACGCCACCACGACAGTAGCGGCCTCTACGCGAAGAGAATAAAAGCGCCGCTCCTGCCAGCCTTCGGGTGCACTAGAAGAGAGGACTAGAAGAGCCGCAGTGATATTAACGATAGCAGTGACTTACGAACTGGTGTAATTAACTTGCATGGAAATTGTATCTATCAAATGATATTGATTATTTACATGTCAACAATTGCTTGCGGCCCACCATGTAGAAACGAAAGTTAAATATTGTCAATTTAATTACTTTAATTAAGTCCATTAATATGGTTTGCTTGTGTGCTGTCTAGTTATTCGAGACAACAGCTTCCTAGGCGCCCTATAAGAGACGAGTGGACAGGATCCCACACTTAGGACTGTTTGGAACAATGGGTCAAACTCTGTGGAAGGATATGGATGAAGTCTGGCCTACCTGGCAAAAATTGTTGACGCCTCCTACGTCTGGAGCCCTTTGCCAGGTCTCAGCAATCTGCAGCTATTATAAGATTTGTAGAGGTTAAACGCTGGCCTCACTCTGGACGCCAATCGTGCGTTGGACGTTGCTTCCACTATCCTAGCAGCCCCGAGAACTGTCCTGTTATTCTCAGCGAAATTAGACTGCTGTTGGTCTTGTTCGGTCGCTCGACATTCCTGTTAAGAGCCTGGAAATAGGCCAGGCTGGGACAAGCGGAGTGAGTATGTTCCCGGCCGGGCAGAAGGAGCGCGAGCACACGCTGCTAACGACTGCGGCCCGCTCATTAGGGCAGTAGCCCGGCTAATGAAGTGCCGCCGCCGTAAATATTGGCAGTGGCGGAGGCGGATCCGTCGGGAGGTCCTGCCGTCGTCCTGCTAACGACGCAGCATCAGCCATCACGACTGTTTCCACCAGTCCCAAGTAAAATATACAGCGATAGTAAATGATCCATGATGGTGGAAGTACAGTGCGATCTACACTACTGGCCATTAAAATTGCTACACCACGAAGATGACGTGCTACAGACGCGTAATTTAACGGACAGGAAGAATATGCTGTGATATGCAAATGATTAGCTTTTCAGAGCATTCACACAAGGTTGGCGCCGGTGGCGACACCTACAACGTGCTGACATGAGGAAAGTTTCCATCCGATTACTCATACACAAACAGGAATTGACCGGAGTTGCCTGGTGAAACGTTGTTGTGATGCCTTGTGTAAGGAGGAGAAATGCGTACCATCACGTTTCCGACTTTGATAAAGGTCGAATTGTAGTCTATCGCGATTGCGGTTTATCGTATCGTGACATTGCTGCTCGCGTTGGTCGAGGTCCAATGACTGTTAGCAGAATATGGAATCGGTGGGTTCAGGAAGGTAATACGGAACGCCGTGCTGGATCCCAACGGCCTCGTATCACTAACAGTCGTGATGACAGGCATCTTATCCGCATGGCTGTAACGGATCGTGCAGCCACGTCTCGATCCCTGAGTCAACGCATGGGGACGTTTGCAGGACAACAACCATCTGCACGAACAGTTCGACGACGTTTACCCTTGACGACGGTTACCTTTGACGCTGCATCACAGACAGGAGCGCCTGCGATGGTGTACTCGACGACGAACCTGAGTGCACGAATGGTAAAACGTCATTTTTTCGGATGATTCCAGGTTCTGTTTACAGCATCATGGTGGACGCATCCGTGTTTGGCGACATCGCGGTGAACGCACATTGGAAGCGTGTGTTCGTCATCGCCATACTGGCGTATCCCCCAGCGTGATGGTATGGGGTGCCACACGTCTCGGTTACCTTTTTTTCGCACTGACGGTGTTACGACCCGTGGCTCTATCCTTCATTCGATCCCTGCGAAACCCTACATTTCAGCAGGATAATCCACGACCGCTTGTTGGAGGTCCTGTACGGGACTTTCTGGACACAGAAAATGTTCGAGTGCTGCCCTGGCCAGCACATACTCCAGGTCTCTCACCAATAGAAAACGTCTGCTCAATGGTGGCCGAGCAACTGGCTCGTCACAATACGGCAGTCACTACTCTTGATGAACTGTGGTGTCGTGTTGAAGCTGCATGGGCCGCTGTACCTGTACACGCCATCCAAGATGTTTGACTCAATGCCCAGGCGTATCAAGGCCGTTATTACGGCCAGAGGTGGTTGTTCTGGGAACTGATTTGTCAGGATCTATGCACCCAAATTGCGTGAAAATGTAATCACATGTCAGATCTAGTGTAATATATTTGTCCAATGAATACCCGTTTATCATCTGCATTTCTTCTTGGTGTAGCAATTTTAATGGCCAGTAGCATATATAAACCTGAACTACTTTAATCAGTCGTAACATTTGAACCAATAGTGACACATATTTGCAATTTATGGAGATCATAATATACAACTGGGAGATGTCATCAAAAATACATACAAAATCCTAACAGCAAATTTCTGAAGTGGCCTCCTCCAGCATCAATGCACAGCTGTGCTCGTTTCACTGTTTTTGCAGATGTTCGTAGTGTGTTCTTGTACATTCTGGTTTTAAGATGCCACTACTAGTAGGAAACTGAATGTGGGGGGGGGGGGGGGGGCGGGGCTAGGTCAGGTGATTGGCAGAAGGAAGCGCGACATGCGGACGGTGGAGGGGGGAGGGAGGGGGGTTGGGGAGGAGCACGCATTAGACGTGTAACAAGTTGCTCGAACTCGTTGGAAATAAGTAAGTTCGACGTCATGCAGCTACTCCGGAAATGTATCGAAGATGCTCGGATAAACTGTGGTGTCTGCGGTCGTGTCAAAGAAAATGGGGCCAACATTCTTGGAAACTGACACAGCGCACTAGGCCCCATTCTTTTCAACATGCAGTGCTGTTTGAATGATATGAGGTTGTGTTAATGTAACCTGACAGACAGAACCCATGCCTCATCTGTAAACCAAGTTATGGAGTGAATGTCTCTGTGCTGAATAAGAAACGCCTGAAATCATCGACAGTAGGGCATTCTTTTCTCATGCTGTATTTCTTGCTGTGCTTTCATCATGTGCTCTCTGTATGGTCGCAATGTCAATTACTTCGGTGCTCTCTGACACGTGAAATTCCGGTCTCCTGGCACAATCGACGCAACGATTCCCTTGGAGAGTTCTCCAAGCGTCTTAGATTATTATCGATAACCTCCACACTCAGTGATGGTTTATGTTCACCTCTGTCACTGTTCGGTATACCAATTGTCTCTAGCTTCTTACAATCGATAAAATGGATGCCTTTGTTAAACATGGTGCACACGGAATTATCTCCCGTTGTGTCGTAACCAAAGAGTCTGTCATCTAATATGCTTTCACAACAAAAACCCGCTGTCGAAGCGTGTTCTGTATGTTTCTGCCAGCTAAAGACTGCGGACGAGAGACTAATCTACTCAAGTCCGCAGCTCGTGGTCGTGCGGTAGCGTTCTCGCTTCCCACGCCCGGGTTCCCGGGTTCGATTCCCGGCGGGGTCAGGTATTTTCTCTGCCTCGTGATGACTGGTTGATGTGTGATGTCCTTAGGTTAGTTAGGTTTAAGTAGTTCTAAGTTCTAGGGGACTGATGACCATAGATGTTAAGTCCCATAGTGCTCAGAGACATTTGACATTTGAACTAATCTACTCGTTATTTTCACGCGGCCCGAACTACACACGCACAGACTTCACAAACCGCGACAGACGAAGCTACGAACGAACTAACATGAGCCGAGCAAGCGCGGCATTATGCCTCATGCGCAGAAACATCAATCAACTTGCCAGCGACGGGTGGCACTTCCGATTCTCCTAAAGCTGCTGAGGTAACTAAGACAAATTCCCGTTCTACGACCTTTCGGAGGGAAGCTATGACCCATTGAAGTAGTTCAAGTTTACATGGATAGCAATGTATCATACAGTTTTATACGGTGCAGTGTAGGATGAAAAACTCGTTTTAATAGCATTTTTTTGTTTCGGGACCACTGGGAAGAAATAAAATTTAGCTCATTCCTGTAAGCCATATAAAATAACGAGTGGAAAGAGGGAGGGCAGAGAGAAATATACTCTCCCCCCATGGCTGTCAGATCATCAGCGCTCCTGATCATGGCAATATAATCGTCTGCAGAAACGAGTGAGGCGTTCCTTCTCGTCGGCCGTCTCGGAGCTTCCGTAATGTCGGCCGAAGTCCCAGTCGCTGCTACGGCAAGATTTCACGCTGTCTAAGCCGTCCTCAAGCGCGACGTGTTTGCTAACGTTGAATTTTGTGATGTCAGTTCCTGTTATTTTACTTTGAGGAGCCATTGCCTAGTGTGAAACAGAAAGTAAAAAATCAACGTGCTGCGAAAGGTTGAACCAATAAGAGATAAGAACTTGTGAGACGCCATATTGTATTTTTCGTGTTCAGCTGCAGCTCATCTTCGGTGAGTTTTATATTATATCATACACCCCCACGAATATCAGCTGTTCTTAAGCATCAGAACATGGAGGATCTCCGGAAAACGCGTTGCTGTTGGTACGATTTGTTGTAATAAAATGACGGAGAACATCATCTACATCTACATGGATACACTGCAAATCACATTTAAGTGCCTGGCAGAGGGTTTATCGAACCACATTCACAATTCTCTATTATTCCATTCCGGGTCACTGGTGATTAAATAATTTCCTGTTTAGTTATTTTCGAGTTCGAATCGCGTGTTACGAAAGTAGTCTGTTTTAAGGGTGCAGCACATTGAAGATTCACTTGTTATAATTAGATTTCATTCAATAACACTTTGGTGATAAAAGCCTTCTAAAGATAGTAACACGAAATACGAGTACAAGGTCATTTGTTGTAAAGTTGGTAGAGGCACCGAATTGCGAAACTATGTGTAGCGGATCTGCATCTTCCGGTATCCTAATTTTTTTCCACCTTCGCGTTTTCTGAAAGATTGTGGGTCTTTTTTTGTTACATGAATAGAAATATTTTCTGTAATATTCGATGTTAGGTAAATGTAAGTGCGCTCTCTTTCGATAATGAGTTTATCCAATTTTGCGAATTTTTATGAGCTGCCGTCCTTAACTGACTGGACATGGAACTTTTCTTTTCGTCTTACAACATGTTCATCTATACTGAAGTTTTTATTCATGTACATTGAAGACAGAACACATCTTAAAAACATGCCGTAACATACAATAAGTAAGGTAATATGAAAGTATCCATAGAAAACAATAATTCACAAAACGAACAATAAAAATGTAATAATGTGTCACTGTGTACGTATAACTATGTATTTTCTGCGTGTTTCAGATTTAAAGAACCCACTAATGATGGTGATATTTGTCGCTCGAACTAGTTTGGGGAATAAATAAGCAGACAAAAAACGAGGTGTTTTGCATCAAGGCTGACTCACAATTCCCATATTGTTGTTCATATGCATCCATTTTCGAAAACAAACTGTGCGGCTTGAGAGTCAGGTAAAGCAGACAACGGCCACTCGACAGCGCTACAGTCGTAAATTGCGTTAACTATGTGACATGGGCTTTGTGTCTCGTGAGGTAGAATGTCCTGCCCGAGTCCACGTTAAACTTTCGCTACCTCGTCTCGTGTGAGGACAACTTAAGCGCCGTTCGCTGCGTGAGACAAGTTATAAGTCGTATCGCTCCTTGTACAGAGTGGTTGTAATGAATCTTTCGCTATTTGAGCCAGTATAGACGGAAAACTATTTACCGTCTGGGTTCCCAGCTCTGTAGGAATGATGCTCAGATTGTTCGCTGCAGGATTTGCGTTGTTAGTAGTGTTAGTGCCATGAATTGCCGTTAGGCTCCGGTGTTGGTACGGCGAGGTTGGATTGTAACACAAGCATCAGTGTGTATTACAGTTGCAGACAGGCAAAATGAGTCGGGCCAAGGTGGACAGGCCTTACTAGTAAAGCTGTTTTGTCGGAACAACAGCAATACCGTTTCCAGAATGAGATTCCTACTCTGCAGCGGAGTGTGCACTGGTATGAAATCTCCTGGCAGATTAAAACTGTGTGCCGGGCCGAGACTCGATCTCGGGACTTTTGCAATACTGTTGCTGTCATTTGCGAGTATCGACGCATTAAAGGAATACGGAGACGTCCTCTTTCTGCAACGGGTTTAAAGAACATGATTGGAAAGTTCGTATCAACTGGAGATTTGGGAATTGCTCCTGGGGAGAGATTGACGGTCAATTGCACCACAACCACAACTTGTTTAGGAAGTTACGGCTGCTGTAGCTGAGAGTTCTGGACGCAATGTGCGATATTCAAGTAGTGTACGGCAGCTGAACAGACTTTGTTCCACCATTCGAAAAGTGCTGCGAACAATAGTGAATTGGTATCTGTACAAACTACACACTACTGACCATCTTTTGTAATGTGTTGCAGACATTCGAGTAGACTTTGCTCTTACGTTTCTTGCAACGTTTGAAGTTGACGACACGTGGCCTTGGAATATTTTGTGGAATGATGAAGCACACTTTACACACACTGAGGCAATGAACACTCAACGCATTCACTGAGCGGTGTGGCTTCACGATACAGTTAACGATTGATCCAATTTTCTTTGAGGAACTCGGACCTCAGGGACCAAGGACTTGCAATTTCAGCAGCACGTGTTACTGTGCTCTACTTCACCAACATGTGATCTCTGTTCTGCAGGGAAGATTTGCGCCGTCCGGTGTGGCCAAGCGGTTCTAGGCGCTACAGTCTGGAACCGCGCGACCGCTACGGTCGCAGGTTCGAAACCTGCCTCGGGCATGGATGTGTGTTATGTTCTTAGGTTGGTTAGGTTTAAGTAGTTCTAAGTTCTAGGGGACTAATGACCTCAGACGTTAAGCCCCATAGTGCTCAGAGCCATATGAACCATTTGAAAGATTAGCTTAGGATTCAACTCATACCCAAAGTGCGACATGGATGCGAATACAACGGTGGTCCAAAATGTGTAGAATGAATTTCTTTATTTCCGTCTGTGATTACAGACTCGTCAGGCCCTGAGACTACCTGTTTCGGTCAGCAATGACTATCTTCAGATCTTTTTTAAAAACATTTCCTAATATAATGGAACTATAGTGGCATCGTCACAAGATAAACACAAATGTGCAACGATGCGTAGCTTTTTTTCTTTCTTTCTTTATTTATTTATTTTTTGACGATGCCGCTATGGATAATCATGTTAGGACGTGTTTTTAAAACAGTTCTGAAGGTGGTCACTTCTGTCCTAAACCGTTAGTCTGAGGACCTAACACTTTTTATCACAGACGGAAATGCAAAATTCATTTTAGAATTCAACTGTAGTGATGTACGATGGAGCTCCACCTCACACTGCTCGTGAGGTCACTCGGTTACTGTGTCACACATTCGG
Organism: Schistocerca piceifrons; assembly: GCF_021461385.2. Classification (NCBI taxonomy): domain Eukaryota; kingdom Metazoa; phylum Arthropoda; class Insecta; order Orthoptera; family Acrididae; genus Schistocerca; species Schistocerca piceifrons. The sequence continues at coordinate 478,725,398 of NC_060138.1, read as the reverse complement.
AGAAGACCGAATCACAGCCGATCGTTCCAATCTGCGGAGCCAGTAAGCTCAGCAGATGTGAACTCGTGTGATTTTTCGCTGTGAGTTTACCTGAAGGACAGGGTTTACCAGCGATACACTAACAAATGTTGGAGGTTGATGGTGAGAATAGCGAGGAAGGTAGTCAACATCCCATGTTCCGCGCAGCAGTAGTGCAAACTCTAGCCCGGTTCCAGGATGTCGTGCGTGTAAATGGTCGTCACAATGAGCAACGTTTGTAACCTGGAACGTAAACATAGTACGCATTTAAATAATGTTAACTCACATGTGCTTCTTTCAATGGTTTATTTGATATTTCTCTTCTGTATGTCCCTACAAATGTATCCACAAAATACGAACACAAGGGCCCTGTCAAGCAGCGAAAGTTTACTAATAATCACTGTGTACTTTATCCGAAAAGTTTGTTGGCGGCCACGCTTATTTTATACACTGCTATATATAGTGTGGGGTAATTAAAAGTAGCTCGGAGAACAGGTCCGGATGGAGTATACGTGTACATGATTGACGTGATGTGCCGATCTCTTACAACAGACGTCGGGTCGATTTGGTAGGACTCTGAAGCATTTTGTGGTGTGCGATCTCGTTTCGGAATGTTTTGACTTATTCAAAACAGATCTTGTCTGACGCCATTCTTTGACTAAACCCTGTGTGGCACTCCTTGCTGGCACTTGCCAGCACTTCTCAGCAAACAACTGGCCCCACACCATTTCTACGACTAAGCAGTCACGCAACTTTCCACAACGAACACCCGCTGCTCCACTGTGGGTGCCATCGTCCATTTTGCACTGCTCCAGTCACACTGACATAGCCCGCACTATGCTCTGAGCCGGTGTGGTTCACTTGGTGGGCATACATGTGATGTGAGCGTCACGGGGTGTGGTTATACGCACACATTCATGTCCAGCCGTATCCACTCATCTGGGCGACTTTTATTTGTCCCACTCTGTATATACTATCATGGTAAATATAGGCGCTAGCCTCGCTTCGATCTGCGAGACAGAGTTAAAATAGTTCCCTCTTCTAAGCAGTACCCTGTAGCAATCCAACTACATTCAAAAGACTGTTAGATCCGATTGCTGCATTGGAAAACGAGCACAACAAACAGTTACTGCATCGTAATCCATTAAATTTCGGGCATGCAGCCGCGCAAATAAAATTTCCTCTACGGATATTTCGGCCGCGTATCGTCCGGCCATCTTCAGAGCATCGTATTTAACCAATTTTTAATTTTTCCTCGATAAATAAAATTTATAAAAGTAAAGATAAAAGGGAGAAGGACACACGCAGAAAACGCCACAAGTTTCCATAGGAAGAAATGGAGCTGACTGTCTTCTGTAACAGATCGCAAAGTCCGCTGCGGCCTACCTCCATCTAGCTAATGTCTCCACTTTATAGTAATATCTGTCCAACTAGCAAATACTCGCTCACGTAATCACTCCTTTTCTCACAATAACCCGCAAGACAACACTCCCGGCTTCATACGAGTAATACTTTCAAAACCTCAGCTCAGCCCAAGCGGACCCATGACTCCCGTCCTATCCTCGCTCGGGCTGCAGGGTGACTGCCGATTTCGTGAGTACCAAAAACACTCCACGAAATTATTGTAATGTGCAAACCTTCCGGCTAATCTGCCTCCGGGGCAAATCGTAAATACTTCAATTGGCCATTTCCTGCTAACACTCATAGTACTCGGAGAAACTTGATGCTTTTTACCAACCGTCTCAGAAGTTTCTTTTCCAAAACGTGTTACGAAATATTGATCATTCTGCCAAAAATAACTCGTCAATGGACCACTCCTTATTTAGTCGGATTAAAGGAAGACCGTCCAATTATCTACAGGCTGATAGAGCGCCCTCGGGAAAAGCGACGCTGGCTTTTGGCTTTCACAGTATCGACCAGCAGTAGTCTATAAATAATTTGATACACGGTCTTATGTAAGATCAAGCTGTTACCAAACCGAAACTTGAAAATCAAAGCGCTTTACTCAGCATGATCCTATTCCACACGATACGCCTGTGCCTTCCACCGACCTTCCAGCTGTCTTACTCGGCCAGTTTTAGACAAACCTACAATTTCACGTGTATTCCGAAGTACCTGTAACTGGGCGAATTTCACATTTACTACATCATTGTATGGTTGAAAGAGGCGACAGAAAGAGTGATAAACCCTAGCACTAACTGGGGAATAATCCCCGGACATTTGTAGTAGCAGTCTGACACTACGTTATATATTGAAAAGGACTTGTATTCTGCGAACTGTATCCGGATGTGACCTGAGTGCAGAACAGCGAGTATTGCGGGAAGTGATAAATAACTTCTTCCATCCCTTCCCACACCCGAGACGATCGGTTCATCACCTCACCAACTTAGTCTTCCGCCGAAGTGTTGATCGAAACTGAGATACACCCGTACACTCGTGAATTATTTCACCACCAGTTACACAGAGGTTAAATATTTGGCACAGCTGCAGATGCAGGTTGGATTTAGACCGTCTTTGGATAGGTCTGTGTGCAATTATTTCGATTGCTTCTTTAATTACGCTGTGCATAAGCCGTTAATACGAACTAGGACAGAGGTGCCGCCAAATTTGAACCGGTTAGCGTGCTCAGCTAAAGCAGACTTTTCTGGGTAGCGTGGAAGATAAAACCTATTATATTCGTCCCTGCGTTGTTGCAAAACGCGCACTGTATGTCTGACGTAAGACTGGCCGCATTCGCAGGGTATTTTGCGTTCTAGGACCTACCACATCTTTTACTGATCTCAGCAATTACCAGATCCAGCGGTCGCGTGGTTCACGAGGGTGCATCGAAAGCAGAGTCGGTGATGAGAGCAGTTACATCACAGCCGGTAGCTTGAGTATATCAGGTGTCTGTTCTAAGACACGTCAGCTGCATTTGTTCTGATGTTACGGCAGATACTTGCAATTGCGTTTTTACAATGTGTGGCTCCAGTCAGACCTAAGAAATATTGCTCATCGCGTCTTTCATGTGAGACCCAGTGTCGACGGATTGTGTCTGTTTGTTTTCCGTAACAAACGAAATAATTTTTAGACATAATTGTACGTATCCCAAATTAGTCTAGTTCGATATTTATCGTTTCATCGATATCTATTCACTGGGACAGTGAAATTGAAATGATCGTGTAATTGATGACCTGGAGTCCCACTTGGAGACGTTTGGCCACCGAGTGGTAAGTCTCTCCACAACACTCTGTTTCCAAGCGAAAAAAATTTCCTACTAGGATGGTAATCGAACCCGGGCCCACTGCATGGCAGTCAGACGCACTGACCAGCTTTTTTTGCCAGTGTAGCAGAAAACGCAATCAAAAAAAGATGAGTGAGACTCGATTTAGCGACGCAGAGATTATGGAGCATTTTTTATTTAATTTTTTAATTACTTTATTACATGTTTTTCACAAATAACTACGTAAAAACCATTACAAAATTCTATAAAAAGCAGAAAATTGTAAGACAAATATGATGCTGTTTTAATTTTTTTACTAAGAGAAAACAGAATGTGTTTGAAGTATATTCCACACTTTTCACAAGGAATAACATAAAAATTTAGAAAATGCCATAAAAGGCAGAAAATTGTAACAAAAATTCAGGCGCGCATTCCTTCTGTAAAGGAAAATAACTAACTTGCGACATTACGTCAATTGAAGAACGTCCGAATCTTCAACTCTCTAACAGAGGAGGGCCAGTCGAGTTCTCAGAATCCACAGTTCATAATGGTTCGTTCGTGTAACCTCTCAAAACTAACTACGTAATAAAATTTCTGACAACTGGAACATCCAATTGTTTGGAGGATCCATGTATACTCTTCTTTAGAAACTGGCCTAAGGTGTTCCACATTTCGTTCGGCGCTGTATCTTCTCGCGTTGTTCGTATAAGTATATCCAAAATTACAGCTCGTCCATACCGCTGTTGTTCTATATGGAAATAACTGCAATCCCTGCAGTCCAACTGATCGCATTGGTTTTTGTCGGGGGAAGTATGTCACACCCTCGTAAAGAATTACCACCAGTGTCAGCTCAGCAGGCCGACATTGGGACAGCAAAACACTTAGAAAAACCAATACTCCAGTGGCGATACCTCCCCCTGACCTGTACTGACTGCTGCCGCCGTCCAGCAGCGCTGCTCAGTCGTTGCTGTTGTTATCCATCGTTTTTAATGTTCCTGTTTATACAGGGTGGTCCATTGATAGTGACCGGGTCAAATATCTCACGAAATAAGCGTGTCAAACGAAAAAACTACAAAGAACGAAACTCGTCTAGCTTGAAGGGGGAAACCAGATGGCGCTATGGTTGGCCCGCTAGATGGCGCTGCCATAGGTCAGACGCATCTCAATTGCGTTTTTTTTAAATAGTAACCCCCATTTTTTATTACATATTCGTGTAGTACGTAAAGAAATATGGATGTTTTAGTTGGACCACTTATTTCGCTTTGTGATAGACGGCGCTGTAATAGTCACAAACGTATAAGTACGTGCTATCACGAAACATGCGGATGGTATTTGCTTCGTGATACATTACCCGTGTTAATATGGACCGTTTACGAATTGCGGAAAAGGTCAATATCATGTTGGCGTATGGCTATTGTGATCAAAATGCCCAACGGGCGTGTGCCATATATGCTGCTCGGTATCCTGGACGACATCATCCAAGTGTTCGGACAGCTCGCCGGGTAGCTACGTTAATTAAGGAAAGAGGAAGTGTTCAGCCATATGTGAAACGTCAACCACAACCTGCAACAAATGATGACGCCCAAGTAGATGTTTCAGCTGCTGTCGCGGCTAATCCGCACATCAGTAGCAGACAAATTGCGCTAGAATCGGGAATCTCAAAAACGTCGGTGTTGAGAATGCTACATCAACATCGATTGCACCCGTACCGTATTTCTATGCACCAGGAATTGCATGGCGACGACTTTGAACGTCGTGTACAGTTCTGCCAATGGGCACAAGAGAAATTACGGGAAGATGACAGATTTTTTGCACGCGTTCTATTTAGCGATGAAGCGTCATTCACCAATAGCGGTAACGTAAACCGGCATAATATGCACTACTGGACAACGGAAAATCCACGATGGCTGTGACAAGTGGAACATCAGCGACCTTGGCGGGTAAATATATGGTGCGACGTTATGGGAGGAAGGATAATTGGCCCCATTTTATCGATGGCAATCTAAATAGTGCAATTTTTTGCTGATTTCCTGCGTAATGTTGTACCGATGTTACTACAAGATGTTTCACTGCATGACAGAATGGCGATGTACTTCCAACATGATGGATGTCCGGCACATAGCTCGCGTGCGGTTGAAGCGGTATTTAATAGCATATTTCATGACAGATGGATTGGTCGTCGAAGCACCATACCACGGCCCGCACGTTCACCGGATCTGGTGTCCCCGGATTTCTTTCTGTGGGGAAAGTTGAAGGATGTTTGCTATCGTGATCCACCGACAACGCCTGACAACATGCGTCAGCGCATTGTCAATGCATGTGCGAACATTACGGAAGGCGAACTACTCGCTGTTGCGGGGAATGTCGTTACACGTGTTGCCAAATGCATTGAGGTTGACGGCCATCATTTAGAGCATTTATTGCATTAATGTGGTATTTACAGGTAATCAAGCTCTAACAGCTTACGGTCTCAGAAATGATAAGTTCACAAAGGTACATGTATAACGCTGGAACAACCGAAATAAAATGTTCAAACGTACCTACGTTCTGTATTTCAATAAAAAACCTACCTGTTACCAACTGTTTGTCTAAAATTTTGAGCCATATGTTTGTGACTATTAAAGCGTCATTTATCAGAATGCGAAAAAAGTGGTCCAACTAAAACATTAATATTTGTTTACGTACTACACGAATATGTAATAAAAATGGGGGTTCCTATTTTAAAAAACTCAGTTGATATCCGTTTGACCTATGGCACTGCCATCTAGCGGGCTAACCATAGCGTCATCTGGTTTCCCCCTTCAAGCTAGACAAGTTTCGCCCTTTGTGGTTTTTTCGTTTGACGCTTATTTCCTGAGATATTTGGCCCGGTCGCGTTGAATAGACCACCCTGTATATACCGATAAACTGAACATCGCAATAGGTTAATTTCGGACCCCTCTACGGAATGGGCACGTAAAATTTCGCTTTAAAAATGAATGTGTTGGTAATGGAAAAAGAATCGGACACTTTCCTTCGACATCAGGCGTCGCAAGACGTGATGAGCAATATTTGTTTGGGCTGGCCCGAGCTACACATGGCAAAAACGAAATTCCAGGTATCTGCCAAAACACCAGACCTTTAAGAGGGGCGCCTTGTAAAAGGCCTACCAGCAGCCCATTAGTAGTCACTACACCTGACAATGGCCAGGCGAAAATTCGTGGCGTTTTAACCATGTGACGCGGCTCGAGAACATTTTAGTCAGAGTTACCACCGCGAAACTCTGTATTCTTAAATGTGCGCTAGGCCGGAGTTGCAGCAACAGTGTTCCCACTTAAGCAGCAGAGTGTCACTACTTGCTCGACTTTCAGAACACCCTATTATATATGTGTTCTCTGGAAGTATTGTCGGTAATGAAGCTGTCCAGTGCGCATCTGGCGGCATCGACACCCCTGCCCACGGCGGGCCTCCACCGGTTCTCCACCCAGGTGTCACGGTTATGCGGAACATCCCTCCGCTGCAGAGGTTTGTATGTGGGTCGCCCCTCCGTACCGAACGTTAGCTGCCAGTCAGGGTCCCGCTCGGCCCGGACAGCCCCTTATTACGGAGATGGCGGCGCGGGTCCGCATCCTGTGTCGCTATTCAGGCGCCGGGAGGCGATAGCCTGCAAAACCCGTTCGCTTCCGGGGTAACCGGGCTGAATTACTGTGGGCGCGGCGCGGCGGCCCCACAAAGGCGGCGCCCGTGCCGACCCCCGCCGGCAAGCAAACGCCTCGCTATCGCCGCCCTCCGGCCACGCTCTGCCTGCCTGCGGGGCGTCCCACGGCACCACGCCGCCCAGCGGCCGCAGCCAGATCGCTGGCAAACATCTCTCAACCAAGCAGGCTGTACGTTGGAGGACGTGCCTGACGTCACAAAGGGTGTATTAAAGAAGCCGTTTGTAGAGCTTCACTTACAATCTTTTGGGAGTTGAGGCCAAGAGTATGCGTGCGTGGCCGGCCGGACTGGCAGAGCGGTTCTAGGCGCTACAGTCTGGAACCGCGCGACCACTACGGTCGCAGGTTCGAATCCTGCCTAGGGCATGGATGTGTGTGATGTCCTTAGGTTAGTTAGGTTTACGTAGTTCTAAGTTCTAGGGGACTGATGACCTCAGAAGTTAAGTCCCATAGTGCTCAGAGCCAGTTTTCTGTTTGCGCGCGCGCGCGCGCGCGCTTGTGTGTGTGTGTGTGTGTGTGTGTGTGTGTGTGTGTGTGTGTATGTATGTATGTGTGTCTGTGTTTGTAAGACAACTAGTCTGAAAGTCAAGTGTTCAATATGCGGTGAATCACATGGTGTTTTCATCTTTCACTGATCACCACTGCGATCTCTGTTAATCATCTGAACTAGTGAAAACTGCAAAGAAAGAATTTAAAAAATTGTTTCCCAAAATTAAAAAAAACTTGTCCAATCAATCGTTCGTCCCGCACAATCTTTGCTACTGTGAAGCTATTTGTTGTTGTTGTTGGGGTCCTCAGTCCTGAGACTGTTTGATGCAGCTCTCCATGCTACTCTATCCTGTGCAAACTTCTTCATCTCCCAGTACCTACTGCAGCCTACATCCTTCTGAATCTGCTTAGTGTATTCATCTCTTGGTCTCCCTCTACGATTTTTACCCTCCACGCTGCTCCCAATACTAAATTGGTGGTCCCTCCATGTCTCAGAACATGTCCTACCAACCGATCCCTTCTTCTAGTTAAGTTGTGCCACAAGCTCCTCTTCTCCCCAGTTCTATTCAGTACCTCCTCATTAGTTATGTGATCTACCCATCTAATCTTCAGCATTCTACTGTAGCACCACATTTCTCTTCTTGTCTAAGCTATTTATCGTCCACGTTTCACTTCCATACATAGCTACACTCCATACAAATACTTTCAGAAACGACTTCCTGACATTTAAATCTATACTCGATGTTAACAAATTTTTCTTCTTCAGAAACGCTTTCCTTGCTATTGCCAGTCTACATTTTGCATCCTTTCTACTTCGACCATCATCATTTATTTTTCTCCCCAAATAGCAAAACTCTTTTACTACTTTAAGTGTCTCATTTCCTAATCTAATTCTCTCAGCATCACCCGACCTAATTCGACTACCTTCCATCATCCTCGTTTTGCTTTTGTTGATGTTCATCTTATACCCTCCTTTCAAGACACTGTCCATTCCGTTCAACTGCTCTTCCAAGTCCTTTGCTGTCTCTGACAGAAGTACAATGTTATTGGCGAACCTCAAAGTTTTTATTTTTTCTCCATACATTTTAAGACCTACTCCGAACTTTTCTTTTGTATCCTTTATTGCTTGCTCAATATACAGATTGAATAACATCGGGGAGAGGCTACAACCCTGTCACTCCCTTCCAACCACTGCTTCCCTTTCATACCCCTCGACTCTTATAACTGCCATCTGCTTTCAGTACAAATTGTAAATAGCCTTTCGCTCTCTGTATATTACCCCTGCCACCTTCAGAATTTGAAAGACAGTATTCCAATCAACATTGTCAAAAGCTTTCTCTAAGTCTACAAATGCTAGAAACGTAGGTTTGCCTTTCTTTAATCTTTCTTCTAAGATAGAAGCTAGTTAAGAAAAGAAAAAAAAGTGGAAGCACCATACAACTCGAGCTAGTCACGAATACTTGCGGAGGATATGTGTGTAACATACGATTGTTTGATCTCGTCAGTCGTTCCTACGCTCATATATACTGGATGCGACCTCACAGCCGACCTGATTCTCATACGCTCTCTTTCCTTGATCAGGTTTCTTACATCTGTATTAGATTAACAAACTGACTGACAGGTAGTGGTTAGCAGGAGAGCTAATATAGCAACAACCTCTAGCCTTGATCATGGGTCCCTTTTTGCTTTTCTAGTGCGTGGATGACTTTCCATTTACCATACAGAAGGCAGAATGAGTGGTCTATTATTACAGTACACCAAAAAGGAACTACTAATAGAGTGCAAGCTTCAAAACTCTTTAAATCAGAGAACACCCGTGGCGCCACAGATATCAGACTTTCGACGTTAGAACTATTTTTGGACATGTTCTTATCAATTACTAGAGTTACGCGAGGTTTGATACTCACTCTGCTATTGCTCACCTTCTGTGAGGGCTATTCGGAAAGCAAGGTCCGATCGGATGCGAAATGGAAACCACAGTGAAAATTCGTTGAAGCTTTCAAAAAATGTTCAAATGTGTATGAAATCTTATGGGACTTAACTGCTAAGGTCATCAGTCCCTAAGCTTATACACTACTTAACCTAAATTATCCTAAGGACAAACTCACACACCCACGCCCGAGGGAGGACTCGAACCTCCACCTGGACCAGCCGCACTGTCCTTGACTGCAGCACCCAAGACCGCTCGGCTAATCCCCCGCGGCGTTGAAGCTTTGCACAGTCTCTAGTATGCCCGTCGATCGCGTCATGTCGCTCTTTTCAGTTCTGAGCACACACTGAGCACATAAAGATACCTAGAAAATGGTGTGTCCCGCCAAGTATGAGGGCCTGGTGAGAGATTGAGCATTATGTCACGCAGCCCACATAACGTAACTGTCACGTGGTTTCTTTCATCATGAAAATTCTCGGCCGCCCACTGCTGGGGTAATGAAGATACTTCTGCAGCGTTTTCGATGGGATGTGTTTGATCACTCACCATAAAAACCGAAACTGGCGCCCCCTGAGTTTCACCTCCGCTCACATGAACCACTGGCTATGGAGACACTACTTTGACACAGACAAGGAGCTGTAGACTGGCACAGAGAATTGCTAGAAAGCACGGGCGGCTGGCTTTTATGACAAGGGTGTTGGAATAGTGGTATAACGCCTCGACAGATGTCTAAGTCGGAACAGTGACTATGCAGAGAAGTAGCTGGAAGGTATAGCTAATTATTGAAAATAAAATATTTTTTATTTTCTCAGTGGTTTCCGTTTCGCGAACGATCGGATCTTACATTCCGAATAGTCCTCGTACATTACTTCCATCCGTTTATTATACAATAATCAGAATTAATTGCCGATTTCGCAAAATCTTATCCAGCTAGCCATAAGCTCTGCTGTTCCATCATCGCTTATGTTGATGTTAAAATCACGTTCAATGTTTTTGAAACTACTTTCTGGTGTTACTGCTCACGTGATTATTGTTTATGATTGTACGTGCGGGCTTCGCGACCTGCTGAAACCAGATATGGTTTACACTGCAAAGACACAAGCAACTCCCGCCTGTACCTTCACATCTGCGCCCTATGGTGCACGAGATTCGTCCACCAGATGAAACAAATTCGGGAAGGGATAGGAAGAACGCCGAGATGACCACCAGCCTACAATCACGGAATAGAACGAGCTGAATTAAAAGAACAGTGGGTGATAAAATTCTTATCTTTTATATCACTAAATTTAGTGTTCATAAGCTCTAGTAATTTCACTTAGAATAATTAATGGGCACCTGCTATTCTACCAATTATTCATAAGGCCAGAAGGCCAACATAGCAAGAGCAATAGTTACAAACCACATTTCACCAAGTCTTGTATAAAATCTATCAGTTAATCGGCGGCAAACCCATGCTACGTCCATCGGCTGCCAACGCCTGTGAAGAAGTGCTTCATGACATGGATGCAGCGTCGAACCTTCGACGAACTCGCACAATGAATGTCGTGTCATCTAATCATGGGTCGGCACAAGTCTCCATGTCATTCTTGATTTTATTGCGTTTTTTGATCTAATTCTGGCTCTGAAACCCGAAAGTGTTTCGAATTTATTTGGATAGAGACAGCAATGTGCATAGGGTGAGCATTTTGCAGCAGTGGCATGAGGAATTTTTAAAGTGAATTTTACCAACTGCAGCATCCTCTTCCAGTAGCAGCAGTCACTGTCCACGTTAAGCATATTGCGGGAGATTTACAATCAGCAGTTCACAATCGCTGTCGAACGAATTAGTTACAGCCGGATTGTGTTATCCATTACTGAAGTCACGGTTAGGGCAATTCTCCACCCTCTTTCCAACTTTATCAACCGAACATCAGTACACACTTCGTTTTGTTGAAAAGGAGCATGAATATAATCGATGTGTTGTACTGATCTACGTCCCATGTCATTCACGTCGTTTTGAAAAAAAAAAGAACAGTATCTTGAATGTCATCTGTTATTCAATTAGACAGCGTTCATTTGCTCACTTTTCTCAATTTCATTAATCTATGTGGGAAATAATGGGAATAACCTTGGAATTCCAGTCATGTCAACTGCAGTTTCTCTGCTCAAGCCCGAAATTCTTTTCATTCGCGATTCAAATCTATTGCGTTTAATTTTGTAGCACTGTACCTGATGGGTGGTTCTGTGTCGTAGTAATATTCATATGCAGAAGTTCATTGCAGGTGCCCACATACATTCCTTCAAAACGGGACGTGTAGTGATCTGACTAAAGCTCAGTCTAAACTCAGAGTCCAGCCCGTGTGTTCCTTCAGTCCGAAAATATAAGTACCAACGAAACAAGGTGTAGCCCTTACAAAAGCGGCGTGAAGACTTTGCACAAGTTCATTAAAAATCATTGTGCTTCAGCGGGAGAGTGCTTAAACGAAATATGCGTCTGATTTATTCTGTTCCGACACGATGCGCCCTGATCATTCCCAAGTTAGCATGCGTGTAATGTCTGGTTGTCAAGTTTAACAGAAAATTCGACTGACTACAGCTTTTGTTGTAATGAGACAAATTGGAAACAAGAAAATAAACAAAGTGAACCATCTTTCTCCACTACATTTGCCCGTTCATAGCACTCTTCTTGCGCGCACGCTGGGCGATGAGTACCCTTCAGACCTCTAGAAAACGAACGCCAACGTGCCACGCTTAGGGCGCCAACGATCTAGTTGCCAGAAGCTTAGAGAGGAAGAAATCTGTAGAATTTAAATTCGTGCGTAATGCAAGGATGTGTGCGATGGTGAAAGAGGGAAGACAAAATAAACTACTTGCAGATAGCTATGAAAAAGACAATAGGAAAAGCAACTCCACGATGAGGCCCAGAGGTGACGATCGGCCGCTGTGTTATCCTCTGCCTATGGCATCATCTAGATGTGGTGTGGGGAGCACGAGGCCAGCACACCACTCTCCCGGGTGTCGTCAGCTTTCGAGAACTTGAGCCGTAAGTTCTCATACACGATCAAAACCCTGTTTGTGTTTGAAATTTTTATCCTGACTCAGGAAGTTAGCCAAGAGCTGGACACGCTTTTAAGCAGCTGAAATTACTGTGCGTAACGGAATGACCAACTCGAAGAAATTATGGTCCTAGCTGTGTATCCTAAAGTGGAGGATTGCATAGTATTAAGTTTGATATTAACGAAAGGCGTTAACAGAAGCATGGTTTAAATGAACATATTAGTTTATTTGATTAAAAACATACACTGTGCACATCTGACTATGAAAGGACTTATACTGATATTACAAAATGTGCCCCATGTAAATTACACCAAGTAAACGTACCGGTTTCTAGCATTACTTGAAGGTAAATAAGATTGTGCCCTTTAGACGCAACTGACGTTATAAAATTACTCACGAGCCCTTATTCCAAAAATCACAATGACGACTGGCCTGACAGACTGAGAAACGTGCATCTTGTAATGCGCCACATTTAAAGTGCATTACCGGGTCTTATCGCATCATCTTGTTATCGGGCCCAGCGGTTCTAGGCGCTTCAGTCTGGAACCGCGCGACTGCTACGGTCGCAGGTTCGAATCCTGCCTCGGGTATGGATGTGTGTGATGTACTTAGGTTAGTTAGTTTTAAGTAGATCTAAGTTCAAGGCTACTGATGACCTCAGATGTTAAGTCGCGTAGTGCTCAGAGCCATTTGAACCATTTATTGGTATCGGCGTTGATAGCTTTTGGAAGAATCGTGATTTTATTTATGAGTTTGTAAAGTTTTATTATTTGTGAGTGTGTTAAAATGTTGTCGTGTTTGTCGCCTGATGTTCGCGAAAAGCAGATTCCAACCAAGTCAGCGAGTTTACTGCGCCCAGCCGACAGCAGAGTCGCGGCGTGTAACGAAGATTACAGTTATAGAATAACTGGCCTCTACAGGATCACGTCGGCAGCTGCTAAGAAGAAACACATATTGTTAAAGAGAGAATTAGCGTGATATGATTGTTCACAGTAAATTGTCTTTGACTTGTTCCTTAAGAATTTTAGTTAGTCTCTCCAGAGTTAGTCTCACGATAAGTTAGTGTGGTACGGGTTTTAGACTCGGGAGAGTTCAAATCAATTCTTAAGTCGTTTAGGCAGAGACTCTGAAAATGTTATCGGTTGATTGGAGAAAGTAACTGTTTCGCGGATTTGGGTGAAGTTTAAGCTCACTGTGTGGAGGGAAAAGCAGAAGACAAATCTGTTGTGAAACGTAGAATTTTGTGTGTAGTTGCAGTTGAGCCTATGATTAATTGAATTCTGTTATTTGTTTCTCATGTTTGTTAATTTTGTGCAGACAGACCGGCCGAACGTTGGGTTGCTTGATAACCAGACGTCTGTAGGCGTACCGTGTCTCAATTAGTTGATTTTCCGTTGGTTATGGAAGAGGAGAGACGTAATGATTTGATTTTTTGAGGTGGATTATAGAACGCACTAAGGGAATAGTGGCGTTGCATTAGTGTACTGTGGTTGTGGACTAGAAAACAAGCATTTAGATATACTGCCTTTGTGATTTTGCGTTAGGGTGTATTTTGTGACTTCAGCGTGAGCGCCGTTCATTGTGATAAATATTGGAATCTCTCTAGGGATACTCTGAAAGCTTAATTGTTGTTTTGAGGAGAACGTCCTAAGATGTTAATTTAGTATTAAGAACCATTCTGAAGTTTACGGAGATTTGCATACGCGTCAACGATTTAGGGTAAAGCTTTACTCAAGGTCCCGAAACGACAAAGGAAGAACCATTTTTTCGCGGACACACTAATTGTCTCTTTACATAAAGTTCACATAGTTCAAAAGTGGCGGTGACACTCGGGTTTTTTGTTTCATATTTTTCTATTATTATCTTTTCGCTTAGTGGAATTTTGCGTAGTTAAACAGCATTCGTAACAAAATGTACTGGCTTGTACCTGTAAACGAATTAAGAGTAGCCAATAAAGACAGAGGATTTCTGTTTTAAACTACAAAAACGATTTCCCGAGTGTCATTTATCCCAGAATTATTTGTGGAGAGATATTTGATAGCAAAGTTCGATCTTCAAGCAGACGGTTAATTTGCTTATATAGCAAAGGATTTACGAGAAGTCACAGGTAGGTAAAGAAAAAGGTTGGCATTGTGTCGGAGTAAAGTTCAGAGATATTAACCATCAAAGAATCTGAAATAATAATTTGTATTTATTAATTTGCAACGAGAGAAAAGGTATTAGTGATTTGAACAAAGGGGAAAATTTGTGCTTTATGAAAGATTATTTTTAAAAGAAAGAAATTTCATTTAGTTCAGATACGTTGAGATTTTTGAGGGAGAGTTAAGACGTCTAAATTCTATTTAACTAATGACCTTGTTATAGTGAAACGCTACGTATAGATCTTATCGTTGACTAACAACGACTGATTGTTAAAGATAAAATTACGCCTCTGGAAGTCAAACGTCTACTTAATTTTAAGTAAAAGTACTTAAAGTCCACATTGACTGAATGAGTTTACATGACACTTTGAAGCTTTGGTAGGAAAAGCATTTAAGTGGAATCTGCAGAACAGACAGCCCATATTTATTAATTTTATACGCTGGTGGCATATGTTGGTTAGGCCTTTGCTTTGCAAAGTGTGTCGCGTATTGTAATTCATACACTGGAGATTTTAGTCTGTTGTTGCAAGTGTTAAAGTGGAAAATTTGATTTTTATCCATCGTATACTCTTGTGCATAGTTATTTACGTTTTGACTGATACTAGCTTTGGTGGCAGTTAACGTCACGAAATTAGTGATATTCTGTGACTCAGACGCGCTGTTATGATCAGTATTAAGATATCCCGGTAGCTACCACTAGCCGCAATACACCACGAAAATGGTAACTGTAGCTATCCTTCAGTGCATAGCGTCGTTGTAGTAAAACGTAGTGTGATCTGTAGCGACAGAAAATTAACATCTAACAAGGGGAGGCCGCCAATTATGAAATTCGGATTCGATTCATACTGCGCAAAATAAAAGCTCATGGCCAGAGGTGTAATGTGGCAAAGCACAAAGATGCAACTTCTCAGCCGTTGTCGAGAAAATCGACGGTTAAAAGAAACAGTTGCGGTGAAATACTCTCTACGATTAATAATTTTCTACAGCTTCGTGGAGCAGCGGTAAGCGCTCGGGTTCGTAATCTGAAGGTCGCCGGATATATATATATATATATATATATATATATATATATATATATATATATATATATATATAATTCCCGGCAATCAGTTGCAACAATCATGCATATAATAAGTTGTTGAAAGTCGTTTGTCGTGGAAAAACTGGCGACTTCGAACATCATTATGTTTTCCGCAAACAAAGTTGTATTTCACAAATGTTATTTATTGTCTTCATAATGTTTACCACGTATAGTTAACGGAAGACGTAGAAACGATATTCCGAAACGAATACGTATAGTGTAAGTCAAATGTTCGAATTAGAATAGAGACCCCACGAACACAAATTTGCTGTGGCAGGTATGAAATATAAACTCCGTTACTCGCTCGTTACACTTGAATGACAGATGTTGAATGGGCCGAAACGAGCCGCCGCATAACAGCGTAGTTGTTGCTAACTTCGAAAGAAGGTAGATGCGGTCCCTAGCGCAACTTATAACATCGTCTAAAATCAGTGCGTACGTGAAAGCTTTGGTACACCCTGTTAAGCAAACGGAAAAATGGAGGCGGTACAATTGGAGAGCGATCCGGGCCTTTCGCATGAAAGTGATGTGATCGAATATGATTCTATGCCGGCCGGTGTGGCCGTGCGGTTAAAGGCGCTTCAGTCTGGAACCGCGTGACCGCTACGGTCACAGGTTCGAATCCTGCCTCGGGTATGGATGTGTGTGATGTCCTTAGGTTAGTTAGGTTTAATTAGTTCTAAGTTCTAGGCGACTGATGACCTCAGCAGTTGAGTCGCATAGTGCTCAGAGCCATTTGAACCATTATCATTCTATACACAGTGAAGTGGCGAAACAACAATTGAAAGATTCGTTGGTGTATTTTGAAAGCCTCCTTCGTAACAGTAATGGCATCGCAGCAGAACCGTCATCATCAATCAACGGAGAAGCCATGGTAATTGGAGAGGAAATGTTCCAGAATACGCTGCAAATGCTCGCCGAAAAAACCCTCGTTCATGATGAAGAACTGATAGACATTAATGAAATCGACGATAATAATGCCTACGAAGACGTTGAAACGTGTCCCATTGCCAACGAATCATCAGACGAATACGAGCCGGACGAGAAGAAAAAAAAGGGTACGACTATATTTCTCTGGATTACAAAATTAGAGCTGTCAATGTGGCCAATGAACATCCAGGCTGCAGTCTCAAAACTCTACAAAAAAAGGGGTGCTCTCGTTTGACAAATATGGGCTATTTATCCAGGTGGGAAGAGCAAATCAAACGTGGCGGTAGCAAATTTGATAAATATTGTACCATCGATTCATGGGTGCATGATCGCTTCGTAGAAGCTCGACAAAATTTCCAGCAAGTTACTACCATAAACCTGCAGCAGTGGCCCTTGGGCGCTGCAAGTCAGTTCCCAGATTTCAACTTCAGAACTTCAAAAACATGGGTCATCGAATTTAAAAAGAAGCATGGGATTCGGCAACGGAAAATCACAAAATTTGTTTCCCGGAAAGAGACGGCTACCCAAGACGAAATTTTGGCCGCAGCGGACACATTTCGGATCCAGATGCGAAAGTTGATAACTAACTTCGACAAAGATTTCATAATTAATACTGATCAAACAGGTACGTAAAGAGCTGTTCACAAATGTCATATGACATGATGATAGAATATGATAATCTGATATATGATAGACAACACAGATTTCGTATATTTCTTATATAAACGACATTTTTATATTTTGTTTGTCAGGGTGCCAGTACCAGTCCACGTTCAACAGAACTCTCGCCGAAAAAGGGTCAAAGGCTGACCTGGTAACCCGACACGACATGAACAAGGTGACGCATTCGTATACGGCACAATATTCAATCACGATGTCTGGACGAGTCTTGCCTCTTGTTTTCGTATGCCTCCAAGAGTCCACAGGTATGTTTGGACCCAGAGTACAGAAGACAGTCGACGAGTACGCCAAGAAGTATACCAACGTTGTTATTACATCCTCCAAATCCGGTAAACTAACAACGGGTTTGTTCATGGACTTCTTGCGTAATGCTTTGCAACCATACGTACAAAAGAAAGAATTTCTCCTTCTGATCGACTCTTGGGGTGGGCAAACGAACCCGGCGTTATACGATGAGATGTTCCAGGACGATAAGAAGTTACCAAAGTGCACTATAAAGGTCATTCCTCCAAAGTGCACCCCTCTCGTCCAACCGTGTGACGTGTATTTTTAATGGCAGGTAAAAAATTTGATCAAGCGCCTTCAAAATTGTGCTTTTTTTAATCGAGCGAAACCGTGACATCAACTCCAGAGACGATTGTATAAAAATCCAATCCATCGTCCACCACCAATTGTCTTCTCCGATTTTTGCCGATATGATACGATACGCGTGGTATGCATCAAACCTGATGAACGATAGAACAACGTTTCAGAATGTCAATCAGGTGTGTTTCCCAACAGATAATTTAAAAAACAATTGTTCTTGTAAAAATGCATCGTTTATCAGATGTGATCGATGTCGTGCTGTTTTCTGCTTTCCATGTTTCTATGATAACTATCACTCTGGTTCGTGCGATACTCCAGCTACTTCTGCTAACTAATTGTTAGTTATGTGCGAGTGTATACCGAACTTTTCAATAAATTGTATCCACTTGAATATTATTTGTGATATTGTGTTTTATTTCAAGTATTATTTTTCCACGACAAACGACGTTCAACAACTTATTATATCCATAATTGTTGCAACTGATTGCCGGGAATTATATATATATATATATATATATATATATATATATATATATATATATATATGTGTGTGTGTGTGTGTGTGTGTGTGTGTAATCCGTAAGGTCGCTGGATCGAATCTCGCACCATGCAACCTTTTTTTTAATATTTGTTTTTTGTAATTCAAATATATATATTTGAATTACAAAAAACAAATATTAAAAAAAGGTTGCATCCAGCGACCTTCGGATTACGAACCCGAGCGCTTACCGCTGCGCTACGACGGTGTAGAAAATTATTAATCGTAGAGAGTACTTCACCGCAACGGTTTCTTTTAACTGTCGATTTTCTCGACAACGGCTGAGAAGTGCATCTTGGTGCTTTGCCACATTACACCTCTGGCCATGAGCTTTTATTATGCGCAGTATGAATCGAATCTGAATTTCACAATTGGCGGCCGCCCCTTGTAAGGTTACGTGCCTTCGTTGTGTCTGGATAGACGGTCATTTCTGAATACACAGATTACGTCGTTGATCTTAGGCACAGTCTTGTCTGCACAGTTAAGTGAAGTACGCCAAGGTAGAGCGTATACTGTACGGCGTTGCTTTCTCTCCTACGTGTCCCAGTGTAGCTAGTGTCTGCTCTGCGAGTGGTCTGTTTCTAAAGGGTGGCGCACTACAATCAACTAAAGCAATGCTGGACTTAAGACAGACAACCACAACGATGTGAGCAAACGCGGACCAACGATTATCCTACGATGCCGGTGCTGCTAATAATGAGCACCACGGACATTCACAATAAGACGTGCAGGAAGATACCGTCCTCCCTGCGTCTCTGAGGGTTCTGGGCGAGGGTCGTGCTTCGGCCTAAACGAACTCTGGGTACCGACTGGCTACTACGCTGCGCACCAGGTCTGCTCCTCCCTGACTCTAGATCAACTCTTCGATCTGTCTGCGGCTCTCTCCCACAGCCAAATCTCCAGTCCAGCCTGCCTTTTCCTCCCACTAAACTCGACATGCTCACCAGACGCTGAATAAGAACACTCAGCCGGCCAGTGGCATGATTCCTTCTCGTGCGAAACTCCTGCCGAGAAAGCGTGTAGCGTTAATATGCCAATGACTTGCTGACTCACCCTCTCACCCTTCTTTCTCAAAAAAAGCTATTGCTTCTGCTCCATCTTGATGACGTCATAAACAATTTTTACCAAACACGCGTTTTTGCGCCCAGCAACTAGCATGACTTAAGAGGTCCACTGAGAGGAAAGAAAAACTGTGCCCGAGACCAAGATCTTATTTTTCTGCAAGATGTGTTTCTTTAGGATATTATAAGTTTGTTATCTGCTGAAAGAACTCTTCAGAACACGGAGAAGTGCCGGCCTCCCACTGATTAAGTTCCTTCCCTGGCTGCTGGTGAGCTGCAGGGCTGGGGATGGCTCATAAACGCACAATAGCTCCGACCCCTTAGAGTTGGCCTGACGAGGCGACTTTCACTGAGAGAAAACCTGATGTTACCTGCTTGTGCAGATGCCAGAAAAAGCGTTTTTCGTTACGTTGGACTCTGATGTGCCTGTCGCATATCCAGCATTCTGCCCTCTTTCCATGCACTCTCAAAAGTAGAAAGAAGAGAATATTTGCACCGTGTTAAATGTAGTTACGATTTGAAGTTAGAAGTCAGAAGTCAGTACATACACTCCGAGTAATACAATTCCCTTTTATAAACAATACTTGTCATCCCAGAATGAAATTTTCACTCTGCAGCGAAGTGTGGGCTGATTTGAAACTTCCTGGCAGATTAAAACTGTGTGCTGGACCGAGACTCGAACTCGGAACCTTTGTCTTTCGCGGGCAAGTGCTCTACAATTTTTTTTCTTTTTTTTTGAATTTTGTTCGGTATTGTTCGTTGCGTTTGGTCTGAGCAGACGTCAGAAAGACATCCGGTCAAGTTGATCGTTGATTCCTTTACACGGTTTCTTATTACAGAGGGCGAGCAGCACTAACTGAGCTATTCAAACACGACTCACGACACGTCCTCACAGTTTTACTTCTGCCAGTACCTCGTCTCCTACCTTCCAGACTTCACAGAAGTTCTCCTGTGAAACGTGCAAGACTAGCAACACTGGAAGAAAGGATATTGCAGAGACATGGCTTAGCCACTGCCTGGGCGACGTTTCCACAGTTAAATTTTCACTCTGAAGCGGAGTGTGCACTGATTTGAAACTTCCTGGCAGAGACTCGAACTCGGAACCTTTGCCTTTCGCGCGCAAGTACTCTATCAAATGAGCTACTCAAGCACGACTCAGGGCTTCTCCTCATAAGGCAAAGATCCTGAGTTGGAGTCTCGGTCCGACACACAGTTTTAATCTGCCAGGAAAGTTCATTATTATCATATACTGCCCTCTCATTATCCTCTTAGTAGAATGCTATTCTCATATTAAATGAAAAGGATCGTATCAGATAGCTTGCCGCTTTTCACAGGAAACTATTCAGTTGGCGTCATGAGGCTGAGTGCACCCCGTTCCAATATTCCCACCAAGCAAGAATCCTCTGAATAAAACCCTCACCTTTAACTTAGCAGTTAAGTACATTGACTGCTTAGAAATGGAGAGCGTGATTAATAATTGCGTCATTTACAAGATAAAGCTGGGCTATCTTTCTTTGGTTCATTTTGGCGGATTTTGTGACGTTGGGTGTGCTTCTGTCAACGGACTAGTATTGCCATACCCACCAATAAAACAGAAATGATTCCTGTTGCTGCCAGTCTGTCATAACCTACCATCTGTACATCTTCCGGCGGTTATTGTTGGGTGGTCAGAGATCGGGTCTCGGTAAGCTCCTCAGCGTGCACAAACCATTGTTGTTCACACCATTATTAACATAACAATTTGTTTTCTCCCACGTATGCTTTTCATCCGCTTCACTTTCCATACAGCATAATTCGCTATCGTTCTGGGAGCCTAACTGGAGCTCGGAAAGGAGCTGTCAGACCCAGCTGAAACTCCTTGCAGACAACGGCCGTTATCTGTGAAAAAAGCTAGTCAGCCATGTAAGGAGTAACGTGGATTCTTCCTAGGAGATCGTGTTCTGATCAGATGCCTACATAGAGCCAGTATACTGAAGACGATTCAGAAAGAGGTCCTATTCAATGACTTAATGGCGAAGTATGACCCTGTCAGCCATGGCGAGTTGGTTAAGAAGTATTTGCTTTGTATATCCCTCTGATAAACGAAGACGGGTCTTTGTAATAACCAGGGAAACAATCTCTCTCGAGGTAGTGTGGTTTCCCAACTGTTGTATAAAGTATGCACGGGCACTTGGACTCAGTGCAAGATTTTTATCAATCCAGATGACACAGAACTCGCTACCCATCAGCGCTTGAAGATGTAACAAATTATTACGATGCAGATCCTTTTAAACTCAATCGTGGTAGAACAAAAACATCTACATACCACCTGAGACACAGAGAAGTCAACGGGAATATGAATGTAAACTAGAGAGGTCTCATTGTGACAGCCTCGAGTACTGTTGAGGATAGACTGCCCGCAGCATCACCTTCGAAGCACACTACCGGACCCGAAACTTGTGAGGGTTGCCCAGAAAGTAATGCTCCGCAATTTTTTTTCTCAGGCGAAAACAATGCTACGAATGCGAACCGTATACGTTTGTATTTTTTGAAGTCTCCTGACTGAGCGCGCCATGTTTCCGTCACTTCCGACACATAGTTCCAAAATGGCGTCTGTAGGTAATGTACGTTACAAGCAACGTGCCGTCATTGAATTTCTCACGGCAGAGAAATAAACTCTCGGGCATATTCACAAACGCTTTTGCAAAGTCTATGGAGCATCTGCTGTCGACAGAAGTACAGTTACTCGCTGGGCACGGAAGGTGAGGTCATGAGAAGGCGGTTCGACGGAGCTGCACGTTTGCAGCGGTCGGGGAGACCATCCACGGCTGTCACACCTGACAACTTGCAGCGAGCTGATGTCATTCGCGAGAGCAGACGCGTTACTACTTGGCATCTGTCAATTAGCAAAGGAAGTGTGGATGCAATTATCCGCACTCTTCAATAGCAAAGAGTGTGTACAAAATGGGTCACGCGGTGTGGATCACAAATACAACAGAAAAAGCATTTGTCTTGATTTGTTGTAACGTTTTGAAGCTGAGGGAGAGGCCTTCTTGTCCCGGATTGTGATACGTGACGAAACCTGTGCTGACCATTTTGATCCCGAAACAAAACGAATCGCGCAGTTCCCACTCCCCACAGAAGAAAAAATTCAAAGCAACTGCTTCCGCCGGTAAGGTCATGATTCTCATTGATGTGATGCCAAGAGGTGGTTCCATTAATTCTGAAGCATATGTCAGCACGTCATCAAAACTCAAGACGCGCTTCCGGCGACTTCGGCGTTACAGCAACTCAGAAGATGTTTTGCTGCAACACGATAACGCTCGACCCCACACAAGTCTGAGGACTGCAGAACACATCGAAAAACAGAGTTGGACAGTGTTACCCCATCCACCCTACTGTTCCTCGATCGGTAAAAATGGAATCCTTATAGAATCACTCCGGTAAAGGTATCAAGTTGAAACTTACGTCACGTTCTAAAGTCTACAATTAAAGCTTATAAATCAGTGCAATAAAAAGATACGATCATTTATGTTACGTATTTTGAAACTCGCAAACTCATTCTACAAAACCTATAGGTTACTTTCTGTGGCCCTAGAACCATTAAATTTGACAAGAAACAATTTTACACAGTACAAGTGGAGGAAAAAAGGCGAAAATGGTTAATTTATAGTAATATCACACTTTTTTGCGTTTATTGTCCGTTTGTCTGACTGTCTCTGAAGATCTCTCTTTCTAAGGTACACGTACAGGTATCTGGTTGGAATCCATGTCAAATATTATGAGGTATACGGTCCCCTGGCGTTGCAAGAATTTTAAGCTTCTAAGTTAGTGCAATCAAAAGATACAGCCATATACGTCTCATTTTGTGATACTCGCTCACTCGCTCTTGAAAGTCTATAAGTGAAGCCTGTCTGATAAAAATTTAGCAGCTTCCAATTTTATGTTGCCAAAATATTATCCTGGTGCAGAAAGTAATGTAGAGAAATACGAAGCTGTGCGCTTCGTCGGAATCTATAGCTACACAATCGCTACGGCATTTATTTCATGCAAATACCTGTATGAAAAGATATGAAGGGGAAAGATAGGGCGTAGGTAAAGAAAAAGTCTGTTTACGAAAGAGGCGGCTTGCAAAATACTGCTATAGCCCAGCGTGCTAAACCGCTCAAGTGTGTGGAATCAACATCAGCAAATACGAAAGAGGGCGGCGAAAATGGCCACAAACTATTTCATTGGCAGTAGAGTCTAACACAGGAGTATTCAACCATTTTTACCCACCGCCTACTTTCATATCTCTGTTACTAGTAAAGTTTTCTTACCGTCCATCGGTTGCATACCAATGGTGATTTATAGAGTAGGAAAGTAACTTTACTTCATAAAATTTGTAATGCACAGTTACAGCAAGTTAAAGCATATAATCATAATTACTTATCATATACTCTGTCAAAATTTCGTGAAAACCTAATGAAAATGTTTCTAAAACCCCTGCCGCCTGCCGCTCACCAGGAAAACTGGAACGCTCACCAGTGGGCGATAGAGACCAGGTTGACTAATGCTGATCTAACAGAAGTCATGACTGGGAGATACTTTACGAAAGACATTAAAAATCTTGCTAAATGATTAGAAATGTCCAAGAACTGACTTTCAGAGAGGACACTACGAATGGTCTTCAGCGCTGTGTGTGTAGGTCTCGTAGAGATCATGAAAATATTAGCGGCTTAACAACAGCTCCCACACTGGCGTACAAACGATCATTCTTCCCATGCTCCATCCGTATATGGGGCGGAAGGAAACTTCTGTATGTCGTGCAAAAAACGTACCCTCTGCTACAGATCAAATATTGATTGTAGCTGTAGATTTTGATCTGAGCATAACATTTTTTGTACTATTAACAATTAGTAACACTTGAAATTCCAGGCAGCTTAAATCTGTGTGCCGTACTGGGTCTCGAACCCGGAACCTGTGCCTTTCGCGGGCATATGTTCTACTTGACTGAGCTATCCAGGCACGACGTACGACTCCAGGTTCGAGTCCCGGACACGTAAATCGCTATAATCTGTCGAAAAGGTCGTATTAGCGCACACACCTCAGAAGAGTGAAAATTCAGTTTTGATATTAACATTGACTTTAATGAAATTTTGGCCTCTGCCTGCTACCAGTTTCATTACTACCAGGAACGTGACATTTGCCCTGAAATCCAGGACGTTTGTTGCAGGGACAGAAGAGAAATAAAAAATCAAATTGTGTGGAAGGCACGCAGAGTCCTGGGGCAAACGTCAAACATTCAAATTCATAATTGGAATCTTACGCACAGATAAGTAAGAAACAGTGAAATGTATTACACTTTAACAGAACTAAGGGTAGCTTCTAGTTTTCTGGACGTCGAAAACTTTATTTATTATAGCATATTGGTACTAAGAAATGTTGCAATGTGCGAAACTCAAACGTTGGAGTTTTATATCATTGAAATAGCTTTATCATTTCAGTAACAACTTCATAGTTCGAAGGAGCTGTGACTGAAGCATTGAAGAAACGTATGATTGCATGTGAGATTTATTCTTCTACAATAACTCACTGTGTAACCCTAACGCAGTAACATGTTTATATTTCACGGATTCCAAGAGTTACACGTCCTTGCCCCTTTTTTATGTCGTTAGTGTAGTATATCATAGGAGTTTGCGACTAATCAGATATAATCGTTTCATCTGCAGCCAATAATGGGTCATTTCGCCTTCAACCCGCATGCCTGCTAGTTGCTTCTGGTAGTAACTTCCGTCACATCCTTCTAAGCCATATTTCAGGCATCACAGTTATGAACTATCTATGTTAAAGAAATACGCTATCAGTCTTAACAGTGTATTTGGTATTATCTGGATGTCATGGCTATCCTTTAATCTTTTGCGAAACTCAAGAGACGAACTGCTTCACCGCCACGTTTATAGTTTCTGATCTTTGTGTAGCACCACGCCAGGATTTCTGCGTATTGAGGAATACGCCAGCGAAGTTAAATCGTAGAATGCAATCTTTTTTTAACGTATTCGCCTCATATACGATCCGAGTCTGAGAACCATTTCTGCAACGCGTACTCGCGGTGTGTGGCAAGACCACCAGCACCGCTGTTACTTCACACTCGCCAAAATGGTCTGCTCGCCCTTGGCATTTCCTATTTCGATTTAATCGCGAGTGTAAGCGTGTGGCTTCCATTTCACGCCAACCCTTCATTAGTCTACTATCTACCACGTCATAAAATGCTTGCCAGTACGTGTAGAAATTTAGTAGCAGCAATACCGTGGAACAGATTAAATCAGTGTGTTTCGAAAGTGCCCTTGGCATCAAGATACGTAATGGATATAATGAACCACATGCGTTACGAAAGACAGATTTGTTGATATTACCAGTTTCAATGTAGATTCGTGATTCAGCGTTCATCCAAAAGATGGAACAAGAAATAAAGGCAAAACCGTGATCTATTTTCTAGAAATTTCATAGCGGGCAATACTACAGGTGCATTCTCGTATAAAACTGATAATATGCCAACGAATAAACGACGTGAGACCGAAGAATTATAACTAGAAAGATTTTTAAGTATTTTTAAGCTTGACTCATTACCGTTTATAAAATGAATAGTTCCTCGACCAACGTACAGTAAAGTACCTGGGACATCCTGTTACAAACCAGATTCCCTGGAATTATTCAACGCCCAATTCGTAGGGTGTGGGACATGTGATTCTTGTTCCATTGTTACTTTTATGTTTACTGTGTCTCGGCTTCCTTTAGCCAATATTATGCTTCTCTTTATCCTGTACCTATAGCAGCTGGGAAAACAGCAATAATAACAAATGAAGTTTTCTTAAGTCGTTATATTTGTTCCGCCGTCTCCCTAGCTGAGCGGTGAAAATTTATGTCTTCCATATATAAGATTCGGATTCAGTTCCCAGTATCCTTGTGGTCTTCAGCCCGAAGACTGGGCTGATGCAGCTCTCCAAGACAATCTGTGCCGCGTAGCCCTATTCGTCTCTACATGTCTACTGCAGCCTATACCCTTTTGCCAACTGTGCTAAAGCATTGGAATCCGTCCACAATTTTAAACCCGTCCTCCACCTCACGAATCTTCCTGACCTTCGCCAAATTGACCATGCCCTGATGCGCCAGAATGTGTCAACAGATCTCCTCTTTCAGTCAGGTTGAGCCAAAAGTGCTCCGAAATTAAATTCAGTACCTCCAGATTACTTATTCGATCTACTCATCTAACCTATAGCATTGCACTGCAGCACATTTCAAAAGCTTCTATTCCTTTCTTGTCTGAACTGCTTATCGTCCACCTTTCATTTCTGCTCAAGGCTACTCTTCGTACAAATATCAACTGTGTACCAGATAGTAAAGTTTTTTTTCATAGCTGGGTCTCCCAGGGATACAGTTCAAGGGTGACACTGCGGCCGGTCAGCCTCGCTTGATTCTCATGTCCGGAAAATGAAGTTTGTAAAATACCTTCCAGAGAGCCATATAAGCTCTTGTTTCTTCCATTGTAATTACTGAGCTTGCTCAACCTTTCACTTATTGTGGGCAAGAAAACTAGTGGAAAAAGTTACACTCTACGTCGGTAGAAGTGAGTGGTGTACCTTAAAAAAGCATCACAGCGGAATTATAGAGATGTTAGGGCCCATGCCGACGTTCCTTGTCATCGGCGCGCACGCATGCGGCAGTTATTTTTTTGTATCACTGATGTAAATGTTCCTCCAGTGTCTAAATAACGTTGTAAGTAACGATTTGTTTTGCTGTCTCTGAACTGAAGCACCTTTACATTTCATCACTGCTCTGCGTGTTGTAGACTATTCAACCTTGGATATTAAGAACGTTGTTTTGCTGGCAAACAGCTATAATTTTCTTCGAGGGATAATGATTTTGCGGTGTAGGTTTTGCAAGCCAACGAATTAAGGAATGACGTTCACTACAAAAATAACCAAAGAAATCAGCGCAAAAATCCTTCTACATAACCAGATATATGGACGGAGGTGGTTTTATGAAGCAACAGAGATTAACTAATTTGTTAATAATGGAGAAGTGGAAAAAAAAATATTGTGTACGAGACAGGAATGTTCAAGACATGTTACTGATGATTCATTCCAGGATGCGTTTTCCGCAAATAATTGATGCAGAACAGGAAAGAAGTGAAGGAGCGCAGTAAGTCAGTACATGATAAATTATTTATAATACTAATATTAGGTATATTTACTGGGTAAAATACTATATCGTAATTACTACTAAGGAGTACGTAATAAATGAAACAAATATCTGAATTTTTGTGAGACTGTACAGCGAAAAATGTAAAATAAGACAGAAATGCATAAAAAAATCCACGTTGTCTCAAACTATTGTCCTTATGATCTTACTGTATGGAACTGAGACACTGGTATTGTGATGGAAGGAATACGGAGAATAGAAGTGACAGACATGCTCTTCCAGATATTCGTAAATGGGTGCACAATATGTGACTATGCCATAAAAGTCTACGACTATATTCTGCAACTCAATAATGTTTATTCTACCATATACTAAGGTTTCTTTACATTCCTTCCCTAGATGCTGTGTGGAAAGAATGGTTGTTTGTATGCCTCGGTGCAAGCTGTTATGAGTTGTAGGGAACTGAAAACAAAACGATACAAAAATACAGCAAATGAAGCAGGTATTGGCGTATACAGACGTCGTAAACGATGTCTAA
The DNA here is from genome assembly GCF_021461385.2 of Schistocerca piceifrons. Taxonomy (NCBI): domain Eukaryota; kingdom Metazoa; phylum Arthropoda; class Insecta; order Orthoptera; family Acrididae; genus Schistocerca; species Schistocerca piceifrons. The sequence continues at coordinate 478,697,313 of NC_060138.1, read as the reverse complement.
AAAGGAGTTTGATAGGAAGTGCAAAACTGTAGAGCAGGAATGGCTAGAGGAGAAACGCCAAGCCTTAGAAGTATGCATGTCTATAGGAAATATATATGATGCGCATAGAAAATTAACGATACATCTGGATAAAGAGTATCAACTGCGTGAATATCAAACGCTCAGATGACACGTCATACCAAGCAAAAAAAGGAAGTCCTGAAAGTGGACGGATTACTGGTTGGAATACAGATAGAAGCTATATAAAGGAAGAAACTTGAATGTTATGGACAGCGAAAAGAACGTGAATGAAGATGTTATGGGGGGCGCAATACTTCGGGAAGACTAAATTGAATCGAGACACCTGTGATCGACGACATTCCTTCATCATTGTTATTATCTCTGGGACAAGCACCCGTCACAAACTTGTCACGGATTACATAGAAAGAATGCTCCTGTGATTTGAATGGGGAATAGAACGGAAATACTGCAGGTAGTTTACAATTTAAATGCACTACTAAAAAAAAAGAGTGACAGATTGTGTAAAGTATAGTAAAGACTGCTTTGATGTTGCTGTTTTGTGCTTCTAGGCACTGTCTACAACTGTCCAGTAGTGTAGTTCTGGATTCAGAGAACAGTTATGATTCGTGTGATGTCTTCTTCAGTAAAGCTGACCTAGTTGAGTATACCGCATGTAAGGGGAAGAGGGGGGAAAGAGATAGCGGAATACCAAATCCTCCTGATTGCTGGCTATAGAGGCGGCGGCTGAATTACTAGGGTAGTCATAGGAAGGTTGCCAGGATATTCGTTCCGCAGGCCGCGTTGCACACGCGATGCCGGTGATTACTTCCGGAGGAATGTGCAAATTCTCCGAAAAGGGTGTGCTTCGTATACGCAGTGAGGCAAGTCCACAATTCGTAGAATCCGCAGCACGTTGGCGAACATGCATTAGTTGCTAGGCTGTAGAATCCACGTAGTTCTCCAGCCGTTCGCTCCTAGTGAAGTTCTTTCTGTCGGAACATCATTTTCAGCTCCATCACGTAAATAAGGTCTGGAAACATGTAATACAAAACTGAGGCAGGTGAGATATACACAGCCATTCTTGTATTGACCAGAATGGGTTTCAGAGCGTCAGATGCGATAGTTTATAATACAGGGTGTCCCACTCGAAAGAGGTCCCACAAATATATCACAGAGCCGGGAAGAAAGCCGGCATGTATCAATACAGGTTTACAGTTGTTCAGGAATGAAAGTCTCTGACAAAGACAAACGCATTACATTTTGCCGGTGGTTTCAGCAATTTATTGCTTAGAGGCCAGGAATATTGCAGTACAGATGATTCAGTGATGAGGCGTGGTTCCACATCTCTGGCTATGTAAACTCTCAGAATACATGTTTTTGATGTAATGAAAATCCTTATGCACTTGTCGAGCAACACCTGCATTCACGAAAGATTGGCGTGTTCTGTGCAATATCACAACGTCGCACTATCGGACCAATTTTTTTCGAGACTACTGTGGCAAATGCAGTTTACATCGAAATGTTTGGGGAATTTGTGAACCAGTAGGACGATGAATAACTTACCCTAGGCTGGTAACAACAGGATGGCGCTGCATGCCACATGTCTCGAGTGACCATGGGTGAGGCCGAATCATTATTCCCTGGCAGAGTGATTTCGAGAGAAGTGTTGCCGCCAAGGTCATCTGACTTAAAACCACCAGACTCTATCCTCTCGCCTAGCCTAAAAGGCAAGGTGTACAGGCACAAACCACACAACTTGGAAGATTTACGAGAGAACGTCATCCTTGAAATCCAGGGAGTGACAGCAGAGGTTAAGGCAGCAATATTCGAGAATCTACAGCGTCGTGTTCAGTTGTGTTTAGAAGACGAGGGCGGTCACTTCCAGCACCTTTTGTGATCTACCTTTATTTCCCCGTGATCATTTCATTTCATCTCCTGATTTTTATGCAAAGCCTTTAAGTGTAATTTAAGCAAATGTTTTGTTTGTGGCGCCTCTTTCGAGTGGGAAACTCTGTATTTACTATTGTTCGAAATTAATCCGTACGATAGATTCATATTGTGTTACAAACTTTCACTGTAGGAACATTTTCCGGAGCAACAAAGACATTTCCTTTGGATAGGAAAGAAGGAACTGATGTAGAAGGAATTTCTTACGCTACCATGCCAATACTTTTCCTTCTTTTCTCCTGGATTTCTGCGGGTATTGTCTAGAGCACAATTTCTATTTGCCGTGAAAGGAGGGTCTAGGGAATGGGGTTCGAAAAGAACTTGTTTGGTCCACTTGGAATATACTCATCAGTTCAGAAATGCCGTAAGCAATCTGGCGATTTTCGATGACAGCAAATGCCTCTCGATAAGAACAAAACAGTTCCGAAATACACTGAAGCGCCAAAGAAACTAGTATAGGCTTGCGTGTTGAAATACCTAGATATTTAAACATGCAGAATACCAATCTGCAGTCGGCAACGCCTGTATAAAATAACAAGTGTCTGGCGCACTAGTTAAATCGGTTGCTGCTGCTACAATGGCAGGTTATCAAGATTTAAATGAGTTTGAACGTGGTGTAATAGTCGGCGCAAAAGCGATGGAACACAGCATCTCCGAGATAGCGATGAAGTGGGGGATTTTCCCGTATGACCATTTCACGAGTGTACCGTGAACTTCAGGAATCGGGTAAAACATCAAATCTCAGAAATCGGTGCGGCCGGAAAAACATCCTGCAAGAAAGGGATCAACGACGACGGAAGAGAATCGTTCAGCGTGACAGAAGTACAACCCTTAAGCAAATTGCTGCGGATTTCAGTGCTGGGTCATCAACAAGTGTCAGCGTGCGAACCATTGAACGAAAAATCATCGATATGGGCTTCCGGCCCCGAAGGTCCACTCGTGTACCCTTGATGACTATATTTTATAACCTGCCTCATCTCCCTGCCGCCCCTTTCTCCGTAGCAGCGGCTGTTGTTGCTCTAGTGTTTTGGATGTTCGATCTCGTAATTTCAACGCAAATGCTTCAATGCTTCTGTACGTATCTAGTAAGTAAACACACAAACACACATAAACATTGCGTCAAAATTTAAAACTATACGCCCTTATGTCATAAATATGCTTCTCTCAAAGTAGTACTACACGAACAACACACACAGATGAGTTCTCATGCAATAATATGAAATAATGGCTCATGGTGTGCAATCAACACGTAGACATCTGAGAACATCTTCGCCTCTGCTTCTCCGCTGGGTGAAGATAGCTCGTGGTCTTCATATGTCTAAGTTTATTGTAAGTTATATCATGTCATGTATTTTGCCACTGGCTCAACATCGCGGTACCTCTGCACAAGGGAACGGCGCACTTACTCAATACTGCTAGCTACCAAACAGAGTGACACAGTATCCACTTGGTGCTGTCATTAAGGCCGGTACTACACGATCAAATTTCTTTGTCAAATATCTTTGTCAAAAATCTTTGTCAAAGATATTTGATGGTGTAATATTTGATCAAATATAGGGCCTCGCTGTAGATTTGATCAAAGAAGTCGCTTGTCTTCTGTTCACTGCAATGTGACATGTTACCACATGGAGCGCTAGCATCACTGCAGCGTTCTGTCGTCTGTAGTGTTTTTATAAACATTGCCGGTAAATACACTTGGTGTATGCCGACAACTACAAAATTAATAGAGAGCTGATGAGGCGTTTTACAACGTGAGACACCCTGAATACAAAAATAGATAAAGAAGATTGGAGACCTAACCTGACCTGACCTAACCTAACCTAACCTAACCCTCTGCAGTAGCAAGGAATTTGAGTGTTACAGTGTGCCTGTTTTCTGCAGATGTAGCAGTTCTTAAGTGAATATTGTGCTTTGGGACATGAGGATACACTTCACTGAGCACATACAGAAATGTATGCTTATCCATTCTTAAGTAATTGATGTACGACTTGACGTCCTCCACTATAAGCTCACGTAACAAGTTTTGTTGATTGCTTTTATCGTGTCGTAAAACCCACGGCTTCACCCAGGTATGTTTCCTTTTTTTCCCCCGCTTCTCTTCCGCATGTGCACATAGTGCAATTGTGGTTCATGCAACTGCTGCGGTTAATAACAAGTTGTTGTTGTCAGCCATCTTGAACTTTGACGAAAAATATGATGACAGTGTAATACCCCGGCTAGCGCTACGTCAAAGATCTTTGTCAGACATATTTGACGGAATATTTGATCACATCTTTGATCAAATCTTTGACAAAGAAATTTGATAGTGTAATACCGGCCTAAGAAGACGTGTAGGGATATTTCGAACCGTTCTGGACTGGATACACTGGTTGTCACGCCTTAAACTGTGAAGTATGATAAAGTAGCCAATCTCCTACGGTTACATTATTTCGTGAGTGAATTGGTAAGTTCCTGGACTCGGAACCAAGTACCGCCATTCTGGTGGGTTGTAAGTATAGATTTGTAGAAGGATTCACATTCAAAACTGTATAGTAATGAAAAAGAACAAAGGGAGGTTTTACATAGTAAAGTGACAGTCAGTAAAGTGTTACCGTTCAGGTAAGTCACAACGTGCGTCCCATGGCGGGTCTAGACTATTGCAGTGCTGCGCAAGGTTTACAGACTTCGGGAACTGTTCAACGAGCGCTCGAAAGTAATATGTTATAAATCAAGAGAAATGACGGAAAGTGAAAGAGGAAAAGGAGAAAAAGGGCCAGGGAATGTCATATTGACAGTTGCTGTTCTTTTTGGTTTTCTTTTCCTGTTTCGATATATTGGTTCTGGTTTCAGCGCTTTGTCATCGATTCTCCTAGAAGTGTTTTCCCAGAAAGGTAGTCACGCAGAAGCCAGCTTCTTTTACGACTGAAGAACTGTCCACTAAATGATGCGAAGAAACACTAAAAGAAGTTTATTTTTTGTCAGAATTGCATGAGATAAATGAAGGACGGCTGTTTCCGGTTCCTAAAACCAAAAAATTAAAATAACGATAACTAACTGTTCAGATAAATGAAAGAAGAACCCGGTTACAGAATTCTGGCAGCCTAATAAGACCTGATTGTAACTTTTGAACGATCAAAATGCTTTTGGTAAAATCAATCATGAGATTCTAACACATTAGCATCAAACCCCTTATGTATGTATTAGCACACAAAATATTATTAAAATCAGTTCGTATTGTAGACATTAATTCAGGAATGACAGGTAGATCGGTAGGAGGTGGACTGAGGGGGAGGGGAGGGGGGGAGGAGAGAAGACGAAGAAGTGAGCGGCAAGATGTGGGTGGTATTAAAGCGACAAAAAAGTAGATACTCTTTCAATGGATGTCATACTTTAACACTGACTTTAATTTTGAAAACCTAGTTATTATAAAATTGTCATTTACAAATAACACTTCTTGTGAATAAATTAATACGTTGTTGTTGCACTCTTTAAATTACGCGTGCTTCCCCTAGGAGGAGTCTGACTAAGGCTTTCCTGCAGTTGAACGATGGCCTTGGTCACTCTGTCTGTAAGAGGGGCAGGCATTACTGAACTGCTCTTTCGCTGAGTGGGGTAGTCGCTATGTTGGAGAGCCACTGGTGAGTATCCTGCCTAATTATACCGTCGGTTTCTTTTTAAAAAAAGAGAGGATTCCTTAAATCACACTGGAGATTAAGTTTTTTAGCGGGCTACTGCAAATTATGTAAGTAGATCTCAAGTTCTTCAAAAAATAACCTTTGGGCGCCGAGTGTCAAATTTTAAGATGCCCTTGTGCACTGAAGGAAAAAAATCGCAGCGTCATCATGGAGTTGTGCAACATAAATGAAAATTGGTAGGCGTGTTTCTACATCTGTAAGATGATGTCTATTCAAATGTCGCACCCGTCGCGTAAGAGAGGCGTTAGTAGCGCAACTATGAGGATGCAAGTCAGGCTTCCTTTAAATACGCGTTATAACCATCACGAGCGTTAGTTTTCTCTGAGATTGGACGTGGTGAGTTGATGTTAGTCAACAATGCCTTTTAGACGAAAAAGATGCCGTTATCAACACCGAACAGAGCTTGAACGAGGTCGTGTAATAGGGATACGAGAAGCTGGATGATCCTTTTGCAGGAAGACTTGGTAGGAATGTAGTCATTGTACATGACTGCTGGCAGCGGTGCTCATGAGAATGTACGGTCGCGAGAAACAGGGCGCAGGACGACCACGTGGCACTGCCGAGAGGGAAGACCATCGTGTTCGGCGTGCCGCTGTGGTGCACCGTACCGCATCCACAGCAGCAATTTGAACAGCAGTTGGCACCGTAGCGACACAATGAACTGTTACAAACAGGTTACTACAAGAACAGCTCCGAGCCAGACGCCCTGTAGCGTGCGTTCCACAGACTCCAAGCTACTGTCATTTGCGACTTGTCTCAAGCGAGAGCTCATTGGAGGGCGGGGTAGAGGTCTGTTGTGTTTTCTAACGAAAAGAAGTGCCTCGGTGCCAGTGACGGCCATGTGTTGGTTAGTGGAAGCCAGTTGAGGGTCTGCACCCAATCTGTGCTAGACAAACTGGACCTACAATTGGAGTTATGGACTGAGGTGTGATTTCGTATGACAGAAGAACTCTAGTGGTTATCCCACTCACCCTCACAGCAAATTTGCTCTTGCGTTTGGTGATTCGCCTTGGTGTGCTGCCATCCATGAGCAGCACTCCTGTGGATGTTTTCCAATAGAATAACGCTCCCTCACATACCGCTGTTGTAATCCGACACGCTTCACAGTGTGTCGACATATTGCCTCGGCTTCCTCGATCTCGAGGTCTCCAATCGAACACATAAGGAACATCATCGAATGACAACTCCAGTGTCAACCAGAAACAGCATTAACTGTCCCTGTATTGACAGACAAAGTGAAATAGGTATGGTACTCCATCTCACAAACGGACATCGGGCACCTGTACAATACAAAGCATACCATTTTGAAAGTTTGCATTCAACAGTCCGGTGTTTACAATAATGTACCAGCATTTCACATCTGGCACTTGCAATGGACTGTGATCTTGCAACGTTAATCATTTAAATATGTTACCTAGACAAATGCATTCACTAAGTTTCACTACTCGTCATTAACAATTTTTTAATATTGCGCTTTTTTGCGTGGTTGTATTTGGACTATTGAGTGTTTAATTGCACTTAAATGATTATTACATGCTGTCTTATGGTTAAATAGGGCAGTATGATCGTTAAATGGATTTCTAAATTTCTGTTGGTTTGGCGTGTACAGTATACTACTTATTACAATTACTGAATTTAATGCTATTTAACAAGACGCATGATGCTCTGAAGTTATGTTTTAACATTCACACTATCTAGGGCAAACGGTTAGAACTAATGCTGATGTGTTACTAGTTTGCTTTTAGTAATAAAATTTGGAACTGTAGGAGGATGCAAGGCGACGAGGACAGAATTTCTAGTTCGTATGATATATAAAATACAGAAAAAGATAAGTTAATGCAGAAGAGTAACAAAAACAATCCCGTAACGTTCGAATACAGTATTAGTAAAGTATTACTTTAAGGAGACGGCGAACAGAACACTACTGCAACCCATTCTTGAGTAATCCCCGAGTGTTTACGCTCCCCACCAGATCAGGTTGAAGGAAGACATCGAAGTAATTCAGAGGCAGGCTGCTGCTGCTAGATTTGTTACCGGTAGGTTCGATCAGGACACAATTATTGCGGAAATGCTTCGTGAACTCAAATGGGAATCCGTGGAGGGAAGACGACTTTCTTTTCGCGAGGTACTATTGAGAAAATTTAGAGAACAGGTATTTGAGACCTATTGCAGGACAACTCAACTGCCACCAACGAACATTTCAAGTAAGAACCGCGAAGATAATGGAATAGGAAAGGAAATGGCTAGTAGTGCTACCCCTCCGCCATGCACAATACAGTGACGTGCATGTCCACAGATGTAGACGCAAAGTGCACCAGTCCATAAGCGTGCCGTATGGGCCGTACGTAGTGTTCATCCACGAAGAAATTGAACGAGTTTGAGAGGAAGTGCCGGTTCCAGTCATTGAAAGCATGACAGAAGAACATGGAACAAACGACTCTGGCAGGCTTCCGCAGTACTTGAAAGCTATTAGTGACAAATATACGAGGGCTATTCGGAAAGTAAGGAACGATAGGTTGCGAAATGGAAACCAGTTAGCTACGACTTCCAGCTACTTATCTCCATAGTCGCCGATCCGACTTAGATGTTTGTCGTAGCGTTGTACCAACTTTCCAGTACGCTCGTTATAGAATGCAGCCGCCAGTGCTTTCCGCCAATTCCCTACGCTGGCCTACAGATCGTTGTCTGTGCCAAAATGTTGTCTTCATAGCCAGCGGTTCATGTCGCAGAGATGAAACTCAGAGGGAGACAATTACGGGCTGTATTGTGGGCACTCAAACATTTCCAGTAGAAAACGATGCAGGAGAATTTTCATTGCCCCTGCAGAATGCGGCTGAGAATTGTCTTGAGGAAGAAAGCACACGACAGTTACGTAATGTTGGGTGCATAGCTTCAGGCGAAATTTCTCACCAGGCCCTCGTACTTGGCGGGAGACACTATTGTTCTAGGTATCTTTATGTGCTCCCTGTGTGCTCAGAACTAAAAAGAACGACGTAACGCGATCGACGAACATACTACCGACACTACCCAACACACCTGTGCAAAGCTTCATCGGATTTTCACTATGGTTTGCATTTCGAGACCGATCGTTCCTTACTTTCCGAATAACCTTCGTAGGTTACCGAACCTATGATGGAGGCTTCGTGCCGTCAGAAATGCTGTACGTCAATCGAAATAAATGGAATAACAGCCAACACAACAAGTTAGGTCTGCTTGATTTGGTTATCCCAATTGTTGTCCTGAACTATTCGAGACGAATGTCTCTCCTTCACCGTTATTAACCGATGCAAAATAAAATTCATTCTTATTAGGGCTACTGCTGTTGCTATCATAGTTATTTTCATTCTGGAATTTTCATAGTTAAGTGATTCAACAGTCTGTTAGCTTTTTATCGGTGTGATGTCTGTTACTTTATTTACACAGACATCTCAAATGGTTCAAATGGCTCTGAGCACTATGGGACTTAACTTCTAAGGTCATCAGTCCCCTAGAACTTAAAACTACTTAAACCTAACTAACCTAAGGACATCACACACATCCATGCCCGAGGCAGGATTCGAGCCTGCGACCGTAGCGGTCCCGCGGTTCCAGACTGTAGCGCCTAGAACCGATCGGCCACCCCTTCCGGCCACAGACATCTATCAAATAAAAGATACACATAACACAAGCAAATAAAAATTTCTTTTGTATCCTTGATTCACAGACTAAACTTGTTACATTTTATTTGGTTACGAACCTTTTTTCTCTGTTATTCGTAGCGCAGCTAGTTATTTGCTAATGTGCTTATACCTGATATTATTCGGCGTGCCGCATCATTTTACTGACCACAGATTCTTCATTTCAAGCTATACAGAAAGGGTAGTTTTTTTACTAAAACTGTCATCATCTCGTAGAATTTTGGCTCCGTTTCTTTCTCATTTTGCGTTTGCCGGAATTGTAAATCTTTAGATATATGCAATTGGAGAAAATAATTTTATTTATCTCACATCACACCCATGATAATGGAAAAATAACTGTTTTCTTTAATGCTAATCTATTGATGGCGATCTTTAATCCAGGTCGATAGTTTCCCAAGTTTGTCATTTAATGCCTGGAATATTTTACGTTGTGATTGTTGCTTGGGTGAGAAGCTCATGCACAGCCATTTTCAATTCAACCTCACTCGGTGCCTTAGATTATTTATATTGCACGTTGCACAACATGGAGTATTAAGGTATCCCCAGTTTCAAATATTTATGTCGAAATAGGTACAACTTTTCTGGTTCCTCCTGTATCATCGGTGTAGATGTGGATGAAAAATGTTAGGGATACACTACGCCAACGTTATTTACCTGCTCTATCAATGATGTAGTAAGAAGGAAGGATGCGCCCCTCCCCCCCAATCTTCCCTCAGGGTATGAAAACTGGATAGGAGAGACACCCGGAATGTGAAGTGTATGGTGAAACCTTCGATAAACCGAAAACGGCAGTTCAGTAGCTGCAAGAGCATTCCGAACCTTCCACGTTGTTAGCAGTTCCGGTACGACGGGCCGAGTGTGATCACAGGGCGATCGCCTCGCCGACACTGCGGTTGCAGGCTACGTAGACAGCCCACGGTAACTGGCCTCGATTTCATGCAGCTGATAGGAAGAAAACGCTGCACACAAAAGGTTGTAGCCGATTCGCGGTGGGCTATCTGCTATCCGCAAGTCATGTAAGCCACAAATAATCTGCCCATTTATTCCTTCCGATCAGTGGTACCTTACGGCCAATAAAATCTACGAAATTTGACGACACTAGTCTCACAATACGAACGCAGTACGTTGAAGATTTAGTTTCAAAATTCAGCTAAATTAGCTTACATCCTGAAAAAGACCACTAAACATGACCGAAATATCGGTTACGATAATATTTTAACATTTTACCTTTTTTGTAAGAAGACGCTGCAATATTCTATACCCAGCAGTACTTTAAAGAGGTTGGCATTGGCCTCGGAAGCCTACGTACTTGGTAATTTTGTTAATATGAAATAGAATAGGTCGTGACACAAGACAAGACAACTCGTTGGAAGATACAAGAAATTAGTTGGATTGCGCGTTATAAGAAATGACGTAGTCGAAGAAGAATAGATGTTATGAGGGGAAAGACAGAAAAATACTTTGAAATTTTGTGTTTAATGCACCGTCGCCCGATGACATAAAAAAACGAAGCGTATGCCCAACTAAATGAAGTGCGCTGAAAGGACCATCCCGACATCCATCTCTCTACGTCTAAGGAAACCGAGGAAAACCTAAATCATAGTGTTAAAAGCATTTTTCAACATCTCATTCGGAAAGTATTGCGCTCCTCCACAAAGTGAGGGCTTATGTCGGGTAGTGAACGAATCACCTCTGGTATTGATCATTCGCTCTGACATCTACTGTCTGCGAATGAGTGGAAAAGTAATCATCAAAAATGGTGTTTTATTGAGGACCTAAAAGGACATAGGTAATGCATCCGGCTTCTGAATAGAAGTGTCATTCAAAGAAAAAACACACAATTTTTTTTTAGCGATGAGCGATGTAGGCGGACCCTAACTGTCATCCCCTGTACGGAAGACTTTTCGTGAACGATAAATACCTGAAAAAAAGAAAGAGAAGAAAACTGCGGTAATTTCCTGTTCGTTTCATTAAAAGGAAGGAAGGTTAGGGTTTAACGCCCCGTAGACATCGATGTCATCAATGACGGAGTGCAAGCTCGGAAAGTTGCAAGGATGGGCAAGAAATCGGCCAAACCCTTTCAAAGGAACCATCCCGACATTCGCGTACACCGATTTACGAAAACCTTAAATTGGATAGCCGAATGAGGATTTGAACTGTCGTCCACCAGAAGGCGCGTCCAGTGGGCTAAACACTTCGCCACCCGTTAAAGATGGAGTGTGTGTGTTCAAGATTCACGTTTTCGACACGCAAGCACTACCTCGACTTTCACAACATAGTGAACTGCCATGTGTAAGGAGCACTGGTGGTGGCGCCATAAGCCTCAAGCTGCAGTTTCGCAAGGAAATTTTTAGGTTTTGCTTTTCGTTAACTGAGTCAGTACCCTGCTGGAATAAACTGCTGGAAACATTTTACAGGTATGAAAGTCATGAATGAAATACTGCATATTTATGGGCCATCGCTGATTCCCTTACCTGTTATGCACATTGTTACAGTTATTAAAACGTGGCCGGAATAAAATTGCTTGCTTAAATTAATAACTGTCTCTTGCCGTAGGCTCCTACCAAACGAGAATACGCGCGCAGAAATAACAGATACAACGCCACAGGTTAAACGTTAATTAGTGTAATAATGTAAAGAACTGCTTGTCATTCAGCCCACGAAGCTCAATAATGAGACAGCTCTTAAACGCTGCACTCTGTTCCCCACAAAGGAGTAGACAAAAAGTAATTGCATCTTTCCAGCACTCGTTTTCCCTTAAGTGATCGCTTCTTGCGGTCCTGTCAGAAATAACTGTCATTCCTCTCATCAACCTGTTGTATTATCCCCCAATTATCAGAATTGCCGCCCTGTACCACTGTGCTTATCCGCAAGGGACTATTTCGCGTGCCAAGAGGCGTTAGCAGAGTCAAGATCGACGAGCGGCTGTATATTGACGCCGCTGTGTGATCCACTGCGTTGGACGCAAACCGTGGATGGAGAAGGTGATTGTAGGGAGGGGGGCGTGGAGGGGAGGGGAGCACAATTTTTAATGTCTGCTCCGGACGGCCAGAGGAAGTGACGTAAGACTGTCGGCGCTGGTTAGCTGAAAGGGGCGGGGAGAGAGGTCGAGTATCGAGCGCGGGTGGGGGTACGGCCACGAAAGGGGAGGGGGCAGTTCCTCGGCTAACGTAACCGGCGGCGCATGCACTTAATAGTGTAGCCGCCGCTCGCCGGCGGGTAATGATACAAAAAGGGTGAGGGGCGGGGTCCGCCCCCCGCTGGCCCGCCATTGGTCGGGCGGGCGCGCCAGCCACGCCCCTCAGGCGGCCAGGTGGAGCCATTGACGTCATGTGTGTCCAGCAGCGGGCACGCTGCTGCAGCGCAACCGACACGAGGTTCGCCTGAGACAGAGTTACGACTTCAGTACGACGGACGTCATACAACGATTACTGTGAGCTGGCGACGGGATTAGCATTCGCATTTGAACTCGGACCGATCATCCAGTGGAATTCGTAAATTAAAATACAGTTCCCTGCTCTCCAATCAAATAACAACCTTATTTCTAGATGTTGGACTGAACTCTTCAGTTTCTGATAAGTTGTCGATGTTGATGGCAAACGTTACGGAAATACTACATCAACACTGTACAGCGTCTGTATAATATAGTATGGACCTCTTGGGTATAGATAGTGGGTACGGGTTGAAACGGTGGATAAAGTGAAAAACGGTGGCTAAGAAATTCCATGAACTTGACTTCTGCACGTTCCCAGAAAACCCGTTACTACCAACCGAGAGTGATCGCTGGACAGCTGCCTCATCCGACACGACGTGCTAAACGAATAGCACATGCACAACTACCTTGGTTTATCCGCACTTAAGAGGAGGGAAACATGGTCTCCAGAAGATTGCCCTCCTATTAGCCGTGGGGTAAAAATTACCAGCAAGCCGTGCAACTCACGTGTAGTGCTCGGCAGAGAGCGTCCTTTTGGTACGGTACATACACGTATTTTTTCTTTGCATTCGGAGATGGGTACGTTCAAAGAACGATTTGTATATGCCTAAGTACGTACACTTGTTACCCTGATTTTATCTTTAGCATCTCAAATAAGCGATAAGTAGAGGGTTTGAAGAATGTTCGTGGAGTCATAGATGAACTTACCACTCTCCTACTTACGATACTAGAGGACGCTCGGATCCATTAACAGGAATTAGTTGCCATGGTATACCACATCGATAACAGTGCTAAAATGCTTGAGGATGAAGCCGTAGTTGCTTCGATGTCGACAGCAAGTAAATTAAAACACTACACACATCAAAGTATAAAGAAAGTAGTAAGAAAATTTTCTTTGCGCTGCGCAACGAAATTCTCACAGCGTCCGCAACTTCCAGTGATACTAAGGAATGTTCGTAGGGTTCATGATGAAAGCTGTCTGTTCAAATTTGCCACGGAGATTTTTGCGACATGTAAGGTGTGTACCACCGAATGTTAGCCAGTTGAAGATCTTCTATATTCCCACTACATTCTTTGCCAGGAAAACAAGCGTATAATCATTGGAGCTATCCATTTCTTTTTTTTTTTTTTCGTGCCGTGTCTCTTGCTAGTCAGAACTGATAAGAGATTTAGCTTTCCGCTTCAGTCTCCCCCCAGCTTCCGGTAGAAGGCGACAGGCAACTTACTTTTGGAAATGTAGCGATTTATCAATTTGGTAGCTCAGCATGGAATCAAGAAATACTTACGATTTCCATAAATTATGGGAGAATGTAAGCATCACTACGTAGCCGATCTCGTACCTCATGATATATTCAAGACCAATACGTCAGGTACAAATGGTGTTCCACAATGCTAAGTACTTGATACATCAAAACATACGCAGTATGCAGTATGTCTAGGTTCTATAGCATTATCATGTGGTCAGCGTATCTGAGTCATACTAGCAAACTATTACGGGACGTTACAGTCACGTGCAATGAGTTATTAAACATTGTAAGGAATCTGAAGAATTGACAGTTTTTTGAAACAACTTGAATCTAGTACTGGGTAATATTGTTTTCTGGTGCACTCTTTTCATCTGTGACACATTAAAGCTCTTCGGTTCGTGGTAGTGTAACAAATCTTCTTTTCTTAGGGGTGGACTAGTTCCGCAACGCCACTGTTTATCCTACATTTTACAATGACCTATTCGGATTACGATGATACGCGAAAAACCCGTGTGATAGGAATTTCTGCGGCACAGTGTACAGTGGAAGATGATCAGCAGCAGATTCTTCGTAACAGAATAATAAAAGGATTTTGGTTTAAAAAACTGTCAACGACGAGGTGCTTTTTTACTAATAAAGAGGTATAGATCGCTTAAAGCATTTTCTTTTATTACGGCATTTCGGCTACTACTGCCTGTAATTGTCAGATTATTTAGGGTATTTATTTCCTTATTAACAGCGACGATGATGTTATAGCGGACAAAATAACACTTATCGGCACAGTGGTGGGTTCTTAGCTTTACTTTTGCATGGGGTCGACACTATATTAAGACATGTAAATATTACATCTTTTATTATAACGTGAACAAGACGAAATATTTATCATTGTAACGTCCCGTCCGCCTGCTTATTTGGGTGGAAATGTGCTCGCCTCCCATGTAAGCAGGCCCGGGTTCGATTCTCCGCTCATGGACTGGATGTTGTGTTGTCCTCAACATCATTTCATCCTATCACCGGCACACAAGTCGTCCAATGTGGCGTCGACTGAATAACACTCAGCGGCCGATCTTCCCCGGATGGGGCCTCTCGGCCAACAATGCCAAACGCTCATTTCATTTCATTACCATGTAACATTCCATGCCCGCAGAAATGTCATGAGTATCTATTACTGTCACTGAACATCAATGTATCACTTGATACAGACACATAAACTGTACGCACAAACTGGTTGAAATTCTCATAATTAGAGAGGAAATTTGCTTTGAAAAGACTTTTAATAGCCAAGATCGCATTCAATGGTATTAACTCCTGATGACTGGTTTCACACCTAAGATTATCTTCTGATCTTACAAAGAAAGCCGGCCGCTGTGGCCGAGCGGTTATAGGAGCTTCAGTCCGGAACCCCGGTGCTGCTACGGTCGCAGGTTCGAATCCTGCCTCGGGTATGGATGTGTGTGATGTCCTTAGGTTAGTTGGGTTTAAGTAGTTCTAAGTCTAGGGGACCGATGACCTCAGATGTTAAGTCCCATAGTGGTTAGAGCCATTCGAACCAGTTTTAAAAAAAATCCTTGTTGTTATACATCCTGTTGCGTTATGACTGTATCACATATGCGATGTTGACACTACAGTAGATGTAGCACATTCCATACAGGTTTAATAATAATAAAAACAGATTTTTCAAAAATAAAAGAAATACAGTTAAATATCACCTCGACTAACTAGGGATGTCCACAGACATAACATTCCACGAAATCTAACGAGCATCAGTGGATTGTTTTGAAGGTTGTTTGGACATCCCTACTTACACATGGTGCTTTTTTAACTGTGTTGTTCTTATTTGTGACAAACCTGCTTTTATTTTTAATAAACCTTTGTGGAATGTGCTACATATTATCCACTATAATGTCAACATGGCATGTGCGTACAGTCATAATGGATCAGACCGTATAAAAATGAGTTCGTTTCATTCTTTTTTAAATATCAGATGACAATCTTAACTGTTAAAACTGTTCGTCAGGAATAAATAGTATTGAATGCGATCTTGGCTATTGAAAGCTTCTTCTTCTCACAAAGCACAGCTGACTGTTGACATTCATGCACAATTCTGTGCAACACAACTGCCGCACAGCTGGCTCGGCAGAGACAGGCGACGATTGCTGACTGGGCCGAGCAGCAGTGCGTCCAGACGCCAAGTAAGCGAGCTGGTGCGATGGCGTATGGGAACTCGTCTGGGCGTGTCTCCGCCACCGCCTCTCACTTGTCGTTGCTTCTGGTGGCGACCATGTTTCCTTTAGGAATCGGCGCTAGGTACCAATCTCGTCCTGGTACCTCGCTCTTCGGATGACACCACAGAGGACATCTGTGACGAAGCAGGCGATCGTTCTGGATGCGGTCTTTTTGAAGGAATCAGGCTCAAGTAATGTACAGAGATAACATCTGTGGCGCTAAGCCAGTGACCGGGCTGCCTCGCTGACTTCTTCCCTTCTTCGCCTCAGCCTTAGGAGTGGGAGAGCGGCGGGCCCATCGTTCCAGCCGCCTGCTTCTCCCTGGAAAGAACTCTGGTACTCGTTTGACAGCAGGATGAATGGAACTGGGATCATCTTAGTGGGAATGAAGCGAGGAAAAGTCCCCACCCACATCCGGGGCTGAATCCGGATCCATCAGCGCCGGAGTCTGGTACTCTACCAGCTAGGCCACCACTGCTACCTGTAAATGTGTAGAAAAACAAAAATCTAAATCGTGAAGACTGGATGGGAGGTTGACCCCTCCCTCCCCCTCAATTACAATATCTTCACAAATTTTCCCCCTCAGGGGCATAAGCGCCGAGGTAACTTACGGACTTACAGGCCATCTTCTGGTAGGCAAAAGCAACATAACGCTGTATGTAATCCTATTCTCAATGCTCGAATTTACAATTACAGTGCTGCCATACCGACTTAAGTTTCGACTGAAACTAAAAGTTTCCTTTTACTAGTCACTTTTTATTTTATTTTCGACAGACGTTCCTGAGATTTAAATCTCCTCCATTTCTATGAATTAATACGACGTGCATGTTTTTGCGTATGACTTTGGGGTAACCTGTGACACAATCTCCAGTAATCGCATGCTCTTTCTCCGCCGTGTTACATCACATACACTTTGTAAACACTGTAGTAAACAAAGTCAGCATCTTTGCTCGCTTCACTGTTTACGAATTATGTGTGACATTGCATGGGATGTAACACAGCAAAAAAGGAACCCGTGACCACTGGAGACAGTGCCAGGGATATCCCAAACTCGTATACACAACAAATACATATCTTATTGATTCACATAAATCCAACTGACGGTGGAAGTTGAAACCTGTGAAATGCCTAGTGCCGATAATATTATTGTGACTGGTAATAGTAAACTTCTAGTTTCAGTCGATATCAGTAACAGTCATGGTAAAGCCGAGCCTAAAATGATTTCTGTTTCCTGTGGGTTTCCTTCTGAGGCGGCAGCTGGGTTAATTTATTCGGCGAGATCGAGTCTTACATTTTAATTTTTACCAAGGAGATAGGAACCTGGACTTTTGCTTTGGGTTACATTGTAGGATTACCAGTCGTCGTGTTCAGCCTTATTCGAATCATTTGGAGATGAAACAGAGCAGTGGTTTTAGATATGCAACAGAAAGCACTATGTTTCCCACTTTTGAAAGAATCGGTACATGGAACAGACCACTGACTCGTGTAGCTGCTGTTTAGATACCTAAGATTTTTAAATAGCTTACAGACAGCTTAGGAGAGGATTCTCAAAGCAAATTAAACACGTATTTCGAGAACATTCGATCCAAGGGTTTATTATTTAAAAGAATAAGACAAACTTTAGACTTCAAATGTTCAAATGTGTGTGAAATCTGAAGGGACTTAACTGCGAAGGTCATCACTCCCTACGTTTACACACTACTTAACCTAAATTATACTAAGGACAAACACACACACCCATGCCCGAGGGAGGACTCGAACCTCCGCCGGGACCAGCCGCACAGTCCATGACTGCAGCGCCTTAGACCGCTCGGCTAATCCCGCACGGCAAAACTTTAGACTTACTGAAACTCCACTGATCTAGTGACCCTGCTTGACACTCTATCCTTCTTCTCATACTTCATTGTCTTCTCGACTGTGTTGCTTGGTTGGTTGTTTTGGGGGAGGAGACCAGACAGCGAGGTCATCGGTCTCATCGGATTAGGGAAGGGTGGGGAAGGAAATCGGCCGTGCCCTCTGAAAGGAACCATCCCGCCATTTGCCTGGAGCGGTTTAGGGAAATCACGGAAAACCTAAATCAGGATGGCCGGTCGCGGGATTGAACCGTCGTCCTCTCGAATGCGAGTCCAGTGTGCTAACCACTGCGCGACCTCACTCGGTTCTCGACTGTGTTGTCTGTGCCTCCGAGGTGCACTAGCTTGACAAACATATAGGCTTATAAATTACCTTCTAATAAATTTAGTTATTGTGTTCGTTCCTTGGCATTCTCAAATTGCCCACAAATTACGGTCAAATAAAGAGAGTTCCGTAGTTCAAGTGCCTAGGCGAGTTCCCTCATCGTAACTGGAGACATAAAATACGACAGAAAATTCGCCTACAAAAACTCAACACGGCCTATTGAAGAACTCACGACATCTATAACAAAAGATGTCTTTCCATACGTAGAAAGTTAAGCATTATAACACAATTATCAAACCTGAAACTCTATACCCTAGTGAAGACCTCACACTTTACGTAAAAGGAGACACGAGAAATGTCCTGAAAGAGTAACACAATATTACGAGAGAGACTGTCGCGCCAAACTGAACGAAAAGTGGCTACAGACTAAAAGCTCGGAAAATAATAGAATAATTATCTATCCTCGCAGCAGACACGCGAAAAAGAAGATTAAAATTTAGTGGACAACCTTAGGCTGCCAGTAACAAGACGTACACACAAAGTTTTAACATAAAAGATTCACTATATCAGAAGGGTCTAGAAATGGCCAAATAAATTCCCCGGAGGCTTTGGACACAAACTTTTACAGCCTAAACATTGACTGTTGGAAATCAAGTCGGAGAACGGAGCCTACAAGGAAAAAGGAACAAAACTAACCGAAGGAATAAAGAGAATTCACAAAGAAAAACATGAGAGCTTCCTAGAAAACTGAATCACAAAACTTCGAAAGTTCCAATGGGGTCCAACCAAACCTGTTAATATATGTGGATTGAGAGGTGCATATTTACCTAGCGCCGTTGCAAAAGCTCGGTCGTACACAAAAATATTTTTATCATCTTTCTAAGGGGCTTAGATTCCTGACTATGGCAACACCACAGTTAAAATACTCTAGGCTAGCTCATCTTCGACAAGGTTTGGAGAAATTTCAGAAGTGCTGTTGTTGGGAAAAACATTCCATCACACACTGGGCAGTTGTGAGGCCCTGAAAAACATAATTCAGAGTGCGGAGGTGAACTTCTAACTAGTGATATGACATGACGTCATTTCTCTCGAGTTCCTTGTTAAACGTGTTCCTGACACAGAACTGAAGATCTCATTACCTTACCCATATGTCCTTGCTGTGCAAACTACGCCACATCTGAAAAATTTGTTACGTACGCTATCGTAGCAGTTTAGCACCAAATTCAACATCTTCCCCTTGCCGTGCGATTAAATGATGATTTCACGTTACCGATACGAAATTACAGTAAAATTCTCTCAAGGTCTTATCGCTCTACGGATGAATTATCAATTTTGTGGGGATGACCGTAACAAGAGATGATTATATAGTGACTCGCGTGCATAGTGGGTCAGATGCGCGGTTTCTTCTGACGTCGGGCGCAACGGGAAACGTTATTAAGTCGTAACATCCACCTGAAAACTTTAATGAGTTGAATCTTAATGGCTAAAAACATTATAATGTGGCACGAGTAATGATATCAGCTGACCATCTCAGCTGGTGATCATCGACGAAAGTTTCATGCGGAAAGCTGCTGGTCTACCTGTCTTCTCTTCCGCATTCATGATTTCTGATACGCTTTCGAAGCTTTTACTTGTGTAATGAAGGGAAATTAATACGAAAATCAGATGAAACACTTTTGAAATATTAATCCCAATAGTTCAGTCCGTTTTCTGATAGCAAAAAAATTCTAACCATGAAAGAGTCAGGTAGAACATGAGGAAGCAACAAACGCAACAGCGTATGAAAAATAACGTAATAAATAACCGAGCTAGGTATTGCAGCAGAAAGCACATTCAAAAGAATGATGGTTCAAAACACCATTGAACCATCGAGGTTTAGGTTTCCGATGGTTTCTCTAAATCTAATCTATCTGCCTGCCAAAGTAATATATTTCTCAAGTGACAGAACAGATTTCCTACGCATGTGTAACCTCTGGCTTATCCTGTAATACTTCTTTTTCTGACCTTATCCCGTATCTTCAACGGGTCGCCATGTTAATCTGGATATGGCAGTGTTAATGGTAGAGGGTAGCCAGATGCATTTCACGCCGTACCTCCGCCTCCCCAGGACGGAAACTGTGTGGCAAGCCGCATGTGGGAAAGCGCCTAAAAACCGCATCCAGGCTGCCCGGTATACCGGCCCTCGCTGTTAATCACCCGGGCGAATTCTATACGGGGCTAGCACTCCTTCCTGGATCCCAGAAACGGAGCACCAACGTGCGCGGCTGTCTGGTGCGATCATGGCTAACTTATAATTGACGAAAATGATTAGGAAGTGCATTTTTAACTCCCAAAGTAAGGTGGTTAAAATTCAAAGGAAGTTACTTCGATAGTTCTGTAACACCGCAATTCACTTCACTTTTCCAATTTATTTTCAGTACCGTCAGAGGATTTTTGATCGACACTATCTTGTATGACGGAAAACCGCAGCCGCAATCACACATCTTGTATAATAACCGCTTCGCTACTCTTATAAATAATTTATTTTACGACCGTTTCGTAGCCTAGAAGTCACATCATTAGGTTAAATGTGATGAATCACGGCATTAAAGATGGAACATGGACGGGATCGAACATTCGTTGCCTATGAATGAACGACTCAATTAGCGGATCGTCAGGTAAGCGGAAAGTATGGGTCCACGGTTCCTTAAGCGTTCCATGAATCCAAATGGACAACAGTAGACCGAAGAAAACATACGGACACAATCCACCAAGAGTGTCATAAATACAGCAGAGCACACAGAACATGGCGATGCAAGAGGGGGGCGGGGGGGGGGGGGGAGTGGCCAGCTATGGAGTGCACCTAACAGTAACATAATCGTTAGTTACACAGAAATAAGTTCTGTCTGTTTAATAAGTATCCAATAACATTCATCAGTGAAATTGTTGAAACCAAAGATTTCTAGTTATGACCAACCTGCAAGATCCGTTTATAGGCGAATAAAATTAATTAATGAACTATTTTTCAGCAATACTATCGTAGAAAAATTATATGGAAATCAACCGACGAAAAACATTCGCGAGCAACTGTTGACGAAATGGGCTAATAGGTAAAATCTTTGGTGGTAATTATGAAGGCTACTGTTCGTGACAAAAACAAATGACCGTGCTTCCTAGTAGTGTACTTACTATGGCTACTGAAGTTCCGGAGAACTGCGTCTGGGCTACTAGGGTATCCTTTAGCATGTGGGACTGTTTTTCAACTCGCACGACGACGAAGCAAAATCTAAACGGTTCGAATTCGGCTGTACTCGTACTTGCTATGCTACCTTAGGAACAAACATGCCGCAGAATACTTAAATTAGAACAAATCAAAGAGAGCTGTAAAGGAGATGCAACAAATCTAGCAGTTATTCCGTTTATACCTCTAAAACAAGCTCTAGAATCTTAGACGTATCTTTTAAAGAATTAACGGGAATTATATGGTAAGGGGAAAACCTGGTTTTTAATTATTTTGTGACACAGAAGTTGAACATGACTCCATATCGGTTATATTTTTTGTAGAGGATTTGATGACAGTTTTCTCATTCCCTGTGTAAATTCATAAAATAGTAGAGGGAAACTGTCTAGTATTTTCAATTATAAGGGCTTGGTTAATTAGTATGCTAAATACACGAGTATCATAAAAAATATTTTCGGCTGCCTATCGTTCGGTTTCATGATTTCATTCACACAGTTATTCTATCAAAGATTCTACAGTTACTAATGATGAAATTTTGTATTTTATTTATTTTAAGGCCTTCCTGAGATACTCTTTTTGGATGTACTCGGATGATAGCGCAACTTCCGAAATGGGACAAACATTTTTTAAAAGTGTAGAATCTCTGGCATTAATTCTGTACGTTGTGTTGCGAGACTGAAATGACTATTCACCGCAGTATAATAATTTTCACAGAATGGACAGCAAGTGGGTATTTAAACCACGTCTCTGATAACTGCTGCGTTCACATCGCACTTGGATCAGGTCCTTTCAGTCATAGCGTTTAGATATTATATAGTATTGAGAGCTGCACAGCACTTTAGCGCAGCATTTTAACACAGAGTGGAAAATGATCTTCACAAATGCAGTATAGACAAAATCCTCTTTCGCATCTCCGATATTTACGTCGTAACAAAAACCTAAAGCAGCTTGCAGAAGAGAACTGAGTTGACTAGTGGTGCTGTTACACTACTTCCGCCCTTGCGGTGGTTTCCGTTTCTTCTCTTTTTTTTTACGGATTAGTACTGAGGGGTGGAAATGTAGTTAAAATCTCTTTCATAGATAAAGTTGTCCTGAGCGGGTTATAAGCGAACAAGAGTCCCAACCGTTAAAGAAACGAGCGTTAAAGAAAAGGGTATATAATTAATGAGACTGAACAGCTCAAATTTCTAGCTGTTCAGACAGATAGTAAATTGTTGTGAAAAGCCCATGTTCAGGATCTTGTTCAAAGATTTAATGTTGCTATTTTTACTGTTTGAACAGTATCTGAAGTAAGTGATAATTCGACAGGAAAAGTAGTCTCTTTGCTTATTTTCATTCGATTATGATGTACGGTATTATATTTTGGGGTAGTGCTTCCAATTATCATAGGATATTTTTGGCTCAGAAACGGACGGTTCGGGCAAAGTGGTGTAATTTTACGAACCTTTCGTCGACCCTGTTCATTAGTCTAGGTATTCTGCCATAGGCCTCTCAATACATATATCCTTAAATGTCGTTTCTTGTTAACAATATAAGCTTATTCCCAAGAATTAGCAGCTTTCAATCAGTTAACACTAGACAGAAATCCAATCTCCATCTGGCTCGCACCTTCTTGACTCCTGTGCAAGAAGGCGTGCATCCATTTTCAGTAACATACCACAAGAATTCAAAAATCTTTGCAGTAATCCACGCACTTTCAAATTTAAACGGAAGAATTTCGTTATGGATCACTCCTTCTATTCTGTCGAGGATTTTCTTGAAAAAGTAAACTGTTCCTGTATTACGCCTTTGATTGCGTTTATATAAACATATAGCTTTTCGTCTTTCTAGTATTTATTTTAACTATTATTATGTTATGTCGTAATTTCGTATACACGTTCCATAATCGTGGAGCTTTGCTCCTCAGTCGGTCCTACGGAACTAGACGTGTAAAATAAAATTAAAAAAAGCAAACAGTATTTACTCATACCACTAAAAATGCGGAAAAAGTGTGAGTAGTTTTACAGTTGCTTCGTGGTCAAATGGTTCAAATGGCTCTGAGCACTATGGGACTTAACATTTATGGTCATCAGTCCCCTAGAACTTAGAACTACTTAAACCTAACTGACCTAAGGACATCACACAACACCCAGTCATCACGAGGCAGAGAAAATACCTGACCCCGCCGGGAATCGAACCCGGGAACCCGGGCGCGGGAAGCGAGAACGCTGCCGCACGACCACGAGCTGCGGACTTCGTCGTCAGAAAGTATATGTTTTGATAAGTCATTCTATACCAGAAGAACGTTTGCTACCTTCTTTAGTACGTGGTTCATTTTGGTCAGTCAGGGAGGGTGTTATGTTTTATTGCAGACCTTAAATCATAATGCCGCAACTTCGTGCCAGTAAAGTAGTAATTACATTTAGTGCTAAAAACAGAATAATTAATTTTTCCCTGTTGCATATTTATATTCAGATTTAAAGCCTAACTGTAGCTGTAAAAATTTACATATTGTTTAGTTACATAATACATTTTAAAGGGTATTGCCAAAAATATGACTAGTTTTGAACTGCTTCTTTATGTTAACAACGCCTGAAAACTGCCCCAGTTAGATGTTTTTGGTATAAGTCTTGAAAATACAGTTAAGTGGTGATGTATTTAGCGTCTATTGGAATATCTAATGTCAGTAGCAACATGCAGAAAACCAACTGCAGAAAAAGTACAATAAGAATAAAGACAATGATGCAACATGCAAGTAAAATAAAGCGAAAGAGAAATTAAAACTCTTATGTGCAGCTATGGGAAAGCGTGTCATCTAACGATACGCACTTAACACAAAACTGTGCAGACTGTAGCGAAGTAATCGAAATAAAACAGAATGTTCTAATTATTTTCTATCCACTTATAACCTTACGGTAATGGGGTGTTTCAAACCATTCTAATATGAAAAATAAACCTACTAACCCATTATTTCATAACACGAAACAGTATTTTCGAAATTTTAATATATGTGACATTTTTCTCTTGCTATGAAGGGCGTTCATTTCATTACTAAAAGTCACTGACACTAGCAATAATTCGTTTATTTTTGCTCTGAGTCAACATACAGATTCAATGAGGACAATTTTTTCAAATATTTTCTCCGCTTTCTCTCCTGTTACGGAATTTAAATGTGTATATAGATAAATGATCTACAGATTTGGATGAGTGAATTTGCGAATATGAAAATGTATGACATAAACGGTCGTATCTTTTGACTGTATTGCCTTAGAAACTTAAATTTTTTACACCGACAAGGGACAGTAGACCTCAGTATATGACGTAAATTTCATCTTGATAGCTCGATCCGTTCCGGAGAAAAGGAGGTCTTAACAGATGGCTGGACAAACAGACAGACAACACAGTATCTTATTAGGGTTCGTTTTTACCGACTGAGGTATGAAACTAAAAATCGCGATTTGTTAAGTGTTCTGCAGTGTATGCACAGTGAGGCAAACATCACAGACGAAGTGCTTCCTTGCAGCAGATATCAGTTATGCCGGGTGTGCAACATGACGTTACTTACTGAAAGGAGTATAACCAAAGGCAATCAATTCCGTAACTGATTAGTGGTCACTATGAATATTTTGCAAATAATACCGTCCAGATCGCTTACCGTAATTTTTGTTGCGTTAGCGACATTTATCAGCTACTGAAATTAACAGACCCAAAATTTAGGACTTCTGAAAGAATGTTCAGTGATAGCTGTAATAAAACGTAAGCCGAAGAGTGACGACAAAAAGAAACAAAATAAGAGATCTAGACGGTATTATTCGCGAAAAGATTGTGTTATTTCGTGCTACCGATGTTTCTGCCTAACAGTGGATTATAAATTGATATCAGGATGGATGTACGACTACAACACATTGCAAAATGCAAATAAAGTGCGGTTAGAACTGCTTCAACATCACTCTTGATAATGAGCCACTACTGTACCTTGAAAAATTGTTCATAACATATGAGTCTGCGTATCGGATAGAAACACATTTTATTGTATTAGTGGTTCCGATAGCAACAACACATGTCAGACATAAATGAATATAGCGTGTTGCATTCACAGTTCTTAGAATGCAAGAATTGTTTTGAAATATGAAGGAAAATTCAAATATTATTTGAGTATAAAATTAATGACAATAACAAAAGAAAAGTTGAAATTGTTTAGTAGGATTTGTAAAAAGGGATAGAACGCAAATTAAACTTAACGGGAAATAACTGTTTATATAATTAAAATTGAGATGAATTAGGCTCAAGGTCAAACAAAGTGGCGGAAAACGAACTAAGAAAATACTCACTGTATTTTTCATGACAGCAGAGAGTCTAGAACGCGCTGTAACGTTTGACTGACAGACAACAGTAGACAAAACACGAGGCAGACTTGGATGAGAAACTTTAAATCCCATGAATTGTAAGGATTTATTTATCTGTATCTGATTTCCATTGATTAATACTGCATGTGAGTTTCCGGAATATAGAACAATATTTTACTATTTATGATTGCGATAATCGGAGAAGTACATGAGCTGTCTGCATACGCTGATACAATATGCAATAAGTCGCTGCTGTCTGGCGATACGGTGTTGAATAATTTTTGACGGAGTGCTGATCATTGTCCTGTGTGAGAGCCAGGTACTTTTCTTGAAAACATCTTATGCGTCCCATGTATGGCCATTCGCTGACAATGTGAACGTTTTTTGACAATGAATCTGTACAGTCGGTTAACTGAAAGGTTATAGTATACCATATAACCATCAAGGATAGAAAACCCTGACGATTATGACGTAGGGAACAGGCAGCTACAAAGATTTTGAATTATTTTGATGCCGTCTTGACTTCTTACATTGCGATATTTACAGATTCGAAATGAAAGGCGTGTTTTTTCCGTGACAATAACAAAGAGAGATCTTGTGTTTGTTGAATCACACTCACTTGAGATTTTGTTTACATTCTACACATCTGAGGAAGAACAACTACAGAAGAACATCACGAAAATTATTCGGCACAGAATGGCTCAAGAACGGGGTAAAGTTTAAAATGGAGTTTCGTCGGCAACTCCATCACGTGAAGCTGAAACTGACTTCCTGTAAATGCAGCAGATGATTCGATAGCTTAGAGTACCCTACTTCAAGTTCCTGAGTAGGTTTCTAATGCAGTCGATGAAGTAGAGTATCGCAGCGGTGAAGAACGTGATTCGAAACGGTCGCTAAAGAGCGCCTTCTCGCCGATAGCCACACGGCGAGAAACGCCCTCCGGAGACCTTAATAGACGCAGTCACTAGCTATTACCGCAATTGCAACAATTTTAATGAGCAGGTAGCGCAGAGAAGGAGAGGGAGATAGAATCGGACTCTCGCTTTCGCCGGCAGCGGGCAGAAACAGCAGACGAGGAGCCGCAAAATTACAGCCCAACACACCCTGAGCCGGCACCTACAGTATCATTCACTAAGGGTGGCTCTCAATGGAGCGCCCGCAGCCATTCAGGAGCACGGAGGGAGGACTTTGTTGATAACGGTTCCCAGGGGCTGCAGAGGGAGTCATGAATTACAGGACGCTGCAGCGGGCGCTGGTGAGCAGCCTGTGTGTGTGTGTGTGTGTGTGTGTGTGTGAACGCGGGCGCTCGCGCCGGCCCAGAGTAGGAGAGGTTGGGGTAGGCGATGGTTGTACACATGAGTGAAATAATGTGTTTATATTTTATTTATTTATTCTGTGGGTCCATGCGGGCCACTGCTACTTGGTCGTCGAGCGAATGAATACTCAATCTGTGAACAGAACCGTATAGATCGCTTACTAAATTTCAGATGTCTAGAATTAAAATTAAAGGGAAATATGAAGCGACAGGTGTTTGTTATAAAACATCGAACTACAAAAGATTAAAAATTAAAAAGTAAAAAAAAAAAGATTTTCAAAAACTTTTGTGTAATCGGTCTTCCATCTGGTTTGATACGGCCCGCCGTGAATCCCTCTTCTCTATTAACCTTTTCGCCTCAAAGTTGCACTCGCAACTACGTCCTCAATGACTTGCTAGATGTATTCCAGTCTGTCTTCCGCTAAAGTTTTTACCCTCTACAGCTCCCTCCAGCGCCACAGAAGTTAATTCCCTTATGTCTTAATAGATGTCTCTTCTTGTCAGTGTTTTCCGTATGATTCCCTCCTCGCCGATTCTACGTAGAACTTCCTCATTCCTTACCTTATCAGTCCACCAAATTTTCAACATTCTTCTGCAACATCACGTCTCAAAGGCCCCGATTCTCTTCTGTTCCGGTTTTCCTATAGTCCATGTGTCATTACCAAATGCTGTGCTCCAAATGTACATTTTCAGAAATTTCTTCGTCAAATTAAGATCTATGTTTGACACTAACAGACTTCTCTTGGTCAGCAACGCCCTTTTTGCCAGTGCTAGTCTGCTTTTTATGTCATCCGTGTTCCTTCCGTCATCGGTTATTTTGCTGGCTAAGCAGCAGAATTCCTTAAATTCGTCTACTTCGTTATCCCCAATTCTGATGATAAGTTTCTCACTGTTCTCCTTTCTGCTAGTTCTTATTACTTTTATGTCTCTTCAGTTTTCTCTCAATCCATATTCTGTACTAACCAGACTTTTTATTACATTCAACACATCCTGTAATTCTTCTTCACTTTCACTAAGGATAGCAATATCATCAGCAAATCTTGTCATTGATATCATTTCACCACGAATTTTAATCCCACTCTTGAACCTTCAAAAACTTGAAACTTTAAAAGCAAGGTTCAGTGCCAGTATTGCAAACCTGCACTTAATCGGTATGTCAGTTTGTTACTTGGATTACAAAATTATACAAAGATGTAAGTTCTAGCCGACCGATAACGCTAGTGTGGAGGATCGTTAGTGTTAGTTAGTGTTAGTTAGTTTAAGTGAGATTAAGTAGTGCGTAAGCTTAGGTACCGATGACCTCAGCAGTTTGGTCCTATAAGACATTACCACAAATATCCGAAACATCACTTGCGAATATGAAAGGCTTACTGGTTTTTATGATTTATAATTAACAGACACGTGTAATTACAACATCAAGTATTTATTTTATGTTCCCAACATCACGTTAAAACATAATGTATTGAATACTGAAGTTCTTGCAGCTGTTGTGTACATATTGTGTAGCAGATCCGGTGAATACTTGTCACGTATTGCCACCATCAGAAAAGGCCCGACTGACTTAGCCAGGACCCAGGCAGACAAAATAGATTAACTCATGTCCCCTATAAATCCCTGGTACAGCGGGACACCTACAAAAAATGACTGTTCCTTAGAAGGCGAACGACAAATCAGCGTCACTCAGACACTACCACTAAACAACACTAAGCAGAACTCGTGACCGTAACAAACGACTAGCACGTATTCGCAAATAAACGCGGTCAGGTCTCCAACCTGACTGACCGGCATTTATGCCAAATTCCGCGCATGCAAAATATGCTGGCGTCTTTCAGTGCATGCATCAGGTGAAGACATATGCGGGACAGCTGAGTGTGTGCTGCCCTCGGTGGTGGATGTGAGAGATGATCTAATAATTGGTGTTGAAACTTCCCAGCCATTCCGCTGTGACTGGATTGTTTTAACTATAGGATTCCAATTTCTATCCAGCTGAAAGCCGTTTTCAAGAATTATAGGGTTATGGGCAAGACGTATTTCTACCGAATCGTTGATTACTGAATCCCAAAAACTGGAAACTGTAGCTAAAATTTTGCGCTATTGTATTCCATTGAGTGTCACATGGAAATACAGTGTTCTGCTAATGCTGATCTTAAAGGTTGCCAAAGACTGTGCATCTTCTTTGTTCTATACAATGATCCTGGACAATTCGTGTCGACTGGTCTGTATGCGTAGCACCACATTCATAGGGAATTTTATAACCATCCGTCTTTTCATTTGTTGAGTCGTCTTTAACGGATCGAACCAGGGCCAAGTTCTTCTTGGTCTTTGCAGTCAGAGCAGCCATCCAGGCCATAGGTTCAGAACATCATCAGCAACTGCTGCTGATGCCCTCATCTATGTCCTCACCATATGTGTACTGAATGCTAATGGCTATTAGCAAAACCCATCTTAACCCAGTGTGGCACTTACGCCACATTGCGCCTCACTTTTACTCCTCCATTTCGTTATAGGCTGCAGTGAACAGCGCGAAGCTGCATCAGGAGCCGGTAGTCGGTGGCTA
This sequence comes from Schistocerca piceifrons, assembly GCF_021461385.2. Classification (NCBI taxonomy): domain Eukaryota; kingdom Metazoa; phylum Arthropoda; class Insecta; order Orthoptera; family Acrididae; genus Schistocerca; species Schistocerca piceifrons. Next base: position 478,667,515 of record NC_060138.1, on the reverse strand, counting down.
ACCTTATACCACACGACGCCAAATGGTCACGTAGCATGGGAACACGGAACGTTCGAGAGGCTTCCTGTGCTGGAGCAGTGGGGAGTAACCGTTTGAATGAGGTGATCAAATAGCGTATTGCTAGCAATTTGCTTTTGCACATTTTAACTTTAACTTTAACTTTAGGGAGTAAAATTACTGATGATGGTCGAAGTAGAGAGGATATAAAATGTAGACTGGCAATGGCAAGGAAATCGTTTCTGAAGAAGAGAAATTTGTTAACATCGAGTATAGATTTAAGTGTCAGGAAGTCGTTTCTGAAAGTATTTGTATGGAGTGTAGCCATGTATGGAAGTGAAACATGGACGATAACCAGTTTGGACAAGAAGAGAATAGAAGCTTTCGAAATGTGGTGCTACAGAAGAATGCTGAAGATAAGGTGGGTAGATCACGTAACTAATGAGGAGGTATTGAATAGGATTGGGGAGAAGAGAAGTTTGTGGCACAACTTGACTAGAAGAAGGGATCGGTTGGTAGGACATGTTTTGAGGCATCAAGGGATCACAAATTTAGCATTGGAGGGCAGCGTGGAGGGTAAAAATCGTAGAGGGAGACCAAGAGGTGAATACACTAAGCAGATTCAGAAGGATGTAGGTTGCAGTAGGTACTGAGAGATGAAGAAGCTTGCACAGGATAGAGTAGCATGGAGAGCTGCATCAAACCAGTCTCAGGACTGAAGACCACAACAACAACTTCCAACCATACAAGTGATCTTCAACAACTTTAATAATTTTTGTCAGAAAAGTTAGGTATTTTAATTAAAGTGAGCGATGAAAGATTGGCAATATCCTTGCTGCTGGCAGGTTCTAGATCACTTTGGGTGGGAGCGATGATGAGGGTTACTGCTATCGATGGAACAGCTGGTGATTGCTTATAGGACAAACCAGAATGGGATGGCAAGATGGTGAGAGGGAACCCTGCCCTATGAATGCTCCTGTGGGGAGCAGCAGTAGCGTTGAGATGGACTGGCTGCACTAATGAAACGCCTATGTTGGATGGTCCAGGATTGTGGACAGGCCTTGGATGATAACAACGCGAGTCAGATTGGTTGATAAGCTGGCGATCCCTGATCCCCTGTGGCAGCAGTGAAGCTCACATCAGGTTGCATCTTCTAAGATACTGCCATGTTACTTTCCCAGACGCTTGAAGGTTTTGCAGCAGCAGTAACCCATGGCGCATGGCTCGCTACAATTGCAGCACTGCGATGTCTTCTTGAAAGATTTTCTGCAGACTCTGCTGTGGTGTGAAGCACCACACTCGATACAGCAGACGGACACCATGCAATTCCAGGCTTTTTGATCCAGACCCTGGCACAAGAAGCACTGCACACAGTATCCCTTGGCTTGTAGCTCTTTCAGTGCGATCCAGGTATGGGCCACCAACCAGAGCTGAATAATCTCTCTGTTCTGTACCTTTTTGCAGAGAACAACATGTATACCAAGGTGTGTTTGGAGGGACTTCATGTGTGACACAGAGCGCACTCTGAAGCCAATCTCCTCTAGTTCCTCTAGTAGTTCTAACTAAGTGTTTTTGAGACATCTTGCAGTGAAGATGATGCAGCACTACCTTCAACAACTTCAGAGTCCCCAAGTATAAAATATGTAATAATAGGGGCTCTCATTGTTGACAAGCTCCACCACCGTGGGATAGTCTGCTGCTGAGTGCACAGTGACCTTGCAGACATCATACCAAAAATCATAGATAGACGTTGTGGCTGCCCTTTTGTCCTCCTTCCACTGGATGACGGTGGATGGAACATACTTCGCCTGTGGGGTAGCGTCACAATCATCAATATGTCAACGAAATCGTTAGCCTTCTGCAGTAACGGAATATGGTCAAGAACAATAGCCCTAGCAGTTATGTTTGCGCTTAGATGCAACAAATCCATCTTCCTGGCATGGTGGCTCAGATGGCACCTTTCCTGGAAGCCTTCCTCACAGACTGCAACCTGCACGTATCAGCGGATGAAGCGGTGGCAGACTGGGAAATGTAGTCGTCCTTTTCAGCAGCGGCATGATGCTTATAGAAGGCCTGCACCACACCCATTTGTTCTTCCTGCTCCCCACCCTCAGAGACGAGTCTCATGACGAAAGCGAGATTCACTTCAGGAGTGTCGCCTACGATAGTGTTTTGGTCCACGATAGGTGTAGTAGCGGCAGGCGTCATTGCAGGGTCGATGACAACAGATGCGGGACCAGGCTCTTGCGAACAGCTGCCCACAGGTGATAGTATGCACGGAACGGTAGTCCTGGCTAGACTGGGGCGGCTTTGTTGTCTGCCAATGGCGAAGCAGTGCCCAGCGGTGTACATAATTTGCGACGAGCGCCCAGAACCCTCCATGTGCGCGACTGCGTTGGCGATCTGATTGTCGAGCAGGAACTTCGTCTGCAGCCGACCGTGAGAATACAAATTTGAATGTAAATCTTCATCCTTGTCCTAACGCATGTGAGTGGAGCAAGGGGCACCTGTGAAGCGAGCCCAACCGGACAGCGGTTCGCTTCTTGGATCCGATCCGTACACTGTCGCATCGTAACTCCAAATGGCGAGCGAGCAAGCCGAGCAGACTTACAACACATCACCTGCGTCTTCTTATGCTAGTGGTATATTCTGCATTACGTAGAATTATACAGATACTTTTGATCAGCTAGTACAAGCAATGGGGTTAAATGACTGTCAACAGAGTTAATTTCTGTAAGTGGATTATGAAGCGAAGAATGCGCTGAGACTGGCAGTCGTCACATGGAACATATACACTGTTAGTCATATTAATATGACCACCTTTCAAAACCCTGAATAACCTTCTTTTGCAGCACAGACCGCTCGGAGAAGAGTGGAGGAGAGCCCGTGAGGTTCTGAAAGGTACCGACAGGGATTTGGACCTATGACTCCAGTGCTGTGGCCCACATCTCCGCAGCCGTCGACAACCCCTATCATCTATGGCCTATGGTGCACTACAAGTGTCTTGGCGCTGGTTTTGGATGCCATACATAGTATACTTTAACTACGGTGGCACTCGAAAACTTGAGAAACATCAGTTTCTGAAATGCCACCACCCTTGGCCCAAAGGCCAATGATCTTCCCCGTTTGGATGTCAGATATATCACAACATTTCCACATTACGACAACGACAGCACTGTTTCCGTGCCGACCCCCCCTCCCCCGACATGCTTTGCATACCATCCATTGCAAGTGCTGCTACCTACCGTCTGTGAGTGATTATTTAATTTCGATGTCGAACATAGTTGGTGGTCACATTAATCTGACTGGACCGTGCAGTATGCGTTTCAGTTATTATAAGTCCATTGTTCATGTCAATGACTACGCAGATGTTAATTTCCGACTATTAGCTACATATATTACACAACTTAGTTTACGGTACTATAAGTCTGCGTGTCTGTGGCGCAAGCCTGTGACTGGTCTATTGACCTCACTGCAGCCAGAGACAGCCTTGCTTCGCCGCGTCGCTATCACGGGGAGACCCATCGCCTCGGCCTTCTTTTACCTCTGGAAATCTGGAAATACCTCCGGTGCTCATTTGATAGCACGTTGAGTGGACGTGGAGACGTCCTGGAAGAACTGGAACGAGGAAAATTCCCGCCCGTATCTGGGACTGTACCTGGGATCTACATGGCCAAAATCGTGAGCTTTAACCGCTGGACCTCTAAGGCTACTCCACGATAGTGTACCACCTAATAATTTTGAAGTTAAACTTTGGAACGTAAGAAAGACAACGAGAAAATGGCGTAAGAAAAGTCTGTTCATTTATTATTGTTGCATTTAATTGAATTCACCACGTTGCAAACATTGTTAAACAAGTGAGTGCAGTAACCTGGAAGTAATTATGGAATACCCATAAATATTATAAAACTGGATGTTTGTATTTACTTACGTATGTATGTATGTTCCACATCTTCTTTTAAACCACTGGCTGATTTCCACCAAACTCGTGACATACGTCACTTACGTCTGCAGATAATCACAGTAAAGGCAGGAACCAGCTAGTTATCAGAGGGGTGGGGAAAGCAGTGAAAAAGAAGTGTAGCCTTCGACGCCCGAATACCCGTACTTTATTCAGTCAGTATTTGAGAATGAAGTCACTTAGCGACTTTCAACAAACTTTACACATAACTTCAAACCGTTACGAAACTCTTTGTCGCTGACGGTCCCCAGAAAATGATGAAAGGAAAAAGTTTATCACTTACTTTATTTTCACAGTTCACGCAGTAAAACTATCGCATGGAGCATAACGTTTTAATGTACTTCTTCTTTACTACTAAACGTATTCGCGACACATTTTTCTGATAGTGTCCACGTATTTCGCTAAATTTACTTACAAAAATATATCAGTGTACTATACATAGTTCAGGAGATGTGACGTCAAATACTGAGATGAGAACCACCAGCCTCCTGATAGGGTGGGGTGATAACGCGTAAAAAAAAGAAGAGGGAGGAGATGGATAGACAAAGAGGGAAAAAGAGGAGATTGACATAGTTAGGGGAAAGAGGGGATGGACAGATTGAAGGAAAGGTGGAAATGAATAGAGGGGGGAGAGAAGGAGATGGAAAGAGACACGGAGAGCAGGATATGGACGCCTAGAAGACAGACAAAAAGGAAGGAAGAGCAAATAGACCGAGAGAAGGAGAGGAGGAGATGTATGGAGAGTGGGGGGGGGGGGGGGGGGCGGTGGAGATGGACAGAGAGAGGGGGTTAAGATGAACAGAGAGAGGAGGAAGGAGGGGATGAACCAATAGAAGACTGGAATAAATACATACCTGAGTAAGTCGGGTACTCAGTTTTGTAAAATGCTAAAGAATTAGCTAATTCGAATTACGTCAGCACATTAGTCGACGGACATCGGTATGTAAGCCGAACAAGATACCTATACGCACGCCTGAACTGTTCTAACACATACAGCGAAAAGAACTGATGCGTTGTGTAAAGAGAGACAGGTTTACCATATCAAGTGTTGTGTGCAGTAGGAAGAGCAAAGTCCATTCATGAAATGAATTAAATGTACTGAAATGAATGGACGGATGGAGCTGAAATCAATGAAGAGACAATGACATCAGCGCAACATTGTCCTGAAGTGCTGAACCTTCGATGTACCGGTAACGAATGAATATGTAACAACAACTGAAAATTTTACCAGGCCAGGATTCAAACCTGGATTTTCTGCGTATAGCGATCAGTCGCTTTGACCATTACGTTACCTGAGCACGTCTCCAGCACTGACTCAAACTTTTATTATCACTGATGTTTCCACCTATGACTTCTGAACGAACCCATAAACTACGCAACGATACACGAAAACAGAAACTTCTTTAACAACAGAACGCTGCTTAACCTGTACATTTAAAACTCGTGATTTCAAAAAATGGTTCAAATGGCTCTGAGCACTATGCGACTTAACTTCTGAGGTCATCAGTCGCCTAGAACTTAGAACTAATTAAATCTAACTAACCTAAGGACATCACACACATCCATGCCCGAGGCAGGACTCGAACCTGCGACCGTAGCGGTCGCTCGGTTCCAGACTGTAGCGCCTAGAACCGCACAGCCACTCCGGCCGGCTCGTTATTTCAATCATGCGTTATTTTAAATATATTTAATTCCACGGAGGATGCATTGACAAATATAAAAACGTCACACATCCTGAGCAACACTGGGCGTTCACAACGAGTCGGAAAAAATACGGTCCCTGGAAGTATAGCATCACTCTTAAAGTAAGTGGGAGACCTACAGATTAGATCAGCAAATTTGTAGTGGTAGAATTTTCGCGAATCGTAGCATTGAAAATTTTCTCAGTGGATACAAAGAGTGTTCGGTAAGAAATATACGTTTTGGGGTAAATAACGAAATTGTAATTAGTCTTACCTTCCATTTTACGAATTCTGGACGTGTTTAACATTTTCCTTTAATTCTCTTGTAATTAATTTTACAGCTACGTATTGTCTAGCAGAATTCATTAATTGCATCGAGACGATAAATGGTGTAGGGTCTAGTTTGTGTAATTCTTCTTTTATGTGCATAGCTCGTTATTGGAAATCACTTTCACTCTTTAGTAGCTAATTGATTTAGTGGCATTTAATGAATTTAGTGCATTGTCCAAACACGCATAAGCTTCCGCATCGTCATTTCCAGTGGTGCCTACAAGACCACATTATTTCAAGTCTGTGTTCAAAACTCCATTTGATACTTCACAGACGAGTCAGATATTCTCCGCTCTTTGCATGGAATGGAATATCTTCCGGCATACGCTGGGGGACGTTTATTATTGCCACGAGCGGCTGTCCAATGAGAAACAAATTGGATACAATTCATGTCAGAAGTCTTCGGAATTACGTAAGTCTGTATTATATTTCAGAATATAATACGTCCCTCACTGGTTAAGCCTTAGGCATTGTCATTCATAGTTGCAGTAATCTGAGTACATTAGCTTTTTTTGTTACCGGGTTGTGATTAATTAGTCAATGGTGACGTTTGAGCTGAAGAGAACGAGCCTTTTCTAAAATACATTTAGATTAACTACGTTACCTTGGAGAGATAATGCTAAGCAATTTAAAATTTGCTACGAATCATTTTGCTTCACGCTATAAAATTGCAAAGTCTCTAAAAACGCCTTAGGCTATAACATTAGATAAATTTGCTACAACGTGAAGAATCCATTTAGCTTCCGGCTTCTCTCCTGCATAAAACTTAATGATATTAATTTTACTCTCGGTTGTCACTGTGAAAGTGATTGTCCAATTAGTAACATTCTTGTTTAACTGACATGGTGAGTATCTTAAGCCTGAACGTTGCATTACGCCTGACTCAGGTTTGCTTATAGGTGTATAAATTCGGTACTGTACAAGGTGGATGAATTGCACTTACCGCTGTCGTTTTATGAAGCCGGCAGCGTTATAGCAGGCCTTCATAAACGTTCGCATTTTCTCGCACACTACGCGCAAACTGTTCGTCCTACAGAAAAAAGGAACGGGACCATTCTGTACAAAATTTAATGAGGTTAAATTTTGTACTACGATACGTTTCCGCTAGAGGCTATAGTTTTCGAATTATTCAAGAAAAACGCACAAAAGTGATCCTCAAACGCACTCCTACTCCCAAACTTAGCCTCCAACGTCAGGATTTCTGGTATTTGATTCATGGCACTCCCTCCTACCACTGTACAAATGTTTGTGACTGCACGAATTCTTTGCCACATTCGACCTTTTTCGATCTGCATTGACTGTCCTTATTATACTACGGTCTTAGTAGAGCACTTAAAAATTGTAAAATTTACGTTTGTGTAAATTTTATCTAATAATACAGCAAATTTTAACAGCGTAAAATATAGAATTACATCGTTGTATCCGTCAGGCCTTCTGGCTACGAAACTTCTGCGCTTGTAAGGATAAATTTGCAACGAATTGCCAATGTAATTAATTTTAGCGTAATGTTTACAAGCAATACCATAAATGTTTTGCGCTCAGAACCTTGAATATGTCAAAAACTATGGCCTCCAGTGGAAACATATACCAGTACAAAATTTAACTACATTAAATTTCCTACTGAAAGATCCTGATGGACTAATAGTTAACACGTAGCGAGCGAGAGAATATGAGTATCTAACTCGTGGCCTATGAAAGCCAGCTATAACACTGTGGGCTGCATAAAACGACTGCGATAACGACAGCTGAATCACCCATACGTACCTGCTTTGTTTGTTCTACCAGAGGGAAATAAATTGTGCCCTTTTTACGTGTACAAGCAAAAACTAGAGAGTCACCTGATATCAGTCCTGTAGTGATGATCTGAGGCACTTACAAGTTGATATTTAGAATGGGGTATTCTGGTAGTTCGGAGTTACGTACTATAATGATCTATGTCGCTTAAATAGTTGCTGTAAGAGTTTATAACAGTAAGACCCTCTGTTAATATAACCGTGAATATCAATCAGGTACGTTCTTATAGTTGGGAGCCTGTGGCTTCAACTATGTGTATTCGGATTGTTATCGAAAGAGACGGAAACTTCAACAAAGTTGTTGAACATTCAAAGCCTGTAGGCCTAAGTGCACTATTTACACTACTCACTCATAATTTACGTTCGTGTGTAATAGTGGCACCTAAGCAACGGAACAGGAGATGATCACCATTGGAAAAATAACCAAATTTTATCAGTATGCATTAATTTATAAATGAAGGGAAAGACTATATTTATTCCTGTTATTTCTTATACTATAACAGCCTACAGCTTCCTTCGTTGATTTAGAATTGTAGTTAGTTTAAGATTGTCTAAAAAGTTAGGTATCACTTTGAAGTAACTGTGTTATTAGCTAGTAAATCACTTATAATTTTAACAAAAATAATCAAAGTAACATGAAACGACTTCAGGTGGTCAGAAAGTGTAGTTGAAACATATTTTAGCAATAAATAAGTCTGCCTAAATTTTAATGACCTATGAAGTTGCCGAGCCCTTAAATTGAAACAGTTTGAAGGAGATAACTGTAATTTCATAACTTACGATTTTTCAACAAGAGTATTACAACAATTGTGTTTACTGACAGTGATATGATTTAATGAAACGTTGCCCGACTTACCACACTGCCATAGCGTATTGTGATTCGTAGCATCGCAGCAAGCACTGTTCCACATTTCAGTGCGGTCTATTGCTTGCGCTCACTAGGTCCCACATGGAAAGCTAACTTACGATTCTTAGACCAGTCATGGTGCTAGGAAGAGATGAAAATACAATTCCGTGTTGTTTGATAATAGTGACGTTGGAAACTTGGCGGATTGTTACAGAGCTGTTTGCATTTCGCGACAGCTGAATCATAAAATTGACTATAAGGATCATATAATTACTGCCTCATAAAATGAAACGATTGACGTCCTCTATTTTGTTGTGAGTGACAAAACCATCTACTGTGCCTCTTATTAAAATTGCTCCGCTGTGGTGATGCAGCTGTATTTACAGAAACACAGCAGTTGTTTGCATTAATTAAACTCGATCAAAATAGTTATGTAAATATCTTTAGTCAGACTGTTGTCAGTAAATGCAACTTCACAAACTACAGCAAAGGATGTACACACTACTAAAACTACACTGACTCTACCGTGCTTTACAGGAGTGGGAAGATAGTTTCCTTTTGTTTCGCAGACCTAAAACTACTGTACGCCCGCAGCCAGTCATTGGACAGGTCTGCAAATATAACCGCCCCGTCACTCAGTCCTTACTAACGTAACTTCTTGCTAATTCCATCAGTTTACGGTGGTTGATATAGGTAGTAAAGAGTCTCTTTTCCTGCTACTTCCCATTTGTTGCTGTCTTCAAATAGAACTGATTTACATCCTCCCGACAGAATCCGGCTGCTATTTTAGACACTCCCAGGCGGCATTTTTTTTTTTTTTTTATCGCAAGTACGATGAGAAGTCTTCTACCTTCATTATGCTTCCGTTGCTGATATCCTTATTGCAGTGAGTTGGATATGCCTCCATTCTGTACGGCCATAGGATGTTGCCAGGGACAGAGCAGGGTGTGCTGAAGAAACTCATATTTATCTGTTGGATTCCCATTTTCACGACTATCGATTAGCATTTGTCGCTGACTCATGCTTCGTCACAAGTCTACCCCTGGTGCGGGGATGAAAGTTAACTTTTGGGTAACAGGCTCAAAAGTGAAATGTGCTCGTGACGTCGAATAGTAATGTTTGTGGTGGACGAACATTTAACTGAGGTGACACTATCAAACTGACAAAAAGAAAATATTATATGGTGCTATAAAAAAAATGGTTCAAATGGCTCTGAGCACTATGGCACTCAACATCTTAGGTCATAAGTCCCCTAGAACTTAGAACTACTTAAACCTAACTAACCTAAGGACATCACACACACCCATGCCCGAGGCAGGATTCGAACCTGCGACCGTAGCAGTCCCGCGGTTCCGGACTGCAGCGCCAGAACCGCTAGACCACCGCGGCCGGCTATGGTGCTGTAAGTCAGGAATTTCGAAACAGTTAAATTATGAATTATGAAATACTGACAGCAGAATGGAAAAATACCGAAGTGAGACACTGTGTTTGACCGAACCTACGGATGATGCTCTCACTACGCACTGCGACGTTCGCGTACTGTGGACAATCTTAAAAAAAATTAGTTACGATCTGTCGTGCAGAAAGTATGCTGTGCAAGCCTAATGTTGGATCGCGTCGCATGATTGTATAAGGCAACGCGGAAGTTATGCTTGTCATAGTACTTCCGATGTAACACACGGGGTGTAAAGTTAGGTAGGGACACAATGTCGTGTTTAGCTACGGCCTCGAGGACGCACAATGGCTGTAGAGCGCGCCGCCGTGTGTGACTAATTCGAGTGGTGCTAATGCGGCACGTGGCGGTCCCAGCAAGGGGCAGTCCACACGTGGGAACCCAGCGGCGGCCGACGCCCCTCCTTCCAGCGGCAACCGCAGGTCCCGTGCACAGATGACGACTCCACACGATCTTCACTCCCCGGTCATGCTGCCCACACTGGATTTGTGACTACCTTAATGTACACCGGAATAAATGTTCCAAACAGTCCGCCTCCTGACCTGAGTGGTCAGCACGTCTGACTACCATGGAGTTGGCCCGCGTTGGTTCCCCGCCGGGTCGGAGATCGCTCAGGTAGTGGGTTTTTTACTGTCATCATCATCGACACGCAAGTCGCTCAACGTGGCGTCAACTGAAAAGACTTGCAACTCTGCGGCCCAACTGCCCCGGGTGCGGCCTCCCAGCAATCAATGCCACACGAACATTTCATTTCAATGTCCCAAATTTGATATCGACTTTGAGTGTTTAAATTGGGCCTGCTGGCAGCACCTTTATTGTGAAACAAGAAATTACTTCAATAAGTCCTCCCGACAGCAAACTTTGTAGCACGTATGAACCACTATTAACATCCAGAATTGAAGCGTAGTAGGAAAAAAGAGGAAAATTCACGTATATTATAAAGATGTGTGTGTGTGTGTGCGTGTGTGTGTGTGTGTGTGTGTGTGTGCATTCCATATCTCCTAAACCACAGGAGCAATTTCTACCAAACGTGGTACGCATATAGGTTACTGCCAGGTAACAATCGCTGTCGAGGTGTGAATCATCTACCTATCAGATCAGGACTGATGGCATCATAAAATGTGAGAACCATGAAACAGTGCCGCATCTTGTATTACGTTTAAATTTATTACTTCTGTGCAACTGACTAAGTTTGCAATACATCTCTTAACAGTATCTATATACGATATTAAACGCACCTACAAAATTATATCATGATACCGCACATAGTTCAAGATATATGAAGACATATACATCGAGATGCGTGACAAAATGCCGCATTATGCATGAAGTTTTAAAACACTTATTCTTTACTTCTAAGACACTCCTACAGAGGGTCAACTTAAGAAAATCCCTGAGATCTGGCAGCGCTTTTGACAGCTTTCAACTGCGAAGCCGAAACAGCTCCAGGCGAAAATAATGGCCCTCTCTAGAGCTAAGAACAGGCGTTTCCATAGAAACGCATGCAAATTCGCGTTCTAGAGACGCGAAGCAGGTGTACTCACATATCTTTACATCATGTATGACTGATGTGATTTGTATGCCTGATTCACACTTTCAACGGTGTTTTTACGAATATATGGAAATGATTTTTTTATTCGATATTAGCCGCGTAGGATTAGCCGAGCGGTCTAGGGTGCTGCAGTCATGGACTGTGCAGCTGGTCCCGGCGGACGTTCGAGTCCTCCCTCTGGCATGGGTATGTGTGTTTGTCCTCAGGATAATTTATGTTAAGTAGTGTGTAAGCTTAAGGACTGATGACCTTAGCAATTAAGTCCCTTACGATTTCACACACATTTGAACATTTTTTTTCGATATTATACTACCTTTGTTTTCGTTTCTAATATAAAATTTACAAAACGAATAACCGGACAATGCCGGGTTTGTCAGCTAGTGGAATAATAAAATGTGAGCAGTCCCTGTGTATGGTCTTCAAGATTTTTCCACGAAATTTAATACTAATAATACTGTGCTACCTGTATGAAAAATCAGTACTTTCTTTGCTATTTCGTCTAAAACTGACATGGTGAGGCCTTGGCTGTGTACAGTTAATTTGGATTGATTCTTACAAAGAAAAAGATAACAAACAGCCACTATTAATAATGCTGTTTATTTAAGTAAATATCGCCGTAACCGGTTTCGAACTGACAAGTTCATCACCAGACGGCTGTTCACAAGATTCACAAAATGCACCTTACATAATCGTCAGTTTTCGATTTTTATTCTCCTACTACAGCGAAATATTCTTGGTGTGTACTTCCTTTTAATTCAAAGATAACGTAAATCATTTTGTTAGCTACGTATTCTCTTACACAGAACGTATATACCCGAAGAGTCACTGGCTGCACTACATACCGGAGAAACAGGCGTTCGTTGTTTTATGATACTGTTGAATACGGTACTGGAGCGTCAGGCGTTGAACAGCTCCTATGCACAACCGGTTGCGGCCTCAGATTAGACGGCTGCCCGTGATGCATTCTAGTCACGTCACTTTCCTCTAATCTAGGCCTGCAGTTACTCACAGCAGCAATTATTGTCGGCTTTGAAATCGATTGTCCGGTTCCTGTCTGTTACGGTCCTCTTACGACTATTGTTAAGTACGTCTTGTTTCGAGGCTGCGAAAGGAACATAATTTCTTGTAGACACGTTGGACAACCCGCATTGATACACCAAAAAATCGGGGACCTCCGTTCGCGGTTTGAACAGTGAACATTCAAGCATGAGAGCTCCTCTCTGCTATTCTGTCAGTTCTACACGTCGAACCAGCTTACAGCGCAGATTTCATAGAACCGACAGGCAAATACACACCTCATCATTGTCATGGTTTCACGTCAGCGTTGTAGGGTCAGATGGCCACCACGAATGACGTCCTAGAGCAGAGCTTCTCCTCGGCGATGTACGCACTGCATCCCTGCTAGATTCCGGTAACTGGTCAGCAGGACCGATCGCGTTCATGTCGTTCCAACTTCTTTCTGTAGTTAGTGTGGTAACATCTCGTGCGTGAGACTGTTTTAGCGTTGCTCTTGCACCCCGTGCCTTAAGAGACTACCAGCGATTCGCAGCCACGGATAGTGAATATAGCATCCAGTACTGACGTCAGCACAGCAGCCAGCAACGACTCCGGTCCAACGCGGAAACTGTCCTGAACTCCAGCGTCCCAAGGGTTTGGGCGTATACAGTATCAGCGGGCCAGGTTCAGTATTCACATCGGATACACGACATCCGACATCGCGGTCCACCTGAAGGGACAACGCGGGCAGTGATCTGCGAGGGATTGTGTTCTACACGTACGGCTTGTGAATCAAAACACACACCTCGTGGTTATCGCCATCTCCAAGCTACCGATGGGACGTATCTACTTTGCCAGTGGGCGGCAAAAATATGGCTCCAAGCACTATTGGACTTAACATCTGAGGTCATCAGTCCCCTAGACGTAGGACTACTTTAACCTAACTAACCTAAGGACATCACACACATCCATGCCCGAGGCAGGATTCGAACCTGCGACTGTAGCAGCCGCGTGGTTCCGGACTGAAGCGCCTAGAACCGCTCGGCCACAGCTGACGGGCGGGTGGCAGAACCGCCGTATCAGAATGTAATCGACTTCCACTCCGTAAGGACGCAACGTCCTCAGCAGCAGTGAGTCCACTATCAGATTCAGTTGATTCTTCTCCGGATTACATAGGCGCCAGCCGACGCAGAAGAAGGATCAGCGACTTGTATTTTCTGTAATAAATTGAATAATTTTGAAAATTGTATCAATGCGTCTAACGACGCCGCACAGGTCCTCGGTCTGCATCCTGAAGTGTTAGTAGCGGTTTCCAACCCGACAGAGGGCGGTCCCTACAGCTTCATCGATTTTGTATTCATTGTCAGCCCATAGAGATTTTAACTCTTAAGAGTCACTCAAGGGGATGCAGTGATAATTCCTAGGAAAAGGTTTGGCCTTTCGAGACAGTCTTTCACGAGGAGGTAGTGTCTGTCCGTCTCCCGTTAAACTTATTTACATGATTGCTGATGTGTATGACATAGGCTTACATTAAACTTCTTTTCAGTATTTACATAATCTTCAGTGGCTGTGACGTTATTCACTGCACTGTAATTTCTGTGCGTAGGCCACATAAGTTAGGAATGATTTTAAGTTGCCGTCAATTTGGAGTCTTTCTGAAGCCTTTTCAACAGCCTCGTCACTCTTATTTGCTGACGTCTTTCTTCTTTCCCTATCGTAACTGAAAATTGATCTGTCGATCTGATGGCTATGGCACTATGTGTTTTCACGAAGACTTCTTACTAATGAGTAAACACTTGCGAGCCCGAAGGAACAGGCACCACCACTCATATAATACCTTGGTTACGAAAGCGTCGGCCACAAGAGCAGCAACAATTTGCCACGTTAAAATTCACTTAGCTCGGACATGATGCACTCACAAACACACCGAACACTATTTTGACTACAACTGAAACTTGCAACTTGTTGAGGACATTGCGTAGGCGCTGTTCGTGGTGAAATAAAACAGCGCAATCTGCAGGCTGGGCTGGCATCTGCATTTATATTCAAGTGTGCGTTTCTTGCGGTGTTTCCATACTTCTGTCTAACCCCTGTATACCAGCATACAGCGCCCAACTGGTGAACACATCCCTCCAGGAGGCAGGAATCAACAGCACAAAATGGGCTGCGCTGTGTGCTGGCATGAAACTGCTGACTGGGCATGCATGCTTGGGACCAACTTAGACTTGCAGTGCGACATAGCAGGAACCCTCCTCACATCCTGGATGATGTCAGGAGGGCCGCTGGGACGGAAGATCCATACCCAAGGATTGGAAAGTTGCACAAGTCACTCTAATATTCAAGAAAGGCAACAGGAATAATCCACTGAATTACAGGCCCATATCATTAACGTCGATGTGCAGCAGGATTTTGAAACATGTATTGTGTTCGAACATTATCAGTTACCTCGAAAAGAACAGCCTGTTGACACACAGTCAACACGGAAATAGAAAACATCGTTCTTATGAAACACGACTAACTCTACTTACACGAACTGTTGAGTTCTACCGACAAAGGATTTCAAATTGATTTTGTATTTCTAGATTTCCAGAAGGCTTTTGATACATTACCTCACAAGCGGCTTGTAATCAAATTGCATGCTTTTGGAATGTCGTCTCAGTTATGCGACTCGATTTGTTGTTTTCTCTCAGAGAGGTCACAATTCCTAGCAATTGACGGGAAGTAATCGAGTAAAACAGGAGTGATTTCTGGCGTTCTCCAAGGCACTGTTATAGGCCCTATTTGTTCCCTATCTGTATAAATCATTTACGATATAATATGAGCATCTGTCTTAGACTGTTTGCAGAAGATGCTGTCGTTTCTCGTCTAGCAACATCACCAGAAGATCAAAAGAAATTGCAAAACGATTTAGAAAAGACGTCTGTACGGCGCGAAAATTGGTAATTGACGCTAAATAATGAAAAGTGTAAGGTCATTCACATGAGTGCTAAAAGGAATCCGTTAAACTTCGGTTACACGACAAATCAGTCAGGCCTAAAGGCCATAAATTGAGCTAAATACCTAGGAATTACAATACCGAACAACTTAAACGGGAAAGAATGGAAATAACGCGTAGAAAATGCCGTGGGGAAGGCGAACCAGACTGAATTTTACTGACAGAACACTCAGAAGATGCAACACATCTACTAAAGAGACTGCATACACTACGTTTGTCCGTCCTCTTTTGGAGTACTGCTGCACGGTGTGGGATCCTTACCAATAGGATTAACGGAGTGCATCAAGAAAGTTCAAAGAAGCGCAGCACGTTTTGTACTACAGAAAAGTATGGGAGAGAGTGTCACGGGCATGATACAGGATTTGGGGTGAACATCATTAAAAGAAAGTCATTTCCCTTTGCAGCGGAAACTTCTCACGAAATTTCAATTACTATTTGTTCCCTGCGAATACGAAAATATTTTGCTGACACACATCTTTGAAGGGAGAAACGATCAACATAATAAAATAGCTGAAATCAGTGCTCGCACGGAAAGATTTAGGTGTTCTGCCAGGCACTAAAGTGTGATTTGCAGAGTAGTCATGTAGGTGTAGATGCCAGCACCCTGCTTTCCCCTCTAAAACAGGGCCAAGCTGGCAGATAAATTTAAGGTCCCCATCCGACATATGGATCATCATCAAGTGTTGGTGGGTTGGTTGGTTTAAAAGAGGGGGGAAGGGACCAAACTTCGAGGTCATCGGTCCCTCCATCAAGTGTGACCTGATCTCATTGCGTGCGTGGATTATCAGATAAATGGCGGTTGGTGCCTCTTCATCTTATTTTTCCAGACAAATTAGGGTGATGGAAATAGGTTTCATCATCAACATTCAAACACGTCGCTTCGTGTCACTGATGTAGTGTGTATTACCTCTCTCAGTGCAAGGGTAGTTGATACACAAACAAGCGTCAGTATATTTCCTTCTAATACCTACTTCAATTCCTCACTAAGTTTAGGAGCCTCTGGCTGTTCAGAGGCTACATTGCGAAACAAAAAAAGTAGTTTAAGCCTAGATGTAGATAAGCGCGAAATTTTCGGAAACAGTGATATACAGGGTGTCCCAGCTATCTTGTCCACCCAAAATATCTCTGGAACAATAACAGCTATTGGAAAACGACTTTCACCGGTATCAATGTAGGGCTGGGGCCCATGAATGTACATATTTGGAAACATTCTAAAACGAAAGCATATGTGTTTTTTAACACAAACTTATGTTCTTTTAATTGGACCTCCTCTATTTTTTCTTCAGCAATCCATAGCATAACAAAGCACATACACAATGGCGTTGATTGCATCGCAATATTCCCATTACATGCCGAGATATTGAGACGCGGAGTTGACGCTTGAAACACCCGACATGCGCTGCTAGCGCACGTCCTGAGGCTCAGGCGTGAACCCCATGCTGCCCGTAATCGTGATGTGATTGACATGTGTAATCACACCTCCATACTTATCAAGAGGTCCGAAACGAATACGGTCTGCTGCGATAACGGGCAGCATGGGGTTCACGCCTGAGCCTCAGGACGTGCACTAGCAGCACATGTCGGGTGTTTCAAGCGTCAACTTCGCGTCTTAATATCTCGGGATGTAATGGGAATATTGCGATGCAATCAACGCCATTCTGTATGTGCTTTGTCATGCTATTGATTGCTGAAGAAAAAATATAGGAGGTCTATTTAAAAAAACATAAGTTTGTGTTAAAAAACACATATGCTTTCGTTTTAGAATGTTTCCAAATATGTACATTCATGGGCTCCAGCCCTACATTGATACCGGTGAAAGTCGTTTTCCAATAGCTGTTATTGTTCCAGAGATATTTTGGGTGGACAAGATAGCTGGGACACCCTGTATTTTAATGTGTATCATCGGATAATTGTATAACATTTAGAAGGCAAGGGAGACTGGTGCACTATAAGTAAAGTGTGAGTATACCGCAGTACAGACCCCTTCCGCCGTTGTTTTATCAAGGTAATATCCCAAAATCACAGTTCTAAAATTTTTCTTTACGTGGAGCATTTCACTAGACACAAAATTCGACGCAAAACTACTAATTAAGGTATGTTACAAACAACAGATCATCCACCACAATTAATAATATTTAACAAATGAGACAGGGAAGAACTCAAATTCAGTTCCGATGTTGACGTCCGAAGTAAGAAAGAGAACCGCAGTTCTGTAGTTAAACCATATAGCTAAGTGTTAGCATTATAAGAAAAGTGCTATAATAAACATTTATCGTGTTCTTACGAGAACGCGGGATACTTTACTATAGGCAATGTGTAACGCATCTCTTCGAGTGCAGTAGGTATGAGTTGTCTGAAGGGATTCTGAGGTGGTGTTCTGAACTGGTAGCTGTACAAATGCTCCCTTTTTTAGCAGCGTGAGTGGTTTGGGAGCATTTTTTCCCGGATCTGAACAAAACGTGGCACTCGTAAAGACTTTCAATTCACGAGAAATTCATAGCGTCTCCCAAGACGCTATAGGAATCTTTCTCTACAGATTTTTTTCTGGCCGTTATTTTGGCAAGCTCGTCACAAGTGTATTGTCGTTATTAGTTGTGTAGAAGGCTGAACCAATGAGAATCATCTACGCAGGAGTGATTTTACTGCTGTAAATTTGCGGCAGTAATAAATGACCGACAGGTGTGGCATTCAAAATGAAGTGTACGGTGATGTGTCACAAGTTGGTGTTATTATTCAGTGGCCGTTTTATTTTAGATCAGGAAGCAGATAACTAGCTGGAGCAAATTCTGGTCGAAGAAACACCTCGTGAGATTTCTTAAAGTGGGAATACATCGCATTGTGTCCTGTAGAATACATGTCAGCTTATTCTCTTGAGCTGTTTGTACAGCATAAGGCGATGCTCGTTGACTGGAAATACGGACAGCCTAGTCATTCTCAGATCGCATAGATGTGGCGGATCAGCGAACGTTTTTCTGGTACGGCAGTCATTCTGAGAGTAAGTTTTAGACGGTTTGTCGCACTGCTCAAAGAAAATACCAAACTGTTCCACAATTTTCGCCTCGGAAATGTAACACATAATCAGCTAAAAAACGAATGGGTGCAGAAAAAGCCTGCGTGAGTCATAGGCTGATTACAAATAAAACTTTATTTCTGCTTTGTAGCTGGCAACAAAAAGGATATCAGATGAGAGAATTAAAAAAAAAATAATCATTATCAAATAAAGAATGAGTGAATTACTTTCATTTGCGCATCACGCAATGGTGGTAAAGCTCTGAAGGAACAGAGGCAGTGACAACTTCCTTTTTTAAAAATTTACTATCAAAAACAGTCTTGATCACAATTTACTTATTGCGGTAACCGGTTTCGACCACTACTGTGGTCATCTTCAGACCATGAGTAAGAACCTCCTTCTGGTGATTTACCGTCAGAAGAAGGTTCTTACTCATTTGTCTGAAGATGACCACAGTAGTGGTCGAAACCGGTCACCGTAACAAATAAATTGTGATCAAGGCTGTTTTTGATAGTAAATATTTGTAACATATTGGTCACTGTTCACTCCCACAATGTATTCAATAGTAAAATTCCTTTTTAAAGTTTATCTCGATTATGAAACTTAAATAGATATTAAATACACTGCTGTAACCTAAGGTAACTGTCGTTATCAGAGCCAACAATATTTTACTCAGAGGAAAAATTACAGCTATTTTCCGTTTATGTACTGTCCCCAACGTTATGAAAAAGAAAGAAAAACTAGACAATAACATCACATTGCAACTCGTCTCATACTTTTTATCTACTAGCGCTTCAGAGCAGCGAAGATGGATGTTTCGCGATCGATGCTGCCTTTTATTTCTGCGCCCTTCGGAACAGGATTATCTTTCCGTGCTCGCTGCCAACCTGAAAAACCGAATAGTTCTTTTACGGAGGGCATTACCATAAAAAAGCCGTTGCTCGGGTCATTCGTGCCCAGAACGTACGCATTCGGTGGCTGGGAGAAGGCGGGTTAATCATCTAATGTTCCATGACAAGCGACCGTTACAGCCGATGGCAGTCGGACTAATTAGATTCTGGTCTCCCTGCGATATCCCGCGGCCACGCACAGCTCGCTGGGAGCGCAAGCAGCGCTCCGAGTACGCTACCCCAAAACACTCTGCTCGCCACACGAAATGGGCAACGCACCTAACGTAGAAATAAAGTAGACGTGCGGAGTCTGGCTCCGCCTGAAGGACGATTTGCCAGGTGGCACTAAATACACTGATTTTTCACAAACCGTTCTGTTAGAAATCAGTCACACAGTTCTTCAATGACTCACTGGTAACACCGGGAAATGTGGCAACCAGCCTGAATATTAAGCACAGAATTAACAAGGGGTGGTATGTGCGTGTGATGCAGAAACTAGAAATTTGACTTTATTAAACAAAATAAGAGTTCTTCGTAAATAATAGATTTCAGCTATCCGTCGTCCTTTTTAAATTTTATTGGCAGATCTAGGTTTCAGCTGGAAACTAGCCATTCTCAATGCACTATCATTATTGATCAATGCATGTAATGCCTGTTGGTCGGCAACAGGCGTTACATGCATTGATCAAAAATGATGTTTCCAGCTGAAATCTAGATCTGCAAATAAAATTTAAAAAGGGCGACTGATAGCTGAAATCTATTATTTACAAGTCAATATAACAGTCGCTGAGTGCAACAGCGTTCTGAATGGAAGGTAACCTGATAAGAGTTATTGATGGGACGAGCAAACTCGTCGGTTTGGAGCGCTGTAGGCGGTGTAAAACTGCTACCAGGTGGCCATCACTGAGACGGAACTCATCAGTGAAGTAATGTGTATGTCAATAAATAACATAAAATCACTGTACTAGCCCGCAGTCGTTATCATTGGTCAATAGAACTGTTCGTCTGGATCACTGTTTATATTTTTATTTTTTTAAAATATTCACCTTAATGCGTTTCGACCTCAGCCATAGCAACAGAATCCGTCAGATAAACGAAACAAGTGCGAAGTATAGTATTGCAATAATACATTTATAGAACAAAACGATGACATATCACATTTAAATCTCGATGCACTGTACCTTGTCGTTGCACATGTACACTTGTACCATAACTAGTGCTGCTTAGTGAGGTTGCTTACTTTTTATCTGTGGCAGTTATTAGGCCTTAACGCAACAGGAGTTGTCACGTTAGAATTCAAATCAAGTTCTACAAACTGATCATACAGTTATTTCATGAAAAATAATCTATATTCGATTTCTCATGTTAAAAATTCGAACTGACATCTACGTGAAACGTACAGTCGTCTCGTAACACGTATTCTATAAACATAAAAACTGAAATAATTATGAAAAATCCGCCTCGATTGCACAAACTACCTGGTGTTTACCTAGGTTTCAGCGTGGGTAACCACGCCTTCTTCAGAACAATATTTTATTTTTTTTTTTTTTTTTTTTTTTTTACAAATACGCGGTACATATGTATGTACGAAGTTAATAAAATTACTTATCTCAACCCTGTGTATGCTGCCTCGCCCCAGCCAACGTACCACGGTCACAGGCTGTCCACTCTGGCACATATGTACCGTGCATTTGTAAAATTTTTTATGGGGTCTTGCCGCTGTAGGTGTTGATTTTAGCCTTTGACTATGCCTATTTAGGCAAGCTGTTTTATATTTGTTCTGAAGAAGGCGTGGTTACCCACGCTGAAACCTAGGTAAACACCAGGTAGTTTGTGCAATTGAGGTGGATTTTTCATAATTATTTTTTTTTGTGTAACTGAACAGTTACACTGATAAAAACATTTAAACGTATGGCTTTAAAATTATGCGAGGCGCAGCTTAAAGTAACTTTCCCTCCGCTGCAAACTCTTTTCCTTTATGTTAACATGAAGATATCAAACATAATGACTTTATTATTAAAATAAATAGCAAGGGCACTAAAATGATAAGAAAAAAAGAACTGTGACTTTCGTATCGTCACTGTGTTGCCACAGAGAGAAACATCATAAATTCATGGATTGGGGTGTTTATAAAGTAAACTGCCAAGAGTGTCATAAATTTTATGTTGGGCAAACGGAAAGGAACTTCGCAGTTGGATTTGATATCACACATGTTTTCAG
This sequence comes from Schistocerca piceifrons, assembly GCF_021461385.2. NCBI lineage: Eukaryota > Metazoa > Arthropoda > Insecta > Orthoptera > Acrididae > Schistocerca > Schistocerca piceifrons. The sequence goes on along the minus strand of NC_060138.1, from coordinate 478,645,789 downwards.
AACAAGAGTGCCCTCGGTAATCATCTGATCATTGATAAACATAAAATTCAACGTAATTTAGAAATTTTGTGCAAGGCTCCCAAAACCTACATTCTGAAGAAATGAAAACATTTGTTTACGTCAAAAGAGAACGATAGCACCGGTTTAACGAACAAACTTATGTCAGATTAGATTAGTACGTTGATATACTGCAAGACTTACTAATATAACAGTGCGACGAGGTGGGGCAAGAATGTGCTTGGCTGTCGTCCATCGTGTGTACACCGCGTGGGGATCGCGACTGATGATGGCCACACTTGCAGCGTCAACGGCAGAAATAAACACAAAGGCTGCAAGATGGTGAGGGTACCAGTGTAAACAGTTATTTTTATGTTAATATCCTTGCGTTATATGTCATCATTTTACAAATAGAAAAAGAGGTTGCAGTACAGCGTTACATATGTTCCAGTAGAACTAAACATACGTTAAGATGTACTTAGTGTAATTTTAAAGTAATACGTTTAATTGATTTTATCAACAGAATTGTCCATTTTATTGTTTTTGTAGGTTACTTTTTCCAAAATTACTGTATACTTTATTTTGACTTCAGTTGAATGACAAGTCCAGTTCATTATTTTTATAGCTTATTTTCTGTGAAATAACTGTACGCTCAATTTGCAGACTTTAGTTAAAATTGTAAAGTGACAAGTCTAGTTGTATTAACGGCCCCAGAAATGAGGTAAGCTGCCTCACTAAACAGCACTAGTTGTAGTATAAGTTTACATGTGAGCCGACAAATACAATGTATAATTTGTTCTATAAATGTGTATTTATGTTAGTTGTGGAAATAACTTCTCATTTACAGAATGAAACTTTCACTCTGCAGCGTAGTGTGCGCTGATATGAAACTTCCTGGCAGATTAAAACTGTGTGCCGGACCGAGACGCGAACTCGGGACCTTTACCTTCCGCTCTACCATCTGAGCTACCCAGGCACGACTCACGATTCTCCCCCCCCCCCCCCCCCCTCCTCACAGCTTTAATTCAGGCAGGTGCTGCAAGGCTCGCAGAAGAGCTTCTGTGTAGCTTGGAAGGTAGGAGACGAGATACTGGCGGAATTAAAGCTGTGAGTCGCGCATGGGTAGCTCAGATGGTAGGGCACTCGCCCGCGAAAGGCAAAGGTCCAGAGTCAACAGGGCAAGCGGTGACAAACCGAAAATGCAACAAAACGCAGACGACGAACAGACACAAATGACGAAAATGGTAATCAAAACCGCAAAGAAAAACAAGAAAAGACGCAGCTCCAACTCATCACAGTACCGAAGAGAAAATAGCCAGACTACAGCACCGACTGATAAACTAAATGAACAGGCAGGCAAATACAATCTATAAAGTTGTCACGGTTAATATAAATAAAACGAGCACACCATTAAAAATTCTAGCCCTCACGGACTTCCTACGCCAGAGGAGAACGGGCGTTGCACTATTGCAAGAAGTGCTTACGACTAAAATAAACAAGACACCAGGATATACGACAATCACAAACATAGATCCAGATCCCAATGCGGTGCGGCAATAATGGTACGGAACGGGATCGACTTTGGCGGGACTACGTAGTTGTGAAGCAACCGAGGAATAGCGCTACACAGAGAAGAGACGGTCTTTATCACCATATACGCACCGTCTGGCACAGCCAATAAGCGAACAAGAGGGACTTTCTATAATGAAGAAATAGCCCAACTACTGATACAGAACAACAACACCCTCATTGGAGGAGATTTTAACTGTGTCGCTGCAGCTGAAGACCAAAAGCCCGTACCAAACACGTGCCCAGAGCTGCAAGGACTAATCCGATGACTGAAAATAGAAGATTCGTGGCGGCTTCTCCATCCAACGCACACAGAATTTACATACAACCACAAAAATGGTAAAAGCGGACTGGACCGTATGTATGCCAGCAGGGCAGCAACTGAAAATATAGTGCACGTCGAAGTCTGTCCTGGCATCTTTTCGGACGACTGCAGCTACGAATGCAGCTTGCATCTCCAGAACTGGAAGCTAAATACAGAACTCCTGCAGGATGCAGAACTGCGGAAGCAAATAGCGGAATCGTGGCAAGAATGTCGGGCGCAGCGCTCACACTACAGCAGCACGACCGAGTGGTGACTGTCACGAGTGAAGCCGACAATGCGCAGCCTGTTGATAAGATACAGGGCAGAAAAGTAATTCTGGAGGCGAACCACGTCCGAGTTCTACCAGCAATGCCTGAAAGACGTGCTCTACGCACCAGCAGACGTCCAGCAATACCTGCCGCGAGTACGGAGAATCAAGGCCAAACTCCTGCAAATAAATAAACATCAAATGAGAGGCGTCCTTGCCAGAAGCAAAACATATGGCGAAGTGAGAGAAGAGCCACTCTCCATGCAACACCTTAACAGGGAAAGGGAGAGAGCCGCAGGAAAATGCGTAAGTGAGTTGCAGGACAAGGAGGGGAAGACGCTTACGACTAAAACGGAATTAACAAAACACATCGAAGCCTATTTCCGAGACATGCTCCGTCGAGAAGAGACAGGCGACGCGGCAACTGCTGAAATTATGCAGCAGACAGGGCGTTGCTGACAGAAAATGTCGACGAGGGCGACGTCAAAGAAACGACGAAGACCAGCGGCAGAGGAAGAGCACCGGGTACCGACGGCCTCCCGCTCGAGATCCACCTCGCGTACTGAGACGTACTAGGAGTGCAGTTCACGGAGATGGTGAACGAGATACTCAATGGGGCAGAAAGTCCACCTGGGCTTACCGAAATGACAATAACCCTCAACCCTAAGAAGAAAGCCGCCTGCCGCATTGAAGAGTTTCGCCCGATTATGATTCTCAACGCCAACTATAAAATAATAGCGAAATACGTCGCAATTAACATGAAATCGGTGATGAGGAAAGTCATCAGTCCGTGGCAAACATGTGCGGTACAAGGGAAAAATATATTTGACGCCACAAGCACCTACAGGGACGTAATAGCACAGGCAGCTACCACCAGAAGCGCAGATGCCATAATTTCGGTGGACTTCAAAAAGGCTTTCGACAGAGACAGAGACAGAGACATTAAATAGCCCAGAAAAATAGTGCTACTGCCGATTGGGAATCAACGACTCAAACCAGACGGGCAGTGGTACAAAATAGCAGAAAATCATAAAGTTCTTGGAATATTTACATAGCCTTGTCCACTTAGAATGACCGCATACAACTGGAGAGACTTGCTGCACACCGTAAGAGGTCTCTCCAGCACGCAAACCGGAAACTAACTATCCACCAGAAAATAGACCTGATAAACACGACGATCCTGCCGAAAGCATGGTACCTGGCGCAAAGATTAAGCATCCTGACCGAAATTCCGCGAGCACTTACGAGCGCAATGGCGTCGAAATATATTCAAAGTGGCGCAAGCAACGTGCTCGCTGCCAACGAAAGAAGGGGGACTAGGTCTAGTTGATGTAAAGACCAAATATGCAGCACTTCTATTAAAACGAACGTTCGCCATCCAGGACAAAAACCCTGTCAGTGCCTCAGCCTCAGTGATTGCAAGATACAAGCCCGCAAAAGAAGAAGCGCCGGTTGACACAAGGCACATCTCCATCAGCATCCGACACGTCAGGCCGCACTATGTCAACAAAAGCTACGCTCTGGACACCGTGGAAGACCCCGGCCACAGAACAGTGAGAATATACTGGGTCCTCAGGGGGAAGCCAGCGAGAAACAAAATTGAAAACAAACTTCCGCAGTACAATTGGAAACACATTTGGAAAAATGTCTCGGAAAACGTGTTGCCTAAAGATGCAAAGGAGACATGGTACAAAATAGTAAACAGAACGGTAACAACCAACCAAAGACTAGCGGAGATAAAGCTCGTCGCAAGTGACAAGTGTGATGTATGTGCCATGACCGACACCCTAGAGCACCGTCTCACCTGCGGGAATGCGACGAACGTATGTGGAGCACGCCAGCAGATGGTGGTCCACATCAACAGAACAGCGCCGGGAAGCATCACAGTGGAAGCAATCACTGCCGCAGACTCCAACCCATTTCCACGACCCAAGCAACTGGCGACTCTCTGGATCCTCGCCAAGACGGCACACGCCATCGTAGCGAGGAGGCAGACCGACTCCCTGGCCTTCATGATGGACCTCTGGGAGGAGAACAAGACCGCCCAGCAGCACAGGCGCTACCGCGAGAACTTCAAAATCTTCCCTCCAGATTCCACTGCAGACAGCGATCGCCAGAGTCCTCCCCAGCCTGTGACCCTCAGCACCGCCACCAGCCACCCCACCACCCTTACCACAAGATGGAAGTGTGCAATGAAAGTGAATAAGTTAAACAGAAAAGATAAAGTGTTTCTCCTCTCGCCTCAAATAGTCACGTATAGTATTCTAAAGTGTTTCTTCTCAGTGAAATCAGTGTTACAAAGTGCTCCCCACTAAACCTCTGTCATCCTTACATTCAAATCAGAGTCAAAAGTACGTCCAATAGTACTACCATTGTTTTATAAACGTGTGTTTGTTAAAAAAAGACAACAGTTACTTCCTGTCATGCGGTGTTGCATTGCATCCAGGTATGCTTCATTATTTGTACTATATTGTTTAGGATACAAGCATTACTTACTGAAAAGTGGCTGTCACCCATAACATTGAATGGTTTCCTTTATTACATGCTTTATAAAATTTATATTATTTACTTTCTCTTCTCCACTCCTCTTATATAATATGGTGTTGTTTTTCTTTTTTCTTCAATTTACCTTTTAGTTTGTAGTATACGTAAAATTTTTTTCCCACTTCTGCTCCATCTGTCATGCTGATGTTTTCTCTCATACTGCCCCACATAACAGTGCTGACTAAAGAACGATATCAAACCAGCATGCACAATGTGCCTGTAGCACGATAAAGTGCATCACATATACAAAACTGAACTCATAAGCAATGATGTGTCGACACTAGATATAAACTATAATGCCTGTCCTGTAATGGTTTATCCACAAAAAAGACGACAGATGGCCATGGAAACTGGTTCGAGGAACAAAAACAAGGGAAAATCAAAAAAGAAAAGAATTTACAAACGAAAAACTATAAAAACCACAGTAATGTTAACCAACTGTATGAATATAATAGCTTAATAGAAAGAAATGTTTAAAATGTATAGTTGTTAATAATTTAGATAAATATATATAGTTACAAAAAAAATTTCGAGTCTCGGTCTGGCACACAGTGTTAATCTTCCAGGAAGTTTCAACTTCTCATTTGTTATGTTTCTCTGACAGTTTCTGATTATGGCTGTGGCCGAATCGCCTTAAGGTGTATATTAAAAAGAAAAGTACTGATCAAGATGGACAGTTATACTGAGAAGTGTGTATGTACTAGTCGGTTGCATGGAATCAGCATATTAAAAAGGGGCGAAGTGCAAATGTGATAGAATGACTGAAAGGAGCTGTTGTGTCCATGACCACACTGTGGATAAAGCTGCCCGATTTGTTAGTGAATCAACGCGAACTGGCCAATGCGTCTACAAGAAATAGTATATCTCTCGTAGCCATGTTACACGACGTAAGAAGACTGGTCGTAAAAAGTTCGACAGAGACTGAAGACTAGTGCCACAACCTCTCATTAACGGTCGGTTTCAAACCCGACAGGGATGGCTTCCATCAGTGAATGCAGGTCCATAGCAACCAGTATCCAAGCGAGCAAGAAAGGACGCTGCATGCATAGAGATTTGGAGCGGGCGTTTCGCAAATAATCATTGCTCACAGCAACACATGAAACTACGTGTCATCAGTGGGCCGTACAACACAGAAACTGGATAGTAGGTGGCTGAAGACGTGTTGTCCGGAGAGTTGCGATTGTGATTCTTTTTAAATTACGCAAAGCATCGAGGACCCAGTTAGGCGTTTAACCGTGTTGAGAGCGTTCTTCATGCCCAGGTGGATCTGTGATGTTTAGGAGGTGTTTCTCAATGCATGACTTGTGACCATTGATTCAGGTTTCCGTGAGCGTGGGCCAGGACGCTTATTTCAACATCTTTGCCACCAGATGTCGCCCTTTCTTTTACCTATTCGTGACTAATATCCGGCGGGCAATCCATTCTTCGAAGACGACAACAGTCGTGTTCACAGGACTGCACGCATACTTTCTTGGTTTGACACACCCTCACGCATCCTATGGTCCGCTAAATTACCATTCTTAATCCCAAAGAAGATACTTTGGACTGTCTGGAACATCGGGTGAAACATAAGAATCAGCAGCACCGAAATTTGCAACGTAAACGGGATCTAATCATGAACGAGTGACTTCAGTTGGAGATAGTGTATTTAAAGACACGTATGGTCTCTCTTCCTCGCCGAATTCAGTCAATTATCTAGACAAGAAACGATGTATCACGATACTGGCGTAAAGTCTCCTGGTGGAAACCAAATTTGTGTCCTCTGTGCTTATTGCGCCACGAGAAAGGGACCAGACAAGATTTGGAATGAAGAAAATAAGTTTCCTTGGCATGCCTATTCTAACATTTGCTACGACGTTCTTTGCTATATCCGGGACGCCAGATGTCTTCCAAATTCTGTAATCGCGAAAGTATTGTATGTTACGTGATTAACGTTGGCTGACTACTGGCATACGCGACCGGTTGCCTGCAGCGAGCATAAACAGATAACATCGCGACGTTCTACTCTCAGTCTACTGCAGGTGGCACAGTGTTGTATTGGTCTTCTTCTGTCTTAGGTAAACTTTAGGATCTTTGTTCTTGCTGTCTAGTAATCAACGTGAATTAATTGCCATATTTTATGTAAACGTATTTTTAGTCGTTGTTCTGCTGGCAAATTACTTTAAAATATTAACTTAAAATAACGTTGGTTTTTATATATGTGTACAAATCGCAACGTGATGGAAAACATAAGTGTCCTTATAATTTCATCCATACAATTTCTGCTGCCAAGAAACGCTTTGCAGTAAAAAGTACGAATTACGTGATGTTTTATTTATTTTTATAGTACCACTGTTACTATCTCTTTAACGTCATATTACTACCAATGTTTTACTGTCGTATTCCATCTTTTGTTTTATTAACTACGTTGATCTGAAGATGACGTAAGAGTACATTATGGATAGAAAGAAACAAAAAATAAAACGCAGCACATGTGTCTTTTCTCATTGTAATTACAGTGGCCATAGTTCCCAATTGCATCTTGTGTTCAGTTGTGATATCATTGTTGTTTTAGGCCATTGAAACGCGGTACTGGCAGCTCCGTCTTCTATTCTATAAATTCTAGTATTTTAACAAACTCTGATGCTGCAAACTTTAATAAATTATTTACTATAATACTCTCCCTTTCGGGAGCACACTATCACTTGTACGAAACCGGTTGCAAGTAATGTAGACTCTTTCTTCTCTTACTAAAATGACCGTCTGCATTTTATCAGGCGCCATATATTCCCAAGAATAATTTAAAAAAAATAATAGCTTTGCTGTTGTGCACCCTAAATCCACAATAATGGTCAGATGTGTTTCCTCTGGCCTCTCTGAAGACGTCTTCAGTTTCGTTTTCTAATGTGCAAGCGGCGTCAAACCAAAAAAGGAACGCTCGTGGGATATTTCTTGCTTAGCCGTATGTCAATAGAAAACGACCTTCTGTTTCTCATGACAATAAATTTTGCCTAAAGTGTAATTTCAGATGCCTGATTGGTAGAATGGCTCAGAATTACTTTACCCGGATATTCAACCGAAAAATATTTAATGACAGCGATAGTCTATTTGTATACGTATTATTATTATTATTGTTACTGAAGTACCGTATTTTATGAACCACACTGTTATGGGGCATACCTTACATTAGTTTGCAGTCTAGATCTGCTAACTGTGTCTGTTTTCAACACCTCTTAACTTCTAGTTTTTAGGAAGTAACTCTCCTGGACTCATAGGACTTGTTGGCTATTTCTGATAGTTAATATAGAACATAAGTCAGTTAATCTAAGAAAAATAATAAAATTACGTATAATAGTTAAATAAGTTAAACGGGGAAAATTGGAGAGGTGGGAGTAGGACTCGCGCACTGAGGTTTCCGTACAAACTTAATTATTTACACAGGCAGTTCATCATTTCCCGGAGTCAAGGATCTCGACGATTTTGGGCTGTTATCGACATTGATACTGGCATGATATTGATCCCGTGGATTTTTTCCTTTACTTGTTCCGTGAAGCCTTTCTTCTTGGCAAATTTAATGATTTTACGTCAAAGGGGAAGTATTCTATGGGTTTCAATGAGTGAATTTGCGACTATCAAAATATGTGATATAAATGGCCCTTTCTCTTGATTGCATTGACTTAGAAGCTTACTATTTTTACACCACGTAAGAACTATAGACCTCAGCGTGTGACATATTTCAACTTGATATGTCTACCAGTTTCTTAAAAAAAGAAGGCTTAACAGACTGAGAGACACAGTCTGACAAGAAATGACAAAATTTTTTTTTCGTGCGACATAATTACAGATTAACTATTTTCGGATTTTTTCCTTCGGTTATAGTGTGAGATTTGCTTCTTGCCAAACTGAATGGTTCTAGGGCAACGGAAAGAACTCTGTAGGTTTTGATAAGTGGGTCGACAAGATTCAATTTTATGACATAAATGGCCGTATCTTTAAAAAGACTTAGAAGCTTCGAATCAAATGTGTGTGAAATCTTATGGGACTTAACTGCTAAGGTCGTCAGCCCCTAAGCTTACACACTACTTAACCTAAATTATCGTAAGGACAAACACACACACCTATGCCCCAGGGAGGACTCAAACCTCCGCCGGGACCAGCCGCACAGTTTAGAAGCTTCATTTTTATACATCAACAAGGGACTGTAGACCTTAATATACGACATAAATTTCAACTTGATATGTTTACTCGTTCCTGAGAAAAAGGACGACCGCTGTGGTCGCAGGTTCTAATCTTGCCTCGGGCATGGATGTGTGTGATGTCCTTAGGTTAGATAGGTTTAAGTAGTTCTAAGTTCTATGGGACTGATGACCTCAGATGTTAAGTCCCATAGTGCTCAGAGCCATTTGAACCACTTTTTGAGAAAAAGGATATATACAGTAGGACAGACAGACACACAGACAGACGAATGGACAACGAAGTGAATCTGTAAGGGTTCCTTTTTTACCAGTTGAGGTACGGAATCCTAAAGAGAACCTGAAACATTGCCACTCTCAAAGTACAAGCACCTTTCTAATGTGTCATTATTGAGAGAAAAGAAATATCTTTTCCGCACTTTTTTCGCACTTGTATTCTACCCTGCAGGTTGTGTTCGTGTCTAGTACACGGAAAGTGGATTTCAGTAGACAGACAGCCATGTGCAGCTGAGCTGGTGTTCTTCCTGACAACGTATGTGGCTGGTACGGTCTTCAGTTTCTTCAGCTACTGCACGTAGGATTCCAGAGCATGTGCTGAGGCCACCCTTATTACCAACATCTGGTTGTATCCAGCCAGAAGTACCGGGTCCTCGTCTTGTTGGTTTTCCTCTGTTGGACGCTTCACCTCTGTTGCTCTTTCATCTCCTGCTTCATTTTCCCATGGTCTTGTTCGCGATGATGTGATCACTTCCTGCAAGGCGGCTGCCTCGGTTTCTGCTGTGGCTGATCCAAATTTTGTTTCCTCTTGACAAGTTTCTAATTGCTGCAAAGAAACATTATATATTTTTTATTTCGTTAAGTTTATGCCACAGCCTTTCTGCTCTCAGAATTACTGCTACTGTTTTATTTGGAAAGAAATGCCTATCATCATGCGTCGCTACTGACTGTCTATTGTCCTTACAGTGACAGATTAATCTGTGTTCGTATTTCCGGTGACTGAGTGAGGCGTTAGTAACGTCAAGCGGTCTTCACAGTTTCGCCGCACAGTATCCTTACCGGTGGTAATACCGATTGTTTTTCATACGTAAACTCATTCCTTATTACCAAAACTGCTAATTAAATTCCACTGCCGATTACGTAAACGTGAATATTTTCATATGGAAGGCGTACGTCGTAATATTACATGAAGTAACAAGGAAACATTATACTTTTACATAGTATTCACTATGACGCCTTGACAGAGTTCCATCTCATCAGAACGATATCTACGTGTTTTCTGGGCCTTACCAATGAGCGTACTTTAGCAGAAAACTATACCAGACTAATATGAGGCCCTTCCACAAACTGAGCATATAGAACAGCCTTTTTTCGTTATCACTAGGTGTCTCAAGGCACACCACATGAGCATGAAATGTTCAGTGTGATCGCACCTTGGAATCTTAAAAGGAAGCTGAAGATGTCATTAGGAGGAGTATCTGATGGCTCTCAGAAGAGACGTCTGAAACACAATGGCTTCCAACTTTTAAAGATAAAAGTGATACAGGTGGTATAGGATCCTAAACAGGGTAATTTGAGATGAGGAGCTATTGGTCCGAAATAAACATATAGTTTTTTATTGACGTAAACAGGGGCGATTCTAGAAGTCGGTCAAGGGGGGAGGGGAGGGGGTTGGGGGGAATGGAATATCCCTTAACAAAAGGAGCGTTGGGATCCTCCACCGACATGCTAGCAAAATTTGGTGTTGCTTAGACGAAGTGGCCGTGCGGTTAAAGGCGCTGCAGTCTGGAACCGCAAGACCACTACGGTCGCAGGTTCGAATCCTGCCTCGGGCATGGATGTTTGTGATGTCCTTAGGTTAGTTAGGTTTAACTAGTTCTAAGTTCTAGGGGACTAATAACCTCAGCAGTTGAGTCCCATAGTGCTCAGAGCCATTTGAACCATTTTTTGTTGCTTAGAGTAGCTTTTGGTAACTGTTTTGGACTTCAGGGTAAAAAATGCGATTAATAAATAAGAAGACGCCAATTTTAAATTAAATTTTATTTATTGTTTTAGATAGTAAGCTATTTGCCGCTCTTATTCTTTTGTTAAAATGTGTATGAAATACATTGCAATCTATATTGTAAGTAGGCTGTTTAGGTTTTTATGTTGCTAATGCCACGTAATGCTCTGTATGAAAATCGCTGTCTGCGCTGTGTGCAGTCTGTGGCTGGTTGGACTCATTGTTGGATTATTCTCTTGTGTAGTGTTGGGCAGTTGGATGTGAACAGCGCGTAGCGTTGTGCAATTGGAGGTGAGTCAGCAGCAGTGGTGGATGTGGGGAGAGAGATGCCAGAGTTTTGAGAGATTACTATGAGCGGATGATTTGGACGTGTGTCCGCCAGAAAAAGGAAATTTGTAAGACTGGACGTCATATATATAATGACTTTTGAACACTCTTTAGGTAAATACATTGTTTGTTCTCTATCAAAATCTTTCATTTGCTAACTATGCCTATCAGTAGCAAGTGCCTACAATAGTTAGAATCTTTTATTTAGCTGGCAGTATTGGAGCTCGCTGTATTGCATTAGTTAGAGTAACGAAGATTTTTGTGAGGTAAGTGATTCATGAAAGGTATAGGTTATTTTTAGTCAGGGCTATTCTTTTGTAAGGATTATTGAAAGTCAGATTGTGTTGCACTAAAATATTTTGTGTCAGTTTAGTGATGATCAGAATAAGTAAAGAGAAAACTGTCTGAGTAATTTGAGTTTTACTCAGCTTTTCCGTATCAAATAACATAAGAGTTTTTCCAGCACTGTCATTCTTAATTTTCAAAGGGGAAGTTTCTTATGTCGACCCTTAGCCGAGGATACCTCACTGGAATCTTCTGATTTTTTCTTGTAGTTTGTGTAATGAATGTAGTTATTCTTTATTTCTAGCGCGTAATTGTAGGGACTCTCCTCTGTAGTTGTAGTTTTTCATTGTTGTACTGCAAAACAGTTGTGGCATGCATGTAGATTTGCACCACATATTTCGCAGCCGCGCTTGCAATTAACTGGATATTATTTTCAGTGCTATTTTAATGTGTTTTCTTATTTTGCTCTTCACATTGTGCTTTTCTGTGTTATCGTGTGAAATTTTTTGACAATTATGGAGTGTGTTCAAAGCGTCGGCCACCAATCTGAATGCATGCAATGTATTGTAATCTGATGGCAAAACAGAACACTTGGTTCAAAATCCTTGGTAGCTTGCTCGCACAGGTAGTTTATGACAGGAGTATTATTGATTGACCAGTATTTATACTGTATTCTTATGAATGAGGCAGTTTGATGGGTGCTTATCGATGAATCTTCATGCACACAATGGAACGATATCTCAAATTCTACAGTGCGAACAATTTTTTGTCGAGAACCTTCACCATCTCAGTGGACGACTCAGATTAAGTTTCTACCCACTTACACAAATTTCTTCCAGTTGGGATGATACCTGTCGCGAGACTATTCTCTGCATAGTTTTTCGTATTTATGATCGCGATACCATGCTATGTCATACAATGGATGCATGTCTGCAACCTCCTGTAACGAGTAATGATCCATTTTCGATAACTAGTCATGAACCGGTAACACTCCATCAACAGTACATCAGGAGCTATTGCATATTGCTTTTCAAGGAAATGCCAACGTCGCGAAAGGGGTGGAGGAGGGGGAGACAGGTAGTTGTTCGTTATGAAACAGCAGCAGTTTACAGATATGTGTGACAGATGCATTGTGAACTCAAGAGGTTGCATTCGTCTCTTATATGAAGCATAGGTCACACCCATTATTTAAATGAATATTGATGAGACATTTTGAAAACAACAAGTTAAATAAGTTATAAGCAGAAGACATCGTTATCCGTCGAAACGTCCACTGGCGACACCTTCATGTGCGACGAACACACTGCTGAGCATGGCTAAAATCAATTTTCGCCGATCTAAGTGTGGAGCGCGCAGGGGTGACGGCGTCTCTGTTCTCAAGATTTGTCAAGTGGCTTATTTCCTCCGCTTCTATAGTTACGTTGTATCACACGAAGACGTCGAGGAGAGAGTTTTTGTACTTTCGTGGTCCATATCGTACCCAATACGTAAACAATGCTCGGCCACAGTACATTTCACAAATCTTATGAATAAATGTACAGGATTCCAAATTATCACAGAAAGGGATACAGCGCTGACAATTCTGAAGTCACAGTGACCGACAAGAAAAACTATTGGTCAGCCAAGGGATGACACCTTGGCGATTTAAATTTTCAGATGACAACAGCGTGGACGGTCACACATCAGCGTGAACATGTATTTCGAGATGCGGCTTCCGACAGGGGATGCTGAGACAACCCTGACACCGAGCGAGGTGGCGCAGTGTCTAGCACACTGGACTCGCATTCGGGAGGACGACGGTTCAAACCCGCGTCCGGCCATCCTGATTTAGATTTTCTGTGATTTTCGTAAATCGCTTCAGGCAAATACCGGGATGGTTCCTTTGAAAGTGCACGGCCGACTTCCTTCCCCACCCTTCCCTAATTGGATGGGATCGATGTTCTTGCTGTTTGATCCCTCCCCCAACTCAACCAACCAAGCAAGAATCCTGATGGCAGTGTGCATTAGGAACGGCAGCTTTTGCGCATGCGTCGAAGTTCTTCGTTCATCGTCCGACAGGTGTCGGAGGTGTACTTCTCGCTATGTATCAGAAAATCTCCGCTATTGGCCACCGAATTTGGCGCTTTGACGTCTGCGCTTTTCCCACTTTACTGACGTAAATAGGAGGCTTCAGTCATACAATAGGTCAACAGAGTGCTCGTCATACTTTAAGACGTCGATCAGTTACGCCAATAAAATATTGTGGCGTTATCAGAATGCATTCCGACGTCCCGCCCTAGAACCATTTCTACATCTGATCCGTCGGTAAGGCCTCAAGCAACACATTTAAGTTTACTATTGCAGTAAACAAATTACAAATTGTAGACTCTTTCTCACAAAACTGAAAGTCAAACAAAATCTGTTTCTTATTTAGGGCAACTACTGGACATTGGTTTTACTACGCTGTGTAATAAATAACAGATTTTATTTGCTCCTCGTAAATTATGAAGAGCCCACAAAACAGAAATAAAAGAGAAAAGGCTATATTTGATAGCTGAGTAAATATACCTTTCCAGGGATGTCGGCAGATATCGACAAAAATCTGAAGTTATTGGTTAAACAGCATATTTGCTTCAGCATCGGCTAGACGGCATTTGAGGTTTCACAACACCGTAGCGGAGCAGTAGCAAGAACTTCATTGTTGACAGCTGCGTCAACCAAATGCTCTGTTGCACATATACTATGTTAACGATAGATGTCTGTCCGACAGTAGTCGTTTCTAGGGGAGATCGAGGCGGAACGCCCCGCCTACCGTTTGGAGCAAGACGAAATTTTTTTTGCATCAATTAGAGACAGTTTGTTCAATCATTTTTTTATAAAATTTGCGAATGAAGATAACAAAATAATGTATTTAGTTTGTTAAGTCAATAAAATAAGTAAGTGTATTTAAGACCGTTCCACCCCTTGCACGGGGCCGCATGGACTCCGCTGTTGGCCAGCCGAAGTGGCCTTGCGGTTCTAGGCGCTGCAGTCTTAGGTTAGTTAGGTTTAATTAGTTCTAAGTTCTAGGGGACTAATGACCTCAGAAGTTGAGTCCCATAGTGCTCAGAGCCACTCCGCTGTTTTTTACTTTCATCGATGGCACATCTTACGTGTGAACCGGGCTTCATCGTCCCCAATATCTAGGTCAGTACCCCAGTGTCAATTCAAGCACCCAGTTTCTCCAGTCATTTTCGTTTCGTTGTGGAATGGGTGCGGGCATCCGTTTGGCTCTACGAACTGATAGACTAATCTGCGCAGTTCTTTCATAGTCATACCAAAATGTCACTTTTGCAGATCGTTAAGATATTTGACAAGTTCTAATTCTTGCTCCTTATTGAAAACACATTAATACTTTCCGCAGATTTTGTGAGTTGCTGAAATGGGAGTGTTCTCTTTCATTTTTAAGTATCGTTTTAAAGTAGTCAAAGGCACGACAAACTGTTATGATGCTTTGTCGTGGGTCATTGTTTTATAAATTAGCGAGTCAAGAGCTTGTTTCGTTTTTCGTGAACAATTTTGGCTCTCCGTTTTCCATACATAATGACGTACCAGATGCGGATGTGGAGGGCAGACCGTTCGTTAGAATCTGGGAAATGAAGAATAAAAGGCGACCGGGGACGAACGGACTGAACCAGTACACCATTCAGCCCCAAGCGCATATCTGTTAAGAAAATATTCAGCAACCACCGTAAACAGATTTTCTCCAACTGCATTGTATACAAAGATAGCTAAGAACATGCAGATTTAGGTGGGCTACACGTTGATTGTGAAGAAAAAAATATGACATTGCTACCGAAATTGGCAATGGTCTGAAAAGCTACAATAGAATAGCGAATTCTCTCACTTTTATAGTCAGATTACGAAACTCGCTCGCGATGACAGTTGCAACCTTACTAAACCATAACGAACATTGGTCTGTTAAATACTTGTTGGTCTGAGCGCACCCTAGCTCCTGTAGGCGAGACCGATCTGGCTCGGTAGTTTATTCAGCCCTGGTCTCCCCTACATGATGCTAGTTGAACGAACTGACGTTGTAGAAATGAAACTGACAGCGAGTGGTCACAGCCGCGGGCAGAAGAAAGGAACACAAGGATTCGGAAAAGTCAAGTTAATTCATAAATCGTCTTTCTTCTTGTGCCTTTGTGCATTTTGTTTTCCTTCGGTCAGTTTCCGCCACCTGTGTGCCTGCGTGCTTACGAAGGAGGCAGGGGGGGGGGGGTATGGAGGGGAGGTGGCTGACTACCCCACCACCCCCTCGGCGTAACCCTGTATCATAGAACTCAGTTTAGCGTGCTCTACTGCATATCTAAATTGGACCTTACTGGGATTGCATCCTTAACGTCGCTCAACGTCTCCGACTTCCCTTGCAAGACGAAAGGTCGGCCTAATAATGTCTGCTTATCATTCAATCTATTTTACTCTGACTGAGTACACGGGGTGTAACAAGGGCTGTAAGCTGCCCGTTTTCGGGATAGCGTTGGCATAATTCTCCGTAGTCAATTGCCGTTTGTCTTAACATTGTCTGTTTGTTTATTTCGCTAGCGTAACGCTTCTGTTTTTACTCTTTCAGAGCGTTCAGCATCTTTTTTTACGGCGGTAATGGAGAAAACTATTTCCGCTCAGTTTTAGTGCAGACTTCGAATTTCTGTTTGAGCGACATCGCTATTTCATCGTCAGGTTACAAAACGTGTAATCTATGAACTACTGCAGTAATTCGTTAGCATTATCCTAAATAATTAATTGATTATCTAAAAATTGTTGACAGCTGCAGTGCTTCTGTAATATGGGTAGCGGAGAATTTGTAGTGACTCCAAAATTCATCCCATGACATTTTCTATTGCAGAGAGAACTAAAAGGCCCAGCAAGAAATGTGGGAATTCTTTATGTAGTGAGAACACACTTCCTTCCAAGAGCGAAGTTAAGTAATAAGAGAATTATTTTGAAATCAACGTTGTATGATTTATGATCCGATTCCGTTACTTACTGGAAGTTAGACCGTGAATTTAATCGCACTGGTTCTGTACAGATGTTATAAATTCAGATTCAGCATAAATAGCAACCTTCAATGAATACCACAACCTGCTTGATTGTCTTTCCATTCGCTTACGACGACAGTTCTCATATATACACACACACACACACACACACACACACACATATATATATATATATATATATATATATATATATATATATATATAAAATTAGGGCGATGATAGTCAATTGTCCCTTCAATGCAGATGCACATCGTGCTCGAACTCCTACGGGAATCGGCGAGATGCAGCGAGTAATGAAGCTAATGATCAGGGGTTTTACATTAGTAGTTAGTAGTATAAATTGAGAATTTGGGTCTGCCGCGAGGCGTCTCGGGGAGTCCGTGCCGTTGTAGTGACTACTGTGTCGAAATGGCGTAGTGGTTAATGTGTCTGCCTAGAAAGAAGGAGACCCGGGTTCGAATTCCAGTCCGGTACAAATTTTCAATTTGCCCCATTGATATAAATCAGTGCCCACTAGCAACTAACGTCTTCATATGCGGTGTATAGAAACCAAACATTCTCGGCCTTTGTGCCGCGTCAGTTCAGGGTAAAACCTCGAGCTTTCGACGATTACCTCCATCGTTTTCATCAGGAGCAACTGATTGCAAATGAGACTGTGCGAGAACTTAACCGCGAGAGCAGGTACACTTTCAGCGACGGTTGGAAGCTTGCTCTCGATGCAGAGAAGAAGCAGAGATATTCGTCGCAATGTTTATGCTACTATGGGACCGATGGCGCCACCAGCGCAGACGTCGACTCCATCTGTGACAGCGTTATCTTCACGACGCCAGCACTGACGGATATGCTCCGAGCCAGCAATTCCTACTATTACCAAGGAATTTAGATCTGATGATGATCTCTGTAGCAGATCAAAACCGATCACCTAAAAATAAAAAGTAACAGCTTATATGCGACCTCGAACGTGTTTACTAAATAAATTATAATACGATGGTCGCTCAATACGTAATACTGCAATTTTTTTTCTCAGAACATATTTATTGTTAAGAGTCAGAATTTGGTAACAATGTACATCAACGTGTCTTGTCCATGTCCTATTTTTCTACGTAGTCTGCATAACGTCCTATGGCCGTACGTCAATGTTGTGGAAGAGCATGTATTCCCTGCTGGTAAAAGCTATTGTCCTGTAGGCGTAGCCATGTTTTCACTGCATGACTGACACTCTCGTCATCTTCAAGGTGTGTTCCCCATAGAGAAACTTTAAGTGGCCCAAAGAAATGGAATTCCGAGGATGACAGGTCTGGACTGTCGGGCGGATGAGGCAGTGTATGGAACAGTGGCTGTGACAGGACGTCCCGAGCGTGGTTGATCATGGATCTCTGTTTCTGCATTTCCTGAAGCTGTAACTTGTTTTACCCATAGCACAACGCATTCGAGAGGACGACGTTTCAATCCCTCGTCCGTCCATCCTGATTTAGCGTTTCCGTGATTTCCCTAAATCGCTCCATGCAAATGCCGGGATGGTTCCTTTGAAAGGGCACGGCCGACTTCCTTCCTCGTCCTTCCCTAATCCGATGAGACCGTTGACCTCGCTGTCTGGTCTCTTCCCCCAACACAACCCAACCCATAGCAAAACCGTACTCCTATCAACTGCACCATCATCATACACTGCACACAAACGGTTATGGATGTTCACCACGGTTTCTTCTTCT
Source organism: Schistocerca piceifrons (assembly GCF_021461385.2). Classification (NCBI taxonomy): domain Eukaryota; kingdom Metazoa; phylum Arthropoda; class Insecta; order Orthoptera; family Acrididae; genus Schistocerca; species Schistocerca piceifrons. The sequence continues at coordinate 478,627,597 of NC_060138.1, read as the reverse complement.
GCACATAAGAATTCAATAACAGCACGCTGCTTGTGAGTCGTATGTAGACGCCATTTTGACGCTGTACTACGGCTCTACCATCTGCCAGAACGGTTTGAAACTTCACCGGCGCACAGAATAAATATCAAATGTGAAGCATCAACAAGGACGTTTGTCTATATATATTAATGGCTTTTTAAAGAAATGTTGGGCGTTACTTATTGAATGATCCTCGCATTATTATATCGCTGTCTTCCTGCAACAATAGTCCATAGAATGTTTAGTATTTATTTACTGACCAATCGGAAGTCGTCTACGGGCTTTATAAGACCACCACAGCACAAGTTTAGACAGTCAGTTGCTCCTGGCGTAGACGACGGAGGTAATCGTCGAAAGCTCAAGGTTTTACCCTGAATTGATTTGTTGTTATAATTTTTTTTGCGTTATCAGTCTTCCGTCCGGTTTGATGTGTCCTGCCACGAATTCCTTCCCCGTGCCAACCTTTTCATCTCACAGTTGCAATTGCAACCTACGTCCTCAATTATTTGTTGAATGTATTACCATCTCTGTCTTCCTCTACAGTTTTTTTCTCTCTACAGCTCCCTCTAGCACCATGGACGTTATTCCGTGATGTTTTAACACATGTCCTGCCATCCTGCCCGTTCTTCTTGTCAGTGTTTCCCATGTATTCCTTTCCTCGCCGATTCTGAGGAGAACCTCCTCATTCCTCCCCTTACTAGCCCACATAATTTTCGACATTCTTCGATAGCACCACAGTTCAGATGTTTCGATTCTCCTCTGTTTCCGATTTCCCACAGTTCATGTTTCACTGCCATATAATGCTGTGCTCCAAACGTACATTCTTAGAAATTTATTCCTTCAATTAAGTCCTTTGTTTGATATTAGTAGACTTCTCGCGGCCAGGAATGCCGTTTTTGCCAGTGCTAGGCTGCTTTTTATGTCCTCCTTGCTCTGTATGTCGCGGGTTATTTTGTTGCCAAAGTACCAGAATTCCTTAACTTCACGTACTCCGTGAACCCCAAATCTGATGTTAAGTTTATGGCCGTTTTCATTTCTGATACTTCTCATTACTTTCGTCTTTCAGGCTGTCCATTGCATTCAGCAGCTACTGTTTTCCTTTCACCCCGAATTTTAATCCCACTGTTGATTGTTTCTTTTATTTCCGTCAATGCTTCTTCGACGTATAGATCGAATGTAAGACAACTCCCCTGCCTCACATTCTTTTCTGTCCGACCACTGCGTTCTTCGTTTTTCGGTATTATTATTTCCTCTTCGTTCTTATACATATTGTACATGGTGTTTATTTCCACCGTGTATAAACTCTATAGGGATTGACTGACGAGAGGATACGGAACAAAAGGAGTCTAATGAACTTACGTGCGGAAATGCATGGTTTCCATGCTAGAGACCATTTATTCAATCATAAACTGTTGTAGAGACTACGGTCTAGTACGTGCTATACCATGCAGCCACAGATACAGTACGCATGGTTTCCTCCTAGAGGGTGGTACTGTTACTCATACGTAATTCCCTAGAGCCCCCTCGTCCCACAGTAATTGGTAATGTGCGCTTCTCTTGCTGACTCACTTTGTAGTGGATGTTCAAATGGCTGTGAGCACAATGGGACTTAACTTCTGAGTTCATCAGTCCTCTAGAACTTACAACTACTTAAACGTAACCAACCTAAGGACATCACACACATCCATGCCCGAGGCAGGATTCGAACTTGTGACCGTAGCGGTCGCGCAGTTCCAGACTGTAGCGCCTAGAACCGCTTGGCCACCTCGGCCGGACTTTAGTGGATGTGATACAGCGTTGTACACGATGGTTCCGTATTCGAATTGAGAGCTTCCGGAAATGGTGTTTACTTGAAGGCAAATGGCAACGGGCGGGCGGGCAGCGAGGGTTTATGAAGAGACCTATCCCCGCCCACTACAATTACAGCATTCAATGTTTGCAACAATATTTCGCCGTTTGTCTGAGACAGGGTCGTTTCAGGAAGCAGGAAATCATGGAGAACGTACCCGAAATGTTCGGCCACCAGATTTGGAGAAAAATGTGATTACCACTGTGGAAGGCGACCGCCATGACAGTACCAGGTAGTTGGCCTGCCAGTGAACGGTAAGCCAGACGACCATGTGGAACATTCTCCGTGACAACTGTTACTACCCTTCTCACTTACAGTGTGTGCAGGGCTTACTAGGGAGCAGTTTTGTCACTGGTTTCTTCACCAGGCAACCACGATTCTGGGATTTGTATCATCCACCCTATTCACAGATGAGGCCACATTTAAGCGGAGTGATATCTTCAACAGTCATCTGTGCGACAGTATGCAGAACCCTCATGGTATGGTGACAGCAAATCATCAGCATCGGTGCAGCCGGAATGTGTGGGCCGGGATAATTCGCGACCCTATTTTGGAACCAGTCTTTCTTGCACTTCACGTAACAGTACGGAACTATCGACGTTTCTTGCGGATGGTTTTTGCCTCCCCTGCTGGAAGAAAAAAAAATGGCTCTGAGCACTATGGGACTTAACTTCTGAGGTCATCAGTCCCCTACAACTTAGAACTACTTAAACCTAACTAACTTAAGGACAGCACACACATCCATGCCCGAGGCACGATTCGAACCTGCGACCCCAGCAGTCGCGCTGCTGCAGACTGTAGCTCCTAGAACCGCTCGGCCACTCCAGCTGGCCTGCTGGAAGAAGTGCCACTGATGATTCGAAGAGTTATGTGGCTGCTACATGATGATGCTGCAGCCCAATTCACCGTTAACGTCCGGACGCGTCTGAATCGCGTCTTCCCTGATCATTGGATTGGACGAGAGGGTCCAGTTGCATGGCCTGCTCGTTCACCGGACCTCAACCCGTGCTACTTGTGGTTAAGGGGCCATCTCAAAAGCATTGTGTACGCAGAGCCCATTCCATGCTGCCTTTGACACTGTTCGGATGCCGCGTGGCTGATGTGAACGTGTGAGACAGAACATACAACGGCGCGTACACACATGCATTGAGACACATGGAAACCGAGCGAGGTGGCGCAGTGGTTAGCACACTGGACTCCCATTCGGGAGGACGACGGTTCAATCCCGTCTCCGGCCATCCTGATTTAGGTTTTCCGTGATTTCCCTAAATCGTTTCAGGCAAATGCCGGGATGGTTCCTTTGAAAGGGCACGGCCGATTTCCTTCCCCATCCTTCCCTAACCCGAGCTTGCGCTCCGTCTCTAATGACCTCGTTGTCGACGGGACGTTAACCACTAACCACCACCACCACCACACATGGAAACATTTTCAACACATGCTGTAAGTGTGGCTGCATGGAACCGCAGTCTCTGTTACAATGTATGACTCAATAAATGATATCCAGCTAGAAAACCACGCATCTCCGAACATAAGACCTTTTTTGTTCTGTATCCTCTCATCGATCAATCCCTAGAGTTTGTACATGGTGGAAAAAATCACGCTGTAAATTACCCGTCTTTCCCTGTAGTTGTGTTGATATCATTACAAGCCGGCCAGAGTGGCCGAGGGGTTCTAGGCGCTTTAGTCCGGAACCGCGCGATCGCTACGGTCACAGTTTCGAATCCTGCCTCGGACATGGATGTGTGTGATGTCCTTAGGTTAGTTAGGTTTAAGTAGTTCTAAGTTCTAGGGGACTAATGACCTCAGCAGTTAAGTCCCATAGTGCTCAGAGCCATTGGAACCATTTGTCATTACAAGTTTCTGGATCACAACATCCTATATTAAAGTTCGACAATAAGCAACATTTGTCTAGACCACTGTTGTTTTGGCGGTGGAATTCAGTTTCACTCTGTTTATGATAATCCTGCACCAAATGTACATCGTCATTCATTCTTTGGAGCCCTGTTTTAATATATGCGTTGGGCTCATCTAACGAAGCCCTTTGATTCTGTAATCGTAGGTGTATTTACGGTTTCCTACTGCGCCCCCACCTCGTCTTATGTGCGGCAGGAGGCTTGTTAATGCTGCAGCTCACTGGTGCAGGCCTAAAGAGGCGATCACCGCAGTATTGTGTGGGGTCCTTTGACTGCGGCCGGCCTACCCTCGCTCCCCGTGGCCTCATATTAGCCCGCTCACTCCTGCACCCCGCCTGGGGACGCCTCCGGCTCCCCCAAACGCAAAGTGTGAAACTGCGCCGGGATCGCAAATAATTTGCAGCGAAAACAGATCGCCGGCGGGGATGAAAGCGCGCGCCGGAGCGTGCCGGGATTAGCCGGCCATTAGGCGAGCTGCGGACCACTGGGTCGGCAAACATTGTTTTTATTTGGGCGCGCGCGACAATAGGACGCCCTGCCTGGGGTGGCGCCGGCACGCTTGGCCACGCGTCCCGCTGGTGGGAAACCCGGCCCCCTGTGCGACATGCAGCCGGGGCCGCTTTCCCTGTTTGAGTCTAAAGTTAAACACGGAAAACTCTAAAGCCGCCAGTCCTTCATTCTGCCTACTTTGCAATAAGAATATTGATTACGATACTCTGCGTTATCAGGAGAAAGAAAACTGGCGTTCTACGGATCGGAGCGTGGAATGTCAGATCCCTTAATCGGGCAGGTAGGTTAGAAAATTTAAAAAGGGAAATGGATAGGTTAAAGTTAGATATAGTGGGAATTAGTGAAGTTCGGTGGCAGGAGGAACAATACTTTTGGTCAGGTGATTACAGGGTTATAAATACAAAATCAAATAGGGGTAATGCAGGAGTAGGTTTAATAATAAATAAAAAAATAGGAGTGCGGGTTAGCTACTACAAACAGCATAGTGAACGCATTATTGTGGCCAAGATAGACACAAAGCCCATGCCTACTACAGTAGTACAAGTTTATATGCCAACTAGCTCTGCAGATGATGAAGAAATAGATGAAATGTATGACGAGATAAAAGAAATTATTCAGGTAGTGAAGGGAGACGAAAATTTAATAGTCATGGGTGACTGGAATTCGTCAGTAGGAAAAGGGAGAGAAGGAAACATAGTAGGTGAATACGGATTGGGGGGAAGAAATGAAAGAGGAAGCCGCCTTGTAGAATTTTGCACAGAGCATAACTTAATCATAGCTAACACTTGGTTCAAGAATCATAAAAGAAGGTTGTATACCTGGAAGAATCCTGGAGATACTAGTAGGTATCAGATAGATTATATAATGGTAAGACAGAGATTTAGGAACCAGGTTTTAAATTGTAAGACATTTCCAGGGGCAGATGTGGACTCTGACCACAATCTATTGGTTATGACCTGTAGATTAAAACTGAAGATACTGCAAAAAGGTGGGAATTTAAGGAGATGGGACCTGGATAAACTGAAAGAACCAGCGATTGTACAGAGTTTCAGGGAGAGCATAAGGGAACAATTGACAGGAATGGGGGAAAGAAATACAGTAGAAGAAGAATGGGTAGCTTTGAGGGATGAAGTAGTGAAGGCAGCAGAGGATCAAGTAGGTAAAAAGGCGAGGGCTAATAGAAATCCTTGGGTAACAGAAGAAATATTGAATTTAATTGATGAAAGGAGAAAATATAAAAATGCAGTAAATGAAGCAGGCAAAAAGGAATACAAACGTCTCAAAAATGAGATCGACAGGAAGTGCAAAATGGCTAAGCAGGGATGGCTAGAGGACAAATGTAAGGATGTAGAGGCTTGTCTCACTAGGGGTAAGATAGATACTGCCTACAGGAAAATTAAAGAGACCTTTGGAGAGAAGAGAACCACTTGTATGAATATCAAGAGCTCAGATGGAAACCCAGTTCTAAGCAAAGAAGGGAAGGCAGAAAGGTGGAAGGAGTATATAGAGGGTTTATACAAGGGCGATGTACTTGAGGACAATATTATGGAAATGGAAGAGGATGTAGATGAAGACGAAATGGGAGATAAGATACTGCGTGAAGAGTTTGACAGAGCACTGAAAGACCTGAGTCGAAACAAGGCCCCGGGTGTAGACAACATTCCATTAGAACTACTGACGGCCTTGGGAGAGCCAGTCATGACAAAACTCTACCATCTGGTGAGCAAGATGTATGAGACAGGTGAAATACCCTCAGACTTCAAGAAGAATATAATAATTCCAATCCCAAAGAAAGCAGGTGTTGACAGATGTGAAAATTACCGAACTATCAGTTTAATAAGTCACAGCTGCAAAATACTAACGCGAATTCTTTACAGACGAATGGAAAAACTGGTAGAAACGGACCTCGGGGAAGATCAGTTTGGATTCCGTAGAAATGTTGGAACACGTGAGGCAATACTAACCTTACGACTTATCTTAGAAGAAAGATTAAGAAAAGGCAAACCTACGTTTCTAGCATTTGTAGACTTAGAGAAAGCTTTTGACAATGTTAACTGGAATACTCTCTTTCAAATTCTGAAGGTGGCAGGTATAAAATACAGGGAGCGAAAGGCTATTTACAATTTGTACAGAAATCAGATGGCAGTTATAAGAGTCGAGGGGCATGAAAGGGAAGCAGTGGTGGGGAAAGGAGTGAGACAGGGTTGTAGGCTCTCCCCGATGTTATTCAATCTGTATATTGAGCAAGCAGTAAAGGAAACAAAAGAAAAATTTGGAGTAGGTATTAAAATTCATGGAGAAGAAATAAAAACTTTGAGGTTCGCCGATGACATTGTAATTCTGTCAGAGACAGCAAAGGACTTGGAAGAGCAGTTGAACGGAATGGACAGTGTCTTGGAAGGAGGATATAAGATGAACATCAACAAAAGCAAAACGAGGATAATGGAATGTAGTCAAATTAAATCGGGTGATGCTGAGGGTATTAGATTAGGAAATGAGACACTTAAAGTAGTAAAGGAGTTTTGCTATTTGGGGAGTAAAATAACTGATGATGGTCGAAGTAGAGAGGATATAAAATGTAGACTGGCAATGGCAAGGAAATCGTTTCTGAAGAAGAGAAATTTGTTAACATCGAATATAGATTTAAGTGTCAGGAAGTCGTTTCGGAAAGTATTTGTATGGAGTGTAGCCATGTATGGAAGTGAAACATGGACGATAACTAGTTTGGACAAGAAGAGAATAGAAGCTTTCGAAATGTGGTGCTACAGAAGAATGCTGAAGATAAGGTGGGTAGATCACGTAACTAATGAGGATGTATTGAATAGGATTGGGGAGAAGAGAAGTTTGTGGCACAGTTTGACTAGAAGAAGGGATCGGTTGGTAGGACATGTTTTGAGGCATCAAGGTCTCACAAATTTAGCATTGGAGGGCAGCATGGAGGGTAAAAATCGTAGAGGGAGACCAAGAGATGAATACACTAAGCAGATTCAGAAGGATGTAGGTTGCAGTAGGTACTGGGAGATGAAGAAGCTTGCACAGGATAGAGTAGCATGGAGAGCTGCATCAAACCAGTCTCAGGACTGAAGACCACAACAACAACAACTCTGCGTTCAATGGAATACGTATACCATGTGAGGTTCCAACATCCACGTAACGAATAACACGGCGTAGGAAATGCCAGACACGCGGGGGAGATGACTTCATTTGAAAAGTGCTGGAGCTATGAGACTTGTTGTAGAAGTAAATAGGGGAAGTTGGCGGCATAATCCAGTAGCTAAGGAGAAACCCAGATAAAAATAACAATTTTCAGTTGCAACCTTCCCGTCTTCTCCATACCTCTTTTGTTAATGATAACCTTCCCTTTTACAATAAACTATGAAATCTTTCCTTAGGATTTCTATCTCTTGCTTAATAATAACAAATGAAATCTTCCCTTTGAAATTTATTCTCTTTCTCAATCTTAGCATACAAATTTAATTGCTGCTTATTAAAAGTGATTTTCTGATTATTTCGACGAAACATAGAATGTGTCGTCGTCGTGGCCCTCAGTCGTTATCTGCAATAACCCAAAACTGTTCCTTACCTTTTTTACTGTTACTGGATCGCCATCTGACTGCTACATCGAACTGCGACATGAATATACTCTATTAACTGCTGGTGGGCTGTCATAATAAGTGGCTGTATTTATTACCGAAGCCGACGTTATTCTTTAATAGCAAAGCTGACGTTATTCCTCAATTAATTTGACTGAAGTTACGTAATTCATAGTTACACTTTTTCTTGACAACAATAAAATTTTTGCAAAGTTCTATGTTGATGGTTTTTGGGGTGGATTATAATCAGTAATGCAACATTGCTGGCAAAAATTAATTATATTCTGAAAACGCTTCAAATAGTCACTGTTGGTAATGAAATGATTTTACAAACGTTCAAAAGGGACTTAGTTTTTACAATAAACTTACAACTAGCAATGCGCAAACATACCTTCAGTAGTCTTGAGTTTCTCAAAAAAATAATTCAATAATATTAGTTCCTCTTACTATAATAGTTAGCTGTTGTCTCTGTACATCCATTTATAATTTCTTGTAAATCATAGCTGGTGGCTGGCAGGCACACCGCTCCTCTCAACCTCTCGCTTCAGACCTGCTACCGACTCGCTTCACTTCTCGCTTACTGCTGACTTCCTACGAACTCTAAAGTGCGGTGTCTCCTGCCAACAATGCTTTCTGGAGCAGGCAATCCCTGCTACCATTACAAAATGCATCAATGCGCGGTCTTTCCCGCTCTTTTCTTAAAATGTAGCCATACGAGGTCTTTCCCGCTCTTTTTAAAATTATATCAATTTGCGGCCTTTCTTGCCAACAATACTTTGGTGCAGACATTCCCTGCTACTACAATTACTTCCAACATGACAATTATTTGTTATTGCTACTTAATCCTATTAATAAAATATAAACATCTTTCATAAATTGTGGTTTGACAATAGACAATAGAAATATACACATCTTACAGAGTGCAGAGTGTTGGAACTTCAAATTTATTTCAAGATAAACAAAGTATGGGCAACATGTATGAAATATGAGGACTTATTTTTGATGATTTAAATTGTATTTAATACTAGCGAAACCGGCAATACACCGTAGTTGGTAAGTATGTATGGAAATTCGATATACATGCTAAATTCCTTGACCCCTCTCTGAGCTCATCTTCTCACCTCCCCTGTCTTTCCATACATCTCCTCCTCCCTCTATATTTCTCTGCATAACCCCTCTCTGTCCATTTCCTCCTCCCCTCTTTCTGTCCATTTGCGTCTGAACGTTCAGTAGAATAGCATGTAAAAATCTGAAGCAAATCCGTCAAGATCTTTTTCCGTTACACACACACACACACACACACACACACACACACACACACATATATATATATATATATAAAAAGAACTTCTCGATATTTGTGGTCCTACGCTTCCTCTTTACATACATATGTATGTGTACATTATATATATATATTACAAAAATATGTAGTGTGTGTCCGTCCGAAAGTTCATTAGAGTGTCGAGTAAAACGTGTATTAAGTCGATCAACAACTTTTCGAGATTTTCGGTAACAACGTTTCCCCTTATTCTACACATGTACTTATATGTTATTTTGTAACCGGTCAAAAAAATGGTCCAAATGGCTCTGAGCACTATGGGACTTAACATCTTAGGTCATTAGTCCCCTGGAACTTAGAACTACTTAAACCTAACTAACCTAAGGACATCACACACATCCATGCCCGAGGCAGGATTCGAACCTGCGACCGTAGCAGTCCCGCGGTTCCGGACTGCAGCGCCTAGAACCGCACGGCCACCGCGGCCGGCTAACCGGTCAAACCAATTTTTTTTCTTATGAAAGCATGTGACAGCAGAACTGTGAAACTGAACGCTAATTTTTTTACTTTCTTTTACGTAGCAAAAATACCATTATCGTCCACAATTACGAACACAACAAAAAAATCATACGAATAGGTCTAGTCGTTCACAAGTGATGATCTTTCATAACTGATTTTAATTTCCGACTTTTTCTGTGCATTTTGCAAAAAAAAGTCTCACTCAGACCTCATCCTGACAATTATGAACACAACAAAGACAAAAATCAACCGAATCTGTCGGGCCGTTCTTAACTGATGATATTTCATACATGCGGCAATTGATTTTTATTTATATCGATAACTCAGCATTGTGCCATATACGGCAGTACCCCATGCCTTGGCGTAAAAGCAGGTACTTTGTGGGGTACAAACCGGCAATGTTATGATTTCCATCTGCATCATGGGAGACATCGATACTCATGCAAGTCATATTCAGTCAACCCTCTACACTCTACAGTCTTCAAGGGCCCACTTCCCACATTTTAAGTACTTTGCCCACTCATCTCATTTTCTTGTTGACGAGTTGATTTCCTTGCAAAGGAAAAAAGGTATTTCATTCATATCTTCAGAACAGATGTTTGCCTCACACGTCGTCAGAGTCTTGATTTTTTTTTTTATGGTCTGGACCCGGAGTCCTTCAACAAGATATTTTAACTAGTCGGGAAGATGCTTTTGTTGCTTTGAGTTTATTTTAGTAGGGAGACTCAATGATCAAGGCGCATTTCCCTCTTCACCTAGCTGACGATGGTCTCTCGTAATGAGGAACTGGCTTTACCTCTCTGGTGATACAGTGAATGAAGACTGTTTGCACATGACTCGACGAACCACGATGTAGAGGAAAATACCCATATTTTCAAACTCTGATAGGTAATTGTGCATTGTTGCTGTTCTAGTATATACAAGTCCGAACAGCAGAGCTATTTGGTACTCGGTTGCCACTCTTCCCGGAGGGCAGGCTGTTAAGCTATGTCTTAATTTCCTGACAGTGTAAAGTGTCCCATCTCAAATAAAAATTTACATCTTCATTAAGGGATAATTAATCAAATTATTAGTGACACAAATAATCTAAAAACCCACTCAAAATAATTGTAAATTATGTAAATAATTAGAAATAGGGGTTATTAAAACGTGTATACACAAGTAGCGTACATTTAAAAGCATAGCCTTCTTATGTTCCTCATATGAGTTATATGTAACGAAGTCATGTGTTAATATCAGGTGGTCCCGGTTTTACCCCATTGCTTCTGCCCGATTTTACCCCAACCGTACCTTATCTGCAAAATTTCTTCCGCGCAAGAAAGAAGGTGCAGAATTGTTTAACAAGGCATATGCTCATGAAGCCTGTTAATAGTGTTATTCATCGTATTACTAGTTTCACATAGTTATACGAGTGTTAAAATCCTTATTTAGCACAAAATATCACAGAGTAAGATACACAATCACAAAATTCTAACAATTTTTCTTTTTTTTTGGTCAACAACAACGCGTCTGACTCTACCAAATCGCATGGCGGTACTGAAGTTGCCGACTGTCTTCACTGTCTAACGGCCAAAAGACAACGTGTACAGAAACATGAAGGTCCTTGGTTTCAGCCCTATACCCGATTATACCCCATCTTCCCCTATATAGCCTGACAAAGCAGCGAGACACGCAGAAGGGGAAGAGGAAACGAAGCAGACCTCCACGGGTTGAGAGGGAATGTGATGTTATTTCAGTGATTACAAAATCGTATCAGATTTACAAAGAACATGGTACCACGAGCTCACGGATTTGACGTCCATTCTGGTCTCGTGCATGTTTCATTGAGGGTAGATCTTGGTCGTCACGAGTGGACCTCCAAATCACGTAGACAGTTCATACAGACTCGTGCCATCTGTGATGGAACACTGTCTGTTGAAAAATGACACGATGATATTGTCATATGGGAGGTAACACGCGAGGCCACATCTGTGACGTATTGGTGCATTAGAGTTTCCTAGTCACTACCAGCCGTGACATGAAATCATACCCACGGCTCCCCAGGAGTAAAACAGCTGTGCCTCTCCAAAAGCTGGAGTGTCGCCGCCATACTCATCTATAAAGGTCATTCGGGCCGCGCGGGATTAGCCGAGCGGTCTATGGCGCTGCAGTCATGGACTGTGCGGCTGGTCACGGCGGAGGTTCGAGTCCTCCCTCGGGCATGGGTGTGTGTGTGTTGTTAAGTAGTGTGTAAGCTTAGGGACTGATGACCTTAGCAGTTAAGTCCCATAAGATTTCACGCAAATTTGAAAATTTTTGGTCATCCGGGCTACTGCAGAGCCGTGAACCATCGCTGAACATGATGTGATGCCATTCGTCAGCAGTCCACGCTTCCCACCCAGAGCACCACTCGAAACACAACCGTTCGAGGTGTGATGTTAATGGCAGTTTACGCAAAGGGCGGCAGATGTCTAGCCCGGCTGCTGCGGGGTGACACATGATGTTGCAGGGATTCCATTGTGTTCTCGGATGACAGCGCAAATGAAGACGCTACGCTGTATTTGGTGCACAGCAGGGCGATCTTCCCTTGTGGTAGTCAGATGTGGCCGACTGGAACCTTCATGATATGTATCCTTTCTTCACGTTCTCATGCAGTCCAGCATAAGAACACTGCCACGTTAGAATGCCCCACAAACCTGGACATTGCACGATTCGACCAGCCGGCCTAACGGACACGCACAATGAGAGGCTTTTCAAATTCTATCATATGTTGATGACGCTGTCTCACACGAGTGACGATACCTCCGTGCCATTCGCAGTGATCACTCAACATCTGACGCTGCTCACGCCCCTTATATACCCTAGCATGCCTGCTAACAAAGCCGAACATGAACAACACTAGTGCAGTGTGGTAGCTGTTCTACTTGTAACAGAGAATTACATCTCTATTCGCCGGCCGGAGAGGCCGAGCGGTTCTAGGGGCTACAGTCTAGAACCGCGCGACCGTTACGGTCGCAGATTCGAATCCTGCCTCGGGCATGACTGTATGTGATGTCATAGGTTGGTTAGGTTTAAGTAGTTCTAAGTTCTAGGGGACTGATGACCTCATAAGTTAAGTCCCATAGTGCTCAGAGCCATTTGAACCCATCTCTATACATGTACACACCCACCAATGATGTGTATGTTTATAATGTTAATTTCAGATCCCCCATATCTTCTGGGCGCGTCACTTTTTTTGTTAGTGTACACTGATCAGCCAGATCATTATGACCACCTACCTAATAGCCGGTATGTCCACATTTGGCACGGATAACAGCGGTGATGCGTCGTGGCATGGAAGCAATGAGGCCTTGGTAGTTCGCTGGAGGGAGCTGGCACCACATCTTTACTCACAAGTCACCCAATTCCCGCAAATTCCGTGGAAGTGGGCGATGAACTCAGACGCCATGTGTTCTACCGGGCTCAGACCTGGCGAGTGGGGGACCAGCGCATCCACTGGAACTCGCCACTGTATTCCTCGAACCACTCCATCACACTCCTTATCTTGTTACATGGCGGATTACCTTGCTGAAAAATGCCAATGACTTCGGGAAACATAATCGTCATGAAGGGATGTAAGTGGTCTGCAACCAGCGTACGATACTTCGTCGCCGTCATAGTGCTTTGCACGAGCTCCACTGAACGCACGGATGCCCACGTGAATGTTACCCAGGGTGTAATAGAGCCGCTGCCAGCTTGTCTTCCTCCCGCAGTACAGGTGTCAAGGAGCTGTTCCATTGGAAGACGACGGATTCGCGCCCTCCCATCGGCATGACGAAGAAGGTATCGGGATTCATCAGACCATGCAACACTCTGCCACTGCACCAACGTCCATTGCCGATGGTCACGTACTCTTTTCAGACGTGGTTGCCGGTGTCGTGGTGTTAACATTGGCACGTGCAAGGGTCGTCGGCTGCGGAGGCCCACCGTTAGGAGTGTTCGTAGCACTGTGTGTTCAGACACACTTATACTCTGCCCAGCACTAAAGTCTGATATTAGTTCCGCCACAGTTCGCGGCCGCTTTTGTTTTACCAGTCAGTCCAGCCTACGACGTCCGACATGTGGAATGAGGGGCAACCGCCCAACCCCACGATGTCTGGAGCTTCACCTCGGTTGCACCACGTGTTGAAGACACTCACCGCAGCACTCCTAAAACACCCAACAAGTGGCACAGTTTCCGGAATGCTCGTGCCGAGCCTCCGTGCCATTACAATCTGACAGTCAAACTCACATAGATCGCACGCCCCATTCTATACACGGACAGCACGCTCACTAATACTACATACATCGTGCGCGTGTCTGACCAGCAGTCATTCCCCCCGTCAGGGGAAGCCGCTATCGCCTGGACAGGTTTATATCGATAGTAGATCGGTGCTCATAATGTTCTACCTAATCAGTGTATAAAACGTTCGGGCGATGAACAAATAACGCAGTATAGTTCACTTTTTGTTCTTCTTTGAGTGCGTGTGTTTCTGTGCGGTAGCTTCGAGTTCATACTGAGCACATCAACGAAAGTATTAGTTACTGCAGGAGACATAAGGCATTTACCGTTCAACGCCCACTTAAGCGTTGATAGTGAATCCAATTCGGCCAGAGTGGCAGTCCGTATGTTTCCTCAGGATGCCGTATACCTCTGAAGCCGATCATCGATGGCTGAATCCCTTAGAGCTATCAAATTGCAGTAATGTTAAAGTTTCAGCTCTTCCAAATAAATGCAGATGTTTCCTGTGGGATTAATTCAGCTGGCCTGACGAGTTTCCGTAGAATGTCTGCATGTTCGTCAAACTAGGAAGTATGTGCGGAGCGCTATGAACATGGCTGTTCTCATTTGAGAAGACGGGCGCGTCTACAGCATACTGGTCATGAAGATGCGGAAGAAAGGGCAATACTTGGTCACTGAGCTTGTTGAAATAAACATCCCGGTTCATGTTCGCGGGCACCTCATTAAGTGGGTTCACAAATCAGCACGGTTTTAGAAAGCATCGCTCGTGCGAAACTCAAGCTGCCCTTTTCTGACACGAGACCCTGCGACCCATGGATGAAGGGCAACAGGCGGATTACATATTCCTAGATTTCCGGACATCATTTGACACGGTGCCACACTGCCGACTCTTAGCGAAGATACAAGCATACAGGGTAGGTTCCCAGAGTGACTCGAAGATATCCTAAGTAACAGATTCCAGTACGCCCAGACTGCGAGTGTTCTTCAGAGACGAGGGTATCGTCAGGGGTGCCCCAGGGAAGTGTTGTACGACTGCTGTTTATTTTCTGTATATATAAATGATCTGGCGGGCAGGGTAATCAGCAGTCTACGGCTGTTTGCTAATTATGCCTTGGTGTATGGGAAGGTGCCGTCGTTGATTGATTGTAGGAGGACGCAAGATGACTTAGACAAAACTTTTCGTTATAGTAATGAACGACAGCTAGCTCTAAATGTACAAACTGTAGATTAGTAGCAAAAACAAACTATAACGTTCGGATACAGTATTACAAGTGAGCTGTTTGAAACAATCAAGTCGATTAAATATCTAGGTGCAACGATGAAAAGCGGTATGAGATGGAATGAGCATTTAAGGACTTAGTAGGGAAGGCGAATGGTCGAGTTTGGTTTATTCGGAGAATTTTAGGAAAGTATGGTTCATCTGTAAAGGAGACCTCACATAGGGCACTAATGGAATCCGCTGTTAAGTATTGTTCGAGTGTTTGGGATCCGGACCAGGTCGGATTAAAGGAAGATATCGAAGCAGTTCATTGGCGGTCTGCTAGATTTGTTACCGGTAGGTTAGAACAACATGCAGCTAATACGGAAATGCTTCGTAAACTCAAATGGATATCACTGGAAGGGTTCTTTTAGAAGAGCAAAATTAAGAAAATGTAGAAAATTGGCATTTTAGGCCGACTGCAGAACGATTCTACTGCTGCCGCCAACGTACATCTCACGTGAGGACCATTAAGATAAGATTAGAGACATAAGGGCTTGTATGGAGGTATATAGACAGTTGTTTCTCCTTCGCTCTATCTGTGAATGGAACCTACAATTATAGCTAAAAGGATGTAAGGTGAAAGGTTAGCACCTGTAACATGAAGTGTCATTTCCTGTTACTACCTTTTTGATATAATACCTCAGAAACAGTGAAAGGGTCCTATAGTCTCCTTTCATTATCATTTTATTTGGTATCGCTTCAGAGAAGACTGAGCTATGATTCAATCTAGCCGTAGCGTATTTCTTTCTACGCTATGCAAGCATCATATGGCAGTTATGTTGGTCCTTGTTCTGCTATTCCAAAACTCTCTGGCATGCGTGAGTGAATGAATGTGGATGTGTTCGATTTTACTGTACAGTGGTTTAGTCTGCTGCAGGAAATCAGCGGTTGTCTTACAGAATGGCCAACGCTTGTAGTTTTCAGGTAGGCAAAGACGTTGGTTCCCTTTGTGTGACAGCTACTGGTGTCGCGCGGGATTAGCCGAGCGGTCGAAGGCGCTGCAGTCATGGACTGTGTGGCTGATCCCGGCGGAGGTTCGAGGCCTCCCTCGGGCCTGGGTGTGTGTGTTTGTCCCTTGGATAATTTAGGTTAAGTAGTGTCTAAGCTTAGGGACTGATGACCTTAGCAATTAAGTCCCATAAGATTTCACACACATTTGAACATTTTTGTTAGGTTGGTGGCGGAAACCTCATCTCTGGGTTTTCCTGGCCACGGTGTCGTGCGGGAGAAGTTTTAGAGTGGGACGGACAATCGGCTTCCAGCTTTCCGAGGGTCTGCAGCTGCGGAGTTGATTTAACCGCGTGGCGCTTTGTCTCATAGCGAGAGGGGAGCTTTTTGTAATTCAGTCTTACTGAACTTGCACCTTATGCAGCTTTAGGCCTCGCGTTTTGTCTTAGAAAGATTTTTTTGCTGGGTAGCAGCAAGGAATGCAAGGCTTTTGCAAACTTTCAGTTTGATTCCTAGCGCAGACTTTAATCCGTAAGAAGAACGTGGCACAAAGGTGTTGCATATGTTGAAGCAATCTCACGTAGGAAGTGCGCCCTCGGTCCAGTGTAAACGTTTGTGTGCCAGTGGCTGCGTGTGTATACATCGTAATCTTTTCCGAATCTTGATAATTTTTGCCTCCGTGTGAATTTTCTTTGTTTCATTACTATATATCCGTTGGAAACCGTCCACGTGGGTTAAAATTAGAATTTGTTGTCCCTCTGCCATTACCCTTTGCCTATTAAAATGTGTCCTCTGTGAGACGTTAACTGTTCGCGGCTGCGTGGTTTAATGTTGCTAAAATTTGGCCACGGTACGTAGAAGTTGTGTTTCTGCGAACCACGTGGCCACATGAGTTAACTGTGAGCCTAACTTGCCTGTAGCCCCCTGCCTCTGTCCTAGAGTTTACTTATTGATCTGATTTTGGAGTATGAAATATATCCTGTGCGGATTATTCAATTGTATTCTTGGTTTGTGATTTCATGTTAAGCGCATAAGCGTGTATATGTGGCCCTCGTTGTGGCGTTTTCTTCAAACCAAGGTTCAACTTTACATGCAACCGTAATATTCAGATTTATTCTTTTATTTAATCATTTCTCAGCACAGTGAACAAACCTCCTAACTTCTCTGCATGTTGGTGTTGGGGCCGTCCTTGCTGTTCTTTGAGTGAATGTGGGTCTGAATGCGAGTATTAAACATTTCCCGTGCCCCGCTAATTACGACCGCGATTCTAAATTAAGAGATTCTGTTGTTAACCGTATAGCGTCTCACAAGCAAATCGTACGTAGTTACCAGGCAACAGCAGTTATATAGATGTCATAAGAAATAAATAATTTTGTTTCAGGTCTTATCCAATATACCGATATTACGACTCCTTTACATACGCCATTTACCTTGAAGTTTCCTTGTTAGCCCATCCATAGGGTTTCCATGAGCACAGGTCCAATAATTAGTGTTCCATTTTATTTGAAACAAATTCTTTATAATAGAGCTTGTTTTCAGGAATGCTACTGCAAGCTACTCTTATTCACAGTGTTCACACACTTTTTACTTTATTTTAATATTTGATTTATGCGGACAATCCCTGGATCATATTAATAATTACATCCCATTTTTTATGAGTGACATTACAATGAATGTTTTTATGAGCTTTTTTATGACTAAATTAATTAATTTTCCAACTCAGTCGAATCTCTTGTTTGTCGTGTGGCTAGAGTTGGTGGCAACCCAATCTTTTACTTTGATTTTAATGTCAGATGGCATTTCCATTTGCTTGTGGCGCTTTTAGCCATTCGGATATAGCTCAGGGATCCAGTCATTTCATTAACGCCGCTTAAGTCCACGTCACTTACAACAGGTAGGCCTTTGGCAATCACAATTTCATTACTTACAGCACACATTGAGAAAGATATTAGATCTCAACAATAGAGCAAAAAAAACAGGTAGTCCTCGATGGTAACAGATACAGTAAAGTAGAATTGCGAAATAGAGAATAGGCTGGCCTTCTTTAATGACAGCTTCTGTTAACTAAAATTACCAAATGGAAAACAGGCAGGCATTCTTCAATAATAGTTTCAGTTAAGTAAAATTACCAAATAGAAAACAGACAGGCTTTCAACGATAACAGCTTCAGTTAAGTAAAATTATCAAATGCAAAACAGACAGGCATTGTTTACGCGAAAGAGTAATCATGTGATAGTAGATACGCAATTTAATAAATAATATCGAAACTTGTTTTTTTCCGCAGGTTTCCACCTTAAAACACTCAAGGTCTAGTGAATTCCAATTTTAATCAATTAATTCTCGTCGACGAGAACTACACCACAATAACAGTTTACACCAGATCTAGCAGCTAAGAAGCTTTGGTCACCAATCACCAGAGGACAACACAACACGTAGCTACTGGTGCCCAATACACCGCTTTAACGGTACACCATTACGCGCTATTTTCTATGTACACCAAATCATCAGCTCAAACTAGTTATTTTTCTCGAAGCACAGCTCAAATAGCAAGATAGATACATTCTGAAGTAAGCCAACTTAACAGCGCTAAATCTGCATAGGCACCGCTTATGCTAGGTGCCAAATCAGTACACTATTCTTAAGAGACCGTGGTGTATTCGCAACTAACTTAGAATTAGGAGGCAGCTCTTTTGGGTGCAATAAAATTTCTTACACGTACTTTTAATTTAATTAAACACAACACTGGCAAACAGTATCAAAGGCTACGCCAATTGCGCTTTATCAGATTACAAATCATCAATTCTTTGCTCACACTGAATGTGGCAAACACACTTCCTGGTATATTTCACGAGGATACACAGGCCGAGTAACTCTTTCACAGGCACTGTCGCTAATGGAGCAACCCTCCGTATTTAACGCCGTGGCGCCGTAAAAGCAAGAATATCAAATACAGTCTTCCATGACCAGCACACATGCGTAAAATCAATAATTACTTTCTGCCAGCGGAGCATAAAACGTCACTGTAGGACAATTATAGCAATTAACAGAGAGAGAGAGGGAGAGAGAGAGAGAGAGGGAGGGAGGGAGAGTGGACGACCCACGATTTGCTTTCAGCCTCAAGCCAGACAAGGAATAACAGCAGTATCATGCGAGAACGCCGGAACAACTGACGTGTGCTGCACTCTGTGCTAGGACATGGCATCAGACACAGACAACATTGACTTCGTTCCGCGCCTGTTGATGGTACACAAGACCCACCACACAAAATCCGTAGTTAATTTGTAGCGTCTCCTGCCCAGTTGCTTCCACAGAACTCGTCTTGATCGCTGCACACGTAATACCACCTCCTTTCACTATAAAACGATTTCTCTAGGAGCCCGAGGCAGGATTCGAACCTGCGACCGTAGCGGTCGCACGGTTCCAGACTGTAGTGCCTAGAACCGCTCGGCCACCCCGGCCGGCTCCACGACTGCAGCCACAACACAATGGCCAAGTATGTGTAACACGGAAATCGATGGCATAAACGAGAGATCGCAAGCCCGACCCGTGTCATTACACAGTGGAGCAACTTAGAATCTGTAATTTTTCTCAGAAGGGACTGGTCCACCCTTGTCATGTCTTATCCTGATAAATATTACATGAAATGAAATGTTTACGTTTTGCATATACGGCAGGCCTAACGTAAGAAACATTTCTGAAATATCTGAGGCAACCTGAGGAACACTCCGAGAATTTTAGCTGTAGAAGGTTGCCTTGTAAGAAAGAAAAATGTGTTTATCCTCGCTCGCCGTGTTTCCAAGTGGCGCAGTTTACTCTGAGGCATACATAGTTCTCGCCGGGAATCAGAAGCGACTCGACTAACGAGGGGAACTCGCCAGGTGCCATACGCTGATTGTCCGGGAACTTTGCTCAGTGAAGGAGAGAACAAAATAAGCAAACACGTGTCTCGGCGTATCTGCAGACACTCGACCGTTTTCGACAAAACGACGGTAAAAGTTATCAATGCGCTGTTGCTATAGTGTAGATACCTTTTGCGTCCAAGAATGCAATTGAAGCGGTGGCTCAGTGGCTACCATCGTTCCTTATTAACTTTGATGTCCGAGTTCGAGGCCATATTGTTTTTTTTATTATTATTTTTTCCTCCCTCTCTATCAGAATAATCTACGAATGTTTATTCTCAATTTATGTTGAAATAATGTTGTCGTTATTCGTCAATTAATTTTCTGTGTAATTAATGAATTAAAAAGAGTAATAAACGAATGAGTAAATAAGGTGAAATATTTCTGAACCTCCTTACAATCTGTAAGGTTGCAAAGACATTCACAAATTTTTCACATCATTTTCTCATTCGTTTATTTTCTTAACTTCTTTCATTACACAGTAAATTAATTGACGAATAACAACAACATTGTTTCAACATAAATTGGAATAAACATTCGTAGATGATTCAGAGAGTGAGGGGAAAAAAAGAAACAAGCGGGTTTCGAAATCGCAGCACAAAGTTCTGAAGTACGTGACGGTAGCCGCTGAACCACCGCTTCAATTGAATCCTTACATGCTAAAAGGTATCTACACTACAGCAACAGCGCATTGAAATGACCGTCGTTTTCTCAGAAGCGGTCGAGTGTATGTAGATAAGCCGAGACACGTGTTCGCTTATTTTGTCCCCTCTTTCACTGAGAGAAGTTTCAGCAAGATCGGGGTATGACACTTGCAGGGTCGCCTAGTGTGGCGTGCGTTGCGGTTCAGTAGACAGAATGCGTCCACTTTCCTCGACTACTCATTGACATGTTTGGAAACTTTCGCTCTTGTCATGGGAGTTTGCACTATGAGGGCTGGTTTTCCTGAAAACGATCTACTAATGGACTTTGCTCTTAATTTACGTTACTGTGTAGAAGACCTACTGCAACGACTTGAACCGGAATTGTTTGTTTATTTTGATGGTCGGCTTCGTAGTAGCCACATTTCGCTATAAAATTTTCATTTGTTTCAAAACGGCAAGTTTAGATGACCACTGCAACTTGGTAACATCAGTAACAATTTAATACTTTGAAACAGCTACGTGTGGTGTACGAGGAGTGTACTCTGTTGAATGAGGAATACATTAAACACGAAAGCTGCGTCCAGTAACAACAATTAACTTTCGCTTACATGATAAAACACAAGTCGAAATACTGTCAGTTCATCTCAGTACCCATTAAAATTTAAACTGGAACAATCGCAAACATACTTTCGTGGGGAAGGCAAACGAAAGACTGCGTTTTATTGGCCGCACACTAAGAATACACAACAGCCTACTGAAAACACTGCTTACACTACATTTGTCTGTCCGCTGCTATAGTATTCCTGCGCGATATGGGATCCTTGACAAACGTGTATACGCCAAAAACGTCCAAGGAACGGTAGCACGATTTGTAATGTCACGAAATGGGGGGGAGAGAGTCCCAGCTTTGATAAGCGAGATGTGGTGACATTCCTGAAGACAAAAGCGTTTCTCGTTACCGCAAGATCTTTTCAGGAAATTTCAATCACCAACATCTGTTCTGAATGCAAAAATATTATTTCCTCGGGAACTTACACAGGAAGAAATGACCAAATAATAATGTAATACAGGGCCCGTAAGAAACGGTTTAAGTGGTCCTTCTTCCCGCATGTTGTTAAAGAGTGGGACGGTAGAGAAACAGTCCGGAGATGTTTTGATGAACCCTCTGCCAGGCACGTAAGTCTGGATTGCAGAGAAATGCTGTGGATGTAGTCATGTAGATCTAACAACGAAATTATGTTGTAATTGCGCCATGTGAATTACATTTGATTTGAACATCGAAGTTGTTTGCTGTTTATTTATTTTTTGTTCATTATTTTCTGCCATAGACAAACACCAAGGTGCGTTAAATTGATACTGAAATAAAGTCTCATGCGTGGACAATATAACAATAAATTCTTAACTACTTGTTTTGGTACTGCAGCATCTGCCAGCGTCTTCAGAAGTGGATGTCGCATACGACGTTCCTAGTGTGTTTATAAGGGGCTATTGCAGACAACTTCGAACAAAACTTGAATGTAGCTTCGTAAAAGTTCCGTGATCAAACGATCTGAGTTGCTGGTGAATACAGTTTATCCTCACTAGACAGTATATATTGTCATTATACATGAAGTGAAAAGGTTTCGCCGGGTGCGGAGACCGAGCAGTTCTAGGCGCTTCAGTCATTAACCGCGCGGCTGCTTCAGACGCGGGTTGAAATCCTACGTCGGGCATGGATGTGTGTGATGTCCTTAGGCTAGGTAAGTTGAAGTAGTTCTAGGTCTAGGGGACTGATGACCTAAGCAGTTTGGTCGCATAGTTCTTAGAGCTATTTTTTGACCTTCTGCGTAAATTTTCTTTACATAGACGGCCGTATCTTTAGATTGCGTTGACACAGAAGCTCACTTTTTTACACTACCAAGCGACCGTATACCGCAGGAAGTGAGATACATTTCCACTTATTATGACCACCCGTCCTCGAGGTAAACGGGTTTTAAGGGTGGGGTGACAGATAGACGGTCAAGAAAGTGAGACTAGTAGGGTTCCATTTTTGACCGATTTAGGTGACGAAATCTTAACAACGAAAATAGCTACGACAGTTACTGAAGATGAGGGCCGCATAAATAATTCCCCCTACTCTTTATTTGAAATGTTCTAGTTGCAGTCGATACATCAGCACATTACTCGTAGCTACGCTTTCGATCCAAATCACGTTTACAGAAATGCAAATAAAATCAATTTGCCTATACATGTGGTAATTCAGATCGAAATATTAATGCCACCGCGTTTTAGAAGTGCGAGCATTCCCATTGCTAGCTAGCTTAAGAAACACTTCGGCTAATTAACGTTTTCTGGCTGTGGCGAGTCTAATGGAGAATTCAAAACATTGTAGAATACGTTTGGCAGCTATGTAGCCGTTTATTACCTCGGGCGGTGCAGAATTACCCTACTACATTTAATTGCTAATAACAGTATTTTGTCATTTCGATAAACATCCCGAATGATTGTCACATAAGCGGTGACATAAAGGTAGAAAATTCATGTTTTTGAGTCCAGAAAGCTATATGCGACAGAAACTGCAGATCATTTTGCCATTTTCATTGCGAAATTGCCGGCTTGTTCATGTCTGGGGTAGTAATAGAGGGCTGTTTGCCTGGGTTGTCTGCTAGCGTAATAAAAGGTGTTTGCTACTGCAAGGGAGGTGTGGTTTGTTTTCAGAACTAATCTCGATGGAGGCAGATAGACTATCAGTAAAGAAATTTTAAGAAATTCTCGGGCCCCAATACGTTTTATTGCTACCTTTATTATGTACCGGCGCCCTGTGGATGTAAATATGGAACTCTTGTAGAATTTCATACTTGCTACTGCCAACTTTTTTCGCTTCTGTCAATAACTGAATCGACTTAAGCGTGGCACAGAAAGATTTTTAACTGAATTTCGTTATGAATCTTAACGCATTGCTAAATTTGCACACTTTCATGGTAGGTCAGCAGCGGTAATGCAGTATGACTAGTCTGAAAGTTGACACAGACCGTTTCGCGGCCGAATGCGCATAATATTTTCCTAATTCGTAACGATCTGGGGTATCTTGTCTTACTAAAACAGTTATGTTATCTCGATAAGCTGAAATTCATTTTTATTAGTACAGTTCATACTAATTAGCGTTTCTTATTTCATTTATATCTTATATTTACGTGTTGTGTTTAACACACTAATCAGCATTAATATAGTCTTACTAATGACTGAAAACAGTCTGACAAAGTTCGGATAGTTTGTCAATTTCACGCCTGTGCATAGTATGTTGGTAGCAGGGCGTCGCCTTGTCTGTTATGCTGTGTTATGCTGTGTAGCAGACTTTAAGGCTGTGCGGATCAGCATAACGAAAAGGCGAGGGGTCTCGCTCATTTTGTCCATGACTGTACATTATTCTGATAAGAATATCGCTTGTGTAGCTTATTATACTAATCGTCCGATACTTTTCATATTTATCTGTAGTGCCTTCTTTGGTAATATGAATATACTCTAATATGTGATTCTTGTCTGAAAGTCAGCTGGCTAGTGATACGTATCATAGATTTTTGACACCAGCAAAAATAACCTAGTTCTTACACCAGTGACTCCAATCGCATATTATCGACTCCTGCTTAGTTTCACTGATGTTAGTTGGTTTTAGAATCACGGAACACGACTAAAAGTCTCTTTTATAGGGAACAACGGGGATTCAACCGCAAACTGCGATCTTGTGAATTCGTCCATAAAATATACAAAGCAATAGCTACTGATTTCCAGGGTGATAACGTTTTCAGTGACTTTAGCACTGTCACCTAGTAGAAGAAAATACGAGTTTACGGAATATCAGTCCAGCATTATCACCTGATTCAGCACGGTCTAGCGGATAGGACTCAATGCGTCCTAGTTAACAGCGCTAAACGGTCAGATGTATATTTGAGCGCTCGTCTACAACAGTTGATCGTCAACATAAACGAATGTATCATACCGCGCTAAAAAAGTAGGGGACGGCGCTGAGGGTCTTATTCTTCGATTACACAGTTGGGTCGATCACTGGAAAGTCACAATCTGTCTTTGACTCAAAGAAAGATTTCATGCGCTTTGAAGAAACGAAATTGTGCCTCCGAGGCCTCCGTTTTTGTAAATTACTGTCAACACAAAATAAAGAAATGGCTGAGTCACAATTGAAATGAGAAACTGAAAAGTGGAAGACTGAGATTAAGTTCTTGTTTGGGACGCATGTAAGTCTATCTTAACGCGCTTAGTGATTGTTAAGCGGAAGTTGCACATAACAGCTTTGTATACAAAAAGTGAATTGTTCAAATTATCTGTTTCATTAACTAAAAAATTAAAATTCGCTTCCTATCTCTGACATGCTATTAAACTGAGGAACTAAAATCGCCACTGGACCTCTGTAGCCTGTAGGCTGCATTACTGGGGCATTAAGCTGAATGGTCCCCATAGTACCGTTGGAGAGGTTTTGGCGACGTACCACCACCACGTTTCTTTCTCTCACTTCGTCGTCAATAACGAAAATACAACGCCGCACTATACAAGCGATTACCAAAACAAAAATACGTAAGAACCAACGCTGAAACGCAAAGGAATAGTGGCAATGTGCGTGAAGGTAGGAACCCTTTCCAAATTAAAACGCTCAACAGTTCCTCATGATCTCCTAGCCGATAATGGCGGCATTTTTTTACTAAAAGCTTGAGTCGACTTGTCTAGTACACGTCGTCTGTCAAGAGGGTATCGGAATAACATCTTCAAGATACAAATCTGGAGGTTTCCGTGGCCGTTGGCATTGATAGTAATAAACCTTCTGAGTTGTTACGCTGCGTCATATTCCTCTTCAAACTTCTTCATTGTACGACGTTTCTATTCATCTGCTTCAGGACACCACCTGAGTCCCTTTGTGGCAGAACACTGTCCAAAGACGGTGTCGCGTACGCGTTCACTTCTCACAGGCGTTTCTCGCACGCTTTTCCGTAAAAGTGGAGTTACTGGTTAAAAATCTTCAAGTTTCCATAGGAAGACAGTCGTCACTGGGTAAAAAATGAAAATAGACGTTGAAAGAAAAGAGAAAACGAAAATATTATAGTTGTTGTGTCGAATGTTACATGGTAGTTGTTTATGTTCCTCGTTCGCATGTGACTAGGTGTTTACTTCTTTGATAGCGGGAAGCAAGATTGTACATATCTTCCATGTTGCAACTAATTCACAGACTTTCCCTCTGTAAATATCTCTTTACGTGGCTAGCACTCTTAAAAACCTTAATCTGTTCAGTTTATTCCTGCTACTCCGCCACCGCTAACTTTACGTTCTGTCTCAAACGTGTGTGGTGTTCAGGCACTTTAAGACGTTTTGTTATTGTCCATCTAGCTTCGCCGACACATATTTTGCCACAGGTTTCCACAGTGTGGAGGGAGTCGGTCACGACCGTTGTAGGTCGGTAAAACTCTTTTATCTTGTGCTGACTGAAAAATGTAGTGCTTATGGTATTCGTCCGAAGGATTCTTCCTATGCGGTCGGCTACTCTAGTGACTAACGGTAGCCTTATACCATCTGCGAGAGGTTCCTCGTCCTTAACCAGTAAGACCACTTCTCCCGAACGGCGCGGGAAAACAAACTTTTAAAAGTGAACGTGACACTGTGTTTAGACAGTGATCAGCCGTCCAGGGACATTCTGAAGAAGATCCCAACACAGGGATCGAAACGTCGAGCCTCGAAGAATTTGAAGAGGAGTAAGACGCAGCCTAACGACTCAGAAGATTTTACCATCTTTCAAATGTTAGTGATTATCCTATTACTCTTTCCTTTGTAGTCGAATTAAGTCAGGTGATGCCGAGGGAATTAGATTAAGAAATGAGACACTTACAGTAGTAAAGGAGCTTTGCTATTTGGGGAGCAAAATAACTGATGATGGTAGAAGTAGAGAGGATATAAAATGTAGACTGGCAATGGCAAGGAAAGCACTTCTGAAGAAGAGAAATTTGTTAACATCGAGTATAGATTTAGGTGTCAGGAAGTCGTTTCTGAAAGTATTTGTATGGAGTGTAGCTATGTATGGAAGTGAAACATGCACGATAAATTGTTTGGACAAGAGGAGAATAGAAGCTTTCGAAATATGGTGCTACAGAAGAATGCTGAAGATTAGATGGGTAGATCACATAACTAATGAGGTGGTATTGAACAGAATTGGGGAGAAGAGGAGTTTGTGGCACAACTTGACAAGAAGAAGGGACCGGTTGGTAGGACATATTCTGAGGCATCAAGGGATCATCAGCTTAGTACTGGAGGGCAGCGTGGAAGGTAAAAATCGTAGAGGGAGACCAAGAGATGAATACACTAAGCAGATTCAGAAGGATGTAGGTTGCAGTAGTTACTGGGAGATGAAGAAGCTTGCACAGGATAGAGTAGCTTGGAGAGCTGCATCAAACCAGTCTCAGGACTGAAGACCACAACAACTTCCCTTTGTAAATACGCTGTGCCACACTGCCCTTCTCTTGAATGCCCTGTATTATACCACTCACAGCAGGTGCTTAATTTCAGGTTAAATGAACACCAGAAGCTCGTTCGTTACCATTCAGCTGATAATGGCTTCGCAGAACCGACCGACTTCGGCCCCTCAGCTCCTCCGGCGCTACTCTGGAACTGTTGCTCTCCGAAAACAGAGCGCTCAGTCGGCACGAGTTGCCGGGGGCGACGCGCGGCCAGTGCAAGACGCTACCACGCGGGCGCTTATGTAAATCACCAACCTCGGCAGTAATGACAGCGGCGCCGGCCAGGTGGGCGGCGGGCGGTGGGCGGCGGTGCCACAAAGGCGAGGGCCTGCGGTCGGCGGCCACCGGCGGCCGATGACTCGCCTTGACAGCTGCCCTCCTCTGGGGCAAGGACCTGCCTCAAAGGCCCCCTGCAAGTGTCTGACCCTGGATCAGCACTCCACTATCATGCCTATGGAGTATCGTCCCAGTTGTGTCACTAGACTCGTGATTTCCTGTGAGAAAGATGACATTGATGGTAAGTCATAGAGCAAACATGTGTGAGACCTTGCGTTCCCGAAGGAAATGTTATAGCCCCTCTACTGTTCCCGATCTACAATGACGGCAAATAAAAATCGCAGCACCAAGGAGTTGCACGACATAAGCGAAAGTTGGTAGGAGTCTTTCTGCATATGAGCCGGCCGGTCTGGCCTAGCGGTTCTTGGCGCTTCAGTCTGAAACCGCGCGACCGCTACGGTCGCAGGTTCGAATCCTGCCTTGGGCATGGATGTGTGTGTGATGTCATTAGGTTAGTTAGGTTTAAGTAGTTCTAAGCTCTAGGGGACTGATGACATCAGAAGTCCCATCGTGCTCAGAGCCATCTTTCTACATATGAAAGATGATGTCCACTAAAATTTCGCACAAGTCACGTAAGAGTGGTGTAATAGCGTCACTATAAGGATGCAAATCAGGTATGCTTTAAATACACTCTGTTATGGTCGTGAGTGTTGGTTCCCTTTAAGACTGGCCGTGGTGAGTCGATGTTAGTCAAGAATGCATTTAAGACGACAAAGACGGCGTTATCAACATCTTACTTTCAATGATGTCGTGTAATAAGCCTGTGAGAAGCTCGACACTGCAGAAAGACCTGGCAATATCGTAGCAACTGTACATGAGCACTGAAAGCGGTGATCCAGAGAAAGTACGATTACAAGAAGACCGGGTTCCCGACGGCCACGTGGAAAGACCACCACGTTCGACGTATGGCTCTGGCGCATGGTACTGCATTTGGAGCAGCAATTTGAGCAGCAATTGACAACACAGTGACACAACGAACTGTTACAAATCGGTTACTACAAGGACAGCTCCGAGCCAGACACCATGTAGCGAGCATTCCACCGAATTCAAACCACCGACATTTTCGACTTCAGTGGTGTCACTCAAGAGCTAATTGGGTGTGGAGAAGGGAGGGGGGGGGGGCAGGGTGGAGCTCTGTTCTGTTTCTGATGAAAGATGGTTCTGCTTCGGTGCTAGTGATGGCCAATTATTGGTTAGAGGAAAGTCAGTTGAGGACTTGCAACCAACGTGTCTACGTGCTCGACACGCTGGGTAGACAGAGGCTATGGTCATACGACAGCAGGAACAATCTCATAGTTACCCCACTCACCTTGACTGCAAATCTGTAAGTAAATATGATGATTCGACTTGTTGTGCTGCCATTCATGAACAGCATTATAGAGGGGGGCAGTTCAAGAGGAAAACGCTAGCCCACATGCCGTTGTTCTAACCCAACATGCTCTACAGAGTGTCGGCAATTTGCCTTGGCCTGCTTCATCACCAGATCTGTCTCCAATAAAGAACATATGGGACATCATCGGACGACAACTCAAGCGTCACTCACTACCGGCACTAATCGTCCCTGTATTGACCAACCAAGTGCAACAATCAGGGAACTCCGTCACGAAAACTGACATCTGGCACCTGTGCAACACAATCCATGAACGTTTGCTTGCTTGCATTCAACATTAAAGGGGTTACACCGGTTGCTAATGAACTATCATTTCTCATTTGCAATGGCTAATCTCGCTCTTACTTTAACATGTGCTCTGGCAATGTTTATCGCTTTAATATGTTACCTAGACAAATGTATTCCCGAAATTTCATAACTCTACATTACTTAATTTTTCGTGTTTCTATTTTTTTCCCATCTGTGTATAAAAACACTCTAGGACGTTGTCTTAACAGCTTTCTTAGATTTTTTGTTGATCAAGTTGTCCTTTACCTTCTCGTAAAGTCATCAGAAGATCAAAACCAATTGCAAAATTATTTAGACAAGAAACTGTATGATGCGAAAAGTGGCTGTTTAAATAATGAAAAGTGTGAAGTCATCTTTATCAATACTAAAAGAAATCGGTTAAATTTCTGTTACACGATAAATCTAACAAATCTAACATCTGTAAATGCAACTAAATACCTAGGAATTACAATTTTGTACAACCTTAATTGGAACGTCCACATAGATAATGTTCTGGGGAAGGCAAGCAAAAGACTGCGTTTTATTGAAGAATGCTTAGAAGATACAACAGGTCTGCTAAAGGGAGTGCGTACACTACGCTTGTCCGTGCTCTGCTAGAGTACTGCTGTGCAGTATAGCATTGTCATGCCTGCCAGCTTTAAAAAACAGAAATCCAGAAGTTCCCAAATCGCAAAAATTTAACGCGTGTATGCGTCGCAAGGTGTTCAAACATAACGCGCTCGGCAGATCGGATGGCCACCAATCAAAGTGCTAGCCCAGCCCGACAGCTCTTAACTTTGGTGAACTGACGGGAACCGGTGTTACCACTGCGGCAAGGCTGTTGAACTGAGGTGATGACAAAAGCGCAGCGATATTCTGCGAGAAGGCATTATCGATAATATTATCGGTCGACTTTCAGTCGAATTTCAAACACTCGCCGGCCGTGGTGGTCTCGCGGTTCTAGGCGCTCAGTCCGGAACCGCGCGACTGCTACGGTCGCAGGTTCGAATCCTGCCTCGGGCATGGATGTGTGTGATGTCCTTAGGTTTGTTAGGTGTAAGTAGTTCTAAGTTCTAGGGGACTGATGACCATAGATGTTAAGTCCCATAGTGTTCAGAGCCATTTTCAAACACTCGCATCTCAGAATGGCAGCTATTATCGAAAGCCAAAACTGAAATGCGATATGAATGCAGTTGGCGGGAACAAGCCCGAGAATTGAAAATCAGAAATAAAACGATCTTCATCCTGAAAACCGGAAAACTACCCCAAAATTCGGAAATCTTCCGGGAAATCAAAAATGGCTCTGAGCACTATGGGACTTAACTTCTGAGGTCATCAGTCCCCTAGAACTTAGAACTACTTAAACCTAACTAACCTAAGGACATCACACACATCCATGCCCGATGCAGGATTCGAACCTGCGATCATAGCGGTCACGCGGTTACAAACTGAAGCGCTTAGAACCGCACGGCCACACCGGCCGGCTCTTCCGGGAAAACTGGAGAACCTGGTAGGTATGCATTGTTAACATATAGGACTGACGGAACAAACAAACACGGTCCGAACAGGCCTTGAAGGCCCAACGATACCGAACGTTCTCCGTGTCATCAGCCCGTAAGCGTCACCGGATGCGGATATGGAGGGGCGTGTGGTCAGCACACCGTTGTCATTTTTCGTGAGTCTTGCCGTTACTTCTCAATGCAGAAGCTTCTCAGCTGGCCTCGCAAGGACTGAACGCACCCCGCAGTCCGGAACGGTGACCAATCCAAGTGCTAGCGAAGCCCGGCAGAGCTTAGCGTCAGTGATTTGAGGGGAACCGGTGTTACTACTGCGACAAGGCCAGTGGAAGGATTGACGGAGGACACTGAAAAAGTTCAAACAAGCACGTTTTGTATTATCGCGAAATAGGTTAGGGACGGTATGATAAGCGAGTTGGCGTAGCAGCCGTTAAAAAAGGACTTTTCCGTGCCGGTGAGATCTTTCCACGAAATTTCAATCACCAACGTTCTCCTCCTAATGCGAAAATGTTTTGTTGGCACCCACCTACATAGGGGGAAATGATCATTGTAATAAAACAAGAGAAATCAGAGCATGCACGGCGAGATTTACGTGTTCGGTTTTCCCGCATGCGTCTAGACAATGGAACCGTTGAGAAATATTCTGAAAGTGGTCTGTCTGATAGACAGAGTGGTCACGTAAATGTAGTTAAAGCTGAGAAGTGTAGAAATCTGCCGTCAACAATCTGTTCGTTGCTGATCTAGATTTCAACAACTCTTTGGCTGTCATCAGTGCGGCAAGATGATAGTCAGATCGTCATTTTTGCTTCTCTATACAAATAGCCCCTTCTACACTATCCTGTCAGTATTCTGGTTCAAAGTGAACTGGACTGAATCACTAACACTGATGGTCTAGTAAGTCCTGTTTGTAGAAATAAATAATAATGACGATTTGAGCTGCGTCTTACCGCTCTGGTGATAGCCAAACAATGGTTGAAATCTAGGTCTGCAGAAAACAGACTAGTAGCGACAGATTGCTGTACATATCTCAACTTTAAATAAACACATTCGCTAAGCACATCCCTTTCCATATGGAATCGAACCTGATGTACATGTAGATGCTGATCGTCTTAGCAGACAGGCAGCTCTGTTTGTGTACTTCCTCCTGAGTTGAAGCTCCCTTCATGGTCCTGCACCATGAAATTCGACAGATACCCCGCCTCTAGGTGTAGAGTGGTTGGGACGTATTGTTAACATTAGAGGAAGCCAAATTCCGCTTTTCATTAGTATTACGAGGTGTCATTCGAGAAGTAAAAAACGTTTTGATCTGACAAGCGACGCGTTCTTCTCCCATCTCTGTCTCCATGTCACCGACTTTCCCAATCGGTGATGCCAACGGCGAGCAGGAACTGTCTTTTGTTGGTTATTTCTGCGATTTTAAAACGAGTGACGAAATTAACAATCCCACCAAGTGTGAGGTCCGTTTTGTAATATGTTTTCTAATAATACAGTTTAGGGACACGTGATGAATTGAGCTTCAGTTCGAAAATGACGCATCGTTTTTAATGACGGACGAACGAACATTCAAGATGAAGAACAATCAGGCCGATCTTCAGTAGTGACTGACGAACTCTAATCAATGACGGACTAAACAATTTGACATGGCAAACGTTTCACTGTTGATGAAATGAGCTTTGTTTCTTTTTGTATTTTTAGGAGCTGTTGTTTATCAAATTGTTACTGTCGATTTCGCCTATGGGAAAGTGTGTGACAGGTGCGTTCTTCTACCTCTGACGGATGAACAGAAAAAACAGTGAAACAGACCTGCACCGTGTATTCTCTTCCGATACGACAAGGATGACGAGAAGATTGTATACCACCTGGTCCAGGAATAAAGTGCCACTCGACTGGGTGGAACCAGCACAGTATCAATAAAAGCCAAACAAATTCTGGCACCAAATGTGTTAACAACTGTGTATGGGGATCGAAAAGGCGTCCTATGCAGCGACTTTATGCCCAGAGAACAGACTATAAATGAAATGGTCTACTGTCATACACTTTACCGACTTCTAGCGCCATTCAAAGCAAAAGGCGTGGATTGATATGAAGCGCCATTGTGCTTCTTCAAGATAACGATCACCTACATTCTGATGCGCAGACGAAGGATTTGATTCGGCAGTTTTTGTGGGAAGTTTTTGAACATCCACCTTCTATCCAGGACTTGACTCCGAGTGATTACCATCTTCTTCCCAAATGGTAGGTTGTTTTCGGACGGAAAGCACAAGGAATTAAAAGAGGACATGAAAGGTATCTACTTTAGTCATCCATCTTTCATATGTTCCAATTATTTACATGTCGATTACTGGCACTCACTTTTGCTTTTGTTTCAGTAACACATTGATCCATATCCACATTTTCTCTGTTACATCGGCTGCGCTTCGCTTCCCTGTGGTCTTTTGAGCGAGATTAGCTCAGCCAATAAAAAGAGATGTAAGGTCACCTTAACCCTCTGAGTCTCAACAATATGAAAAATTGTTGAAGTTTAAAAATTTTCACATTAGTAACCTTTACTATCATAGTGAGCAATGAATACATGAAGAAATGGAAACAATCAATTGACTTAAGTGATAGTTCCATTTTAGAATAAAAAGACAAAATTTTTCGAAAAATTAATCTTTGTTACCATATTAAGCAACGAATGTACAATGACATTCGGAAAAGGCAAAAAAGTCAGTTTTTTTTATTGGGTGGCTTCACCTCGGAACCACTGTGACGTACATTTTTCAACCAGCCATTAGTTTATGTGATATAATTGAAAGCAAATTCGCATCTTTCCTCGACAAAACCACACTTAGCGGAACTGCCATGAACTCATAACGCACAAAACAAAATATGCTTCTAAATAATAAGCAAAAATGGGTCTAAAATTTAACAAATTTTCAATGACAAGAACACATTCTCCCAGCAGTTTCATTTCGATAACACTCATAAAAGCAGTAGTACAAACTCAGGTGTACGTTACGATATCTTACGTACACTTACTTTCACTGCCAAAGATCCCTTCAATATAGCCATTACAAGAAGACCGCATGTCAGAATCTCCTCCAATAACATAGCACAATCTCCGCGC
The DNA here is from genome assembly GCF_021461385.2 of Schistocerca piceifrons. Lineage (NCBI taxonomy): Eukaryota > Metazoa > Arthropoda > Insecta > Orthoptera > Acrididae > Schistocerca > Schistocerca piceifrons. The sequence goes on along the minus strand of NC_060138.1, from coordinate 478,593,814 downwards.
CAACTGTCACTTTGAGTGCTGTAAGTGGCTGCTACAGTTCTCTAAATTTGTAGATGTACCACAGCGTAGAAGTCTCTGGCTCGCAATAACATCGGTGTTTTCGCGCGGAGGTACTGCAACTTCAAAAATAGATTAAAAAATTAAAAAGAATTAATAAAATTGTGGTTTCAGGCAGATGACTACTTTTCGAAACGAGAAAGAAACATTTCGAGTTCAGAAATCAGTTGGAGTGTATCGGTTGTTGTAGTTGAGGGCAGACAGGCAGCGCTGGCCAGGAAATTGTCCCTAGATGTCGTGTGCCATGTTCAGACAGTTTGTAAGTAGGCTGTATAGGTTTGTTTATTGGTAACGCCACGTAGCGATCTGTATGAAAATCACTAGCTGTGCTGTGTGCAGTCTGTGGCTGGTTGGCATTGTTGTAATATTCGCCATTGTAGTGTTGGGCAGCTGGATGTTAACAGTGCGTAGCGTTGCGCAGTTGGAGGTGAGCCGCCAGCAGTGGTGGATGTGGGGAGTGGGATGGCGGAGTTTTGAGAGCGGATGATCTGGACAGAGACAGTAAATTTGTAAGACTGGATATCATGAACTGATATATATATTATGAATTTGAACACTATTAAGGTAAATACACTGTTTGTTCTCTATCAAAACTTTCATTTGCTAACTATGCCTATCAGTAGTTAGTGCCTTCAGTAGTTTGAATCTTTTATTTGGCTGGCAGTAGTGGCGCTCGCTGTTTGCAGCAGTTCGAGTAACGAAGATTTTTGTGAGGTAAGTGATTTCTGAAAGGTATAGGTTAATGTTAGTAAGGGCCATTCTCTTGTAAGGATTATTGAAAGTCAGATTGCGTTGCGCTAAAAATATCGTGTGTCAGTTTAGTGTTGGTCAGAATAGGCAAAAAGCGAAATGTCAGAGTACGTTCAGTTCTGCTCAGCTGTTTGAAAATCAATAACGTAAGGGGTTTACCAGCACAGTAATTCATTAATTTTTCTAAGGGGACGTTTCATATGGCGACCCTGCCAGAATTCGAACCTGGAATCTTGTGATTTTTTTCTTGTAGTGGTGTAATTACTGTAGCTATTGTTTATTGCTAGTGCATAATTATAGAGAGAATTTCCTTTGTAGTTGTAGTTTTTCATTGTTGTACAGTAAAACAGTTGTGGCATGCATGTAGATTTGCACCAAGTATTTCGCAGCTGCGCTTGCAATTAACGAGATATTATTTTCAGTGCTATGTTAACGTGTTCTCTTATTTTTTCTCTTCAAATTGTGGTTTTCTGTGTTATCGTGTGAAATATTGCGACAATAATGGCGTGTGAAAAACGTAATACTAGGCTCCAAAGTAAACTGAGAAATGACAGTGAAGACGAAAGCGGTGTGTTAGCACCGCCGAGTAATGAATTAACTAATGTTCAAAGTAGTAATTTGGTAATCGTGCATAAGGAAATGGAGCGGGCTGCAAATAATGGTGTGCACAGTGAAACAATTAGTGAACAGGGAAGCATTATCGATCGATCGGTCGGCAACAGCTCGCCTCAGGAATCCGAAATGACAGGGCACAATCTTGCAAATACTGTAGATTCAGGTTTTGCGTCCTCACCGTTTTCTCAAATAAGTCAAGACACATTTTCTGCTTTTCAAAATGCGAATATTGCCGGTTCAGATGCACTGCCGAATAGCACTGAGGAACATTTTTCAGACATCAGTGCATTGTTATTACAGTTAATGCAGTAAATAGGACAAAGGCTACAAAAGTTAGACACAACGCTTGAACAAAATCAGAAACAAATGGGATAAAATCTTCAAAAGTTAGACGCAATGGAACAAAATCTTCAAAACTTAGACACAATGGAACAAAATCAGAGGCAAACACAGCAACAGCTTCAAAAGTTAGACTCAATGGAACAAACGTTTGAACAATCACGTGAAGGTTTAACTGCTGAGTTACTTAAAATCGAATCGAAATGTCAAAAAGTCTGTATTGACGTAAAAACACAAATTTGTGACCATTTTCAACCTATTTTTTCGCGTCATGAAAATGCCTTACAGAATCACGAAGCAGCCATAAAAGAACTGCAAACTATTGTTCATAAAATTCACGACACCTTGCAAGCTAAAATTGACTCAGTTGCATCTACCGATTCGGTTACGCAACTTGCAAAAACTCGCGAAAACTTAAAGGACACAGTAAATACGATTTCAACACAAATGGACACTCTGAAACTTGGTTCAGAAAAACACAATGAGGAAATCTGTTCACTATCGGAGAAAGTAGCCGAACTTTCGGATCAGCTCACTAACTTATCTACAAAGGTAGATGATGATCTGAATGACACAAGACCTGTAGCCTTCACTGACACAGAAGAGTATGAACAAATTAGAAAATTCAAACAAAATCAAAATGAAATCAATACACAGTACAAAAGAGAAATCCGGGAAGTACAAAAAGTACAAGATCAGTTGACGCAGGTAATACAAGAATTACATATTTCAGAGGACACTCGTGCTCCAATACGGGAAGAGGGACATAGAAATACGGAACAGCCACAAAATAATAACACAGGGCACTTCGGAAATTATGAAAGAAATTGGCAAGGTACACCGAATTTTGAGATGGAACCGCCGAAACGACGTAACAATGACCGATATGCGGCTCGCCGACATGCTGATTTTGACTATAAGCTGTTCATTACTACACGTAAATTCAAAACATTTAAGAATTCCAGCAACGACATTCATCCACAAGCGTGGCTTCATCAATTCTCTCATTGTTTTCCTCCAAACTGGTCATTAGAGCACAGATTAGAATTTATGTGTGGCTATTGAGAGAATGAACCAGCTGTAAGAATGCGATCGGTCATTCACGATTGTCACAGTGAAGGAGAATTTTATCATGCCTTCCTCTCAGCATATTGGTCTCAAGCCACACAAGACCGAGTAAAACATAGCATCACAATGATGAAACATTTCGAACAATCTGAATTTTTTAGTCTTGTGAAATATTTTGAAGACATGTTGCACAAGAATCAGTACCTGTCGAACCCTTACAGCCCCTCAGAACTGATCTGCATTTGCTTAATCTAATTGCTTGAACATTTACGACATATTATTTTGGCAGGACGTTGCAAAGACGACATTGAAGCTTTTCAGGGACTGTTACAAGAATTGGAAATTGACACTGACAATCACGGAACGCGAAAACAGGAGCACAACAATTACAGGTCACATCCGTCACAATTCCACGATGACAGAAATAATAACTGGACACGACAAGGCTATTTTTACAACGCAAACCGTGACCAAAACAGACACCACCCGTATGACAACCGTTGGCAGAGTAGTAATAATTACAGGGAAAGACCACCTCTCCGCAGTAATGACTATCACAGAGACAATCATAGAAACAGACAATATGGAAACCAAAATAATTATTATCAAGGGAGACAGAATAACGTCAGACGCAATGGTCCACCGTGCAGTTACGATTCCGGGAGAAGTTCTCCACCATGTGACCGACAATAAACAAATTATGGAATCTACCGCCATGACGACAGACGATATAATCGTAACGACAGACCTGAATTGCATCAGAACTGGCTGGATTCACACAGGGCAGGACCCTCTCGAGAAGGTGAATTTGTCGGCGTTAGGTCTCCTAATCCTAATAACGACGCGCGCCAACAAAGAGACAGACAATGACTCGCACCGCAGGCAGCCAGGTGCGCCGGCTGGCTCAGAGAAAAATAACATAGACGCTAACCTTGAGAAAAATTTTAGCATTCCTTACCGACGTACACAACATGGTAATTGCTTTGAAGTTGAAACTCTGCACACTAGAAAGGGTTAAAGATTGCACCACATTTCACATATAAAACCGTTTATTGAGAGGTAATCAGCTTTTTAACTTTGTCTTTGCCATAAACCTTTTCACTTCACGTTTCTAGTATGCTTTGGCAGACTTAGAAACTGTTAACATGCAACAATGTTTGAAGTTAAATATCCAGTCAAGAACCAAGAGAACTTATTTAAACAGAAATTACGAATGCATTGTTATTGTGAACAAGTGACACAGTGTTGTTATTTGTACATTCTTGCTTGCTAGTTGCACGATTGCGTAATGACTGTAAGGCTCACATACTTAGAACATATACCAGTACTGCTAATGAGATTTTAATGCAACATTTTGGTTTACTTGAAAATACATTCTGGATTTAAAGTACTTTCTGAGAGATACCAGATGACACAGTGGTTAGTTTATTTGACAGCTACATGATTATATCACGATGCTACTAATGAGTGACACAGTTTATATTATTGCTTTTGCACTGTATCTGTTTTATATCTGCACAGTTTTTCTGTATTATTCTGGAAAGTAAAACATGTTTCAGTAGTAGCTTTTGTGGTGTAGCTACAATGAGACAGCCTTTTTCGTAGCACAACAATTCGTTACAGCACAGTACTTTCTTCATCATGGCAATACGCGTAATAACTAAGATATCTATACGCAAAGCATTTCACTTTTGTTTATGAGGAGGTGAGTACATTGACTTCAGCAGAACTTTGCTTACAGAGGACGATAACTACGACACATCCACAGAACTATCTTACAGCAAGACGCACATATAGCGCTACAGGACACGCATTTCAGTGATTAATTTTGTACTTAAAACATTTATTTTTGAAGATTTTTAAATTACAAAGAAAGTTTTCCGTGATACATTTCATTCCATTGCTGTAATCTGTAACACTTGAGGGTACAATTACATTAATCTTCAGGGGGTACACGCTTACTTTGTGTACCAAGTGTTTGGCAAGCACAAGGAGCCCTAGCTAATATGGTATTTGCTTATACAACTTTACACATCGGTACCATATTTCTCTAACACAGAATTACACAGCTATCTGATTATTCAAAAGAGAAACAAACATTTTTTTTTACTACATCACTGACAGATGTTTACGTAATTACACCGTTGGATAACTTCACACTTATGAATTTGTATTTTGTCTGTACTTTGTGAACTGTTCATATTTTTTCGGAACCATTGTGATACTATGAGTGCTTTGAATGATGTATTTGGTATAGGATCATGATTTTTGAATTACGTCGAGGTAGATGACACTATTGAAATGAGCAGAGAATTTTGTTTTAGGTTTTGACATTATTTGAGGAAGCTACGACGATTTTGAGATTTGACTGAGGTGCTATGATGTTATTATTACGACGACGATGTGTATTATGCTGTTGAGTTACGTTTATGATCAATAAGCTGATGCTATATTAAGAATTTGATTATGCTACGTATTTATTATGCTGAGATATTGAAGAAGTGTCGATGAATATGTATATGTGTAATAAGGTAAGGAATAATGAGTAGTGGTTAGGGACTCTGACTTGTGAAAAAGGATGTTGGAAACCAAGAATCATACTTTAAGAGTTATGAAATGTGTGTAAATGTGTGAATGTATTACAATGTCGACGAAAATTTTTTGGACACTATTCTATTAATAGGATTTTGTTTCTACACATGTGTAACGCAAATTCTTGACCTGCGAAAATTTTTATATGAGACTGTCACTGTAGCGGAAACTGCTGTCGTAAATATTTCGGTAAGAAAGCTAAGTGACCTTGACATAATTTGTTGTGGCGTATAGCTGTGCCAGCTGTCTGGAGAAACAGCCATTAGGTGAAAAAAAAGAGGCCACTATCCTCACTATTGACATTTCTTTGTAGAAAGCATTGCAAATAAGACACGCTCAAACTTGAAAACATATGATTACTCTGTGGAGCTCTTAATTTGTGATATTTTCTAAAATGCCTAATGAAATGATGAGAAACATTTTACATCTATTGTCTTTGTAGTTGAGAGCTTGCTCATTTTGTTTAATATCTAGTTTCTAGCTGCACTGCAGCACTGGTTAAAATAAAATTTAATAGATGTACAAATATAGTTATTTTATGCCTACAGATTCAGTAAATAATAATTTTATAATCTACTTCCAAAAAAAAAAAAAAAAAACGAGGGAGCACAAAAAGACATTTCCACTTCACAGGAATTGCATACATAATTTTTGTCAACGATTTGATAACTTTTGGGAGAGTAAATTTGTGTGATGCATCACTCTAGGGTTAAGATGTGACATAGGTATTAGACATGGCCATCTTTACTGTACTATTTTTTCTGTTTGTGGGTTTGTCATGTTTAGGTATAAGTTATTGCATTTGCTGCTGCTGTTTGCCAGGTATAGTGCTACTGAATGTCACTTTGTATTACTCTGTTAAGCCAGTTTTACTACTGATTTATTTTTCTTTTTGCTGCACATTGGCTCATAGTAGTGATAATGTTGCATTTGCTCTGCTAATTGAGATATACTGCTGTTTGCTTTCCCAATTTGCATTTTTTTGTCATTCCTGTTTGTGTTAATTTGTTGTGTGTTACTGCATTGCCTCGTCCCTTAGTTTAGCATCTGAGCTCAGTAGATTTAAGTTAGCTTAAGAGGGGTAGACTATATACGAAACTAACTATGGGGAATGCATTGAGAAGTTATACGAAAAAAGTTTGTAAAAAGAAAAGGTACTGTACAATGAAGAATAATTATTCAGAAAGAGGATATGAATAGATTACAGAAAGTAGGTATACATAGGATTTTTTGGAAATAATGATGAATGAAGGGAGATCTCCAAGAAGTAAAGAAAGTTTTGTTTGCAAAATACTGCAGTAAAAAAGACCCTGTCCTTTCCTTTTGTGCTATCCCCCTATGTTTTTGTGTGCCCTTGCTTATTTGTGTCCTGTCTTTATGTGTTTATCTGATAAAACGTATGCTGTAGAATTTTTCTAATACTCAGCTACATGCACTATGATGAGGAATGCTATTATCCTCAAATATAATTTGCATTTATAATATGTTATTTACTTTGTAAAGATGTTTAGACAATATTTATGCTGTTTTGTTTTAATGCTCATGTGTGAAGTTGATGTTTCGAAAGTTATTCTGATCTTTTATGTATGTATCTATGTCATAATTGCTGTAACACTGATGTATATGTTATTTCGATTCTTTTGTAAAGCCTGTACTACTACAAATGTTATCTTATTGTTATGTTCTTTAATGATGTATTTTGTACCTTTGTTATTGTATTCTCATGTTATAAAATTTTAATTGACACCAGTTCATCAAACTAAGTTGTAAATTGTAAGCATTCATTTCACTGCACGTATTTGTGATGGTCATAGTATATGCACAATATGTGAGAAGTTGGGACTGTTAGTGCTTGCACGTGTGTTAATAATTCAGCAAGGGACTGGTTAACAGCATTGCTGGTTCTAAGGACATTTCAAAAAAACATTTTTGTGAGTGCACAAGTGTTGGTTCATGGCCTTGCTATATTGTCCGCAACACTCTTCGATGGTGATTGTGCACCTGAACAGACGCAACAGATGGCTGCTGGCCATCTCTACTAGGACTACAGTGGGTCTGCATCTTTGATGGCCCACCAATAGCATTATTTCTACAAGGACTACAGTGGGTCTGCATCTTTGATGGCCCACCGATACCATTATTTCTACAAGAACTACAGTGGGTCTGCATCTTTGATGGCTCACCAATACCATTATTTCTACAAGGACTGCAGTGGGTCTGCACCTCTGGTGGCCCAACAATACCATAATCTCTACCAGGACTACAGTGGGTCTACTCTGTGATGACCTACCTACCAATATTCTTGAACTTCGACTGACTATGCTGTGGGTTTACTCTGTTGTGGCCCATTACCTGTCGGCATGTCAAGAGTCAGCACTGTCTTTCCGTTGGAAGGACAACACTACTTCTTCAAGGCTGCATGGGAATCCACTACTTCCATGTGCATTTTCTTTTACTGCTCAGACTTTGAGAAAAACTCGGCTATTTTACTGTGATGAACGATCAGGACTGTCTTTATGGACTGTGAGAAAATTTTAGCTTTTGACCAACGGTCTATCAATAAGTGTGTGCATTTGATATCTTTGCTATTGTAATTATGAAAAATTTTATCAAATCATTATTGGCCACTGCCCAAAACAGTTTGTAAAATTTTTTGTGGGGAGCATTGGGGCTATGTAAGTAGGCTGTATAGGTTTTTTTTATTGGTAACGCCACGTAGCGCTCTGTATGAAAATCACTGGCTGTGCTGTGTGCAGTCTGTGGCTGGTTGGCATTGTTGTAATATTCGCCATTGTAGTGTTGGGCAGCTGGATGTTAACAGTGCGTAGCGTTGCGCAGTTGGAGGTGAGCGGCCAGGAGTGGTGGGTGTGGGGAGTGAGATGGCGGAGTTTTGAGAGCGGATGATCTGGACAGAGACAGTAAATTTGTAAGACTGGATATCATGAACTGATATAAATATTATGACTTTTGAACGCTATTAAGATAAATACATTGTTTGTTCTCTATCAAAATCATTCATTTGCTAACTATGCCTATCAGTAGTTAGTGCCTTCAGTAGTTTGAATCTTTTATTTGGCTGGCAGTAGTGGCGCTCGCTGTTTGCAGCAGTTCGAGTAACGAAGATTTTTGTGAGGTAAGTGATTTCTGAAAGGTATAGGTTAATGTTAGTAAGGGCCATTCTCTTGTAAGGATTATTGAAAGTCAGATTGCGTTGCGCTAAAAATATCGTGTGTCAGTTTAGTGTTGATCAGAATAGGCAAAAAGCGAAATGTCAGAGTACATTCAGTTCTGCTCAGCTGTTTGAAAATCAATAACGTAAGGGGTTTACCAGCACAGTAATTCATTAACTTTTCTAAGGGGACGTATCAAGTTGTCTGATGTAGTTTGTTTAGGCTGCGGTGTGGTTGTGTATTGTGTATTAAACCACGGACCTAGAAACGACGGAGAGGCTACTTCCCGCCATAGAGCCCTCAGCGGTTCACAACAGGCCACAGCAGTCCACCCACCCCTCCGCCGCCTCACACCGAAATGCAACAAATCAAACAATTGACCCATACATCCGTTACTTAAGATTAAATTACAAGGTGTAATCTTTGTAAAAAGTGTAGATGTACGCCAACAAACCAACTTAGAATTCTTTTGTCAAAACCACAGATTCACTATGAACTTTCTTATTGTTCCATTATTGTCGACAGAAACTATATTTGGAGTAGACTTTTTGAATGAATGCAAAGAGATCTTAAACTTTCACGATGCTGAAATAAATGTAGTGAAAGAAGGTAAGTCAATAGCTTTGAAATTTGAAGATTGGCTCTCAAACCATGACGAGGAAATTAATCGGCTTTACCTCTTGTTAGACAACGGTTCAAAACTTTCGATGGAACTTGACACTAACAATCACTCTGGAAGTACTGACTCTGCAGGTATTGACAGGGATTTTATCGATGATGTATTTGATACTAATGACTTAATTCAGAATAAAATTCAAACAATTGAATGACACTGATAAGCAGGACCTTTTTGACATTTTACAAGCAAAGTTTTTACTCTCAAAACAGGGACAATTGAGGGATTTCAATTCCAGTTTCGTGTTCGTGAGCATACTAAATGTTGTGTTGGAACATACGTAATACTGGCACATTATAGGGACCGTGTTAGAACAGAAATACAATCTATGCTTGACGAGGACATTACTGAACCTGCAGTAAGCTCATATAACAGTCCTTTACATGTTGTTGAGGAGAAAAATGGATCGATCAGTCTTGTCTTAGAATCGAGACAAATCAATACTATCATCATTCCTAAAACAGTCAGGCGGCAAACGTTGGAAGAACTTCTTCAAAATTTTAATGGTTTAAAAGTGTTGTCCTCAGTGGATCCAGCTTTTATCAGATCGAACTTCATCCAGAATGTAGAAAATACACAGCTTTTCTTTGTTTCGGCATTTGTTATCAATTTTGAAAACTTCCTTTTGGTCTGAACATTTCTTCGTCAGCATTCATTCGTGGGCTAAATTCCATATTACCTGAGTTCTTAAAACGTCATATCAGCTTATATGTGGACGACATTCTAATAGCAGAAGCCTCATGGGAACAACATAATCGCATCCTTAACCGTGTGTTACGTATTTTTGCAGAATCTGGAATTACAGTTTACTTGGAAAAGTCTGAATTTGGTAGGACAAAGGTGAAGTTTTTGGGACACATTATTTCTTCTGAAGGCATTCAGCCGCATCCTGAAAATTTAGAAGCAATCAGAGCCGTTCCAGTTCCAAGCATAAAAAACAAGTCCGCAGTTTTGTAGGTCTCGTAAATTTTTACCGTCGTTTTCTGAATATGGAAATTCTAGTAACACCAAAACTTTGTGCTCTCACTGAAAAAATATTATTTGGAACTGGGACGAACAGGCACAGTTGGAATTCAATTCTTTGAAAGAAGCGCTACTTAAAGCGCCAATACTAGCTCATCCAGATCTGTCACAAGATTTCTACCTTAGCACGGATTCTTCTAAAGTCGATCTTGGTGCCCATTTATTTCAAGAAGCCATAGAAAATGACAATACTGTTCAGAAAACGATCGCATTTGCTAGCCGAGTGGTAACAAAATCGGAAAAAAAATATTCCGTTACTGAATTAGAAGCCTTAGCTATCGTTTGGGCATTTAACAAATTCCGTTTCTTTCTTTCTGGGAAGCACGTAAAAGTATACAGTGATCATCGTTCATTACAATTTCTTATGTCTTGAAAATTAAATCATGATAGGTTGAAACGCTGGGCACTGTTTCTGCAAGAATTCCACTTCACAATAGTCTACATTCCCTGCAAAGAGAACATTGTTGCGGACGCACTGTCACGTGCACCGGCTGGGCTTGAGAAAAGTAACACAGGAGGTAACCTCGAGAAAAATTTCAGTAATCTTTACATTCAGAAAGTAGCCTTTGAAAACTTCATCACTACATCTTTAAAAGACATTGTTTATGAACAAGTTAAGGATCCGATTTGGAAAGACATCAAAAGTAGGGCCTAAACGGCATGAATGGACAAACACGCAGATTCGGCATTATTATCTGGTTATAAACAACATACTCTTCAAACGTTGCTCATCTTGTACATTCATTTCAGCTACGCACATTTTGGTCCACCAAAATGTTATCATATTCTTCGAGCGACTTGTTATTTTAACAATATGGAAAAGAGAATTTGGAGAGTCTTGTCTATTTGTAAACTTTGTCAAAAACCTAAACCATCTACCATCTCACATCGTGCTCCATTGTTTCCTATCATTCCTCCTAAATTAAAAGAATTTGAGGCTGTTGATCTCTTGGGACCCTTTGTCAGAACATCGAATGGATTTTCGTACGTTCTAGTCGCTGTTGAACTTACTTCAAAATTTGTTTCTTTCACTCCGTTACGTGAAGCCACTGGACAGTTTGCATCCAACGCCTTTGTTAAAAATTTCTTACGTGAAGTTGGACACGTTGCTAAAGTCATTTCAGATAACGGACCGCAATTCAGATCAGCTGTTCGGTCGCGCATGCTTCGGAATCATAAAATCAAACCTGTTTTTATTTCATAGCACTCATCACATTGTAACCCGTCTGAACGGATTATGAAAGAAATCAGTAAGCTTTGCAAACTTAATTGTCAAAGATAGTATCAGTATTGGGACAAATATTTACACCTATTTCAAAACGTGCTGAATGAAATGCCTCATGACTCCACTGCTTTACCACCTTTTCTTGTACTGAAGAATGAAGAACCACGAAACAGAACAGAGAGCTTGTACCTTTTCCGAATACACGTAAAATTCGACCCAAAGACATAAATGATTTGGCTATTAAAAATATAAAGTCTGCTGCAGAGAAAAGGAGAAAACCACACGGTAAAGCAAATGCAAAGAAACTATATATTGGTCAGAAAGTTCTCATTAAAGCTCATTCATTATCACATAACAAGAAACACTTGAGTCACAAATTCTTTGTGATTTACAATGGACCTTACAGAATCTGATGTATAAAACATGATAATTGCGTTGAAGTTGAAACTCTGTGTACTAGGAAGAGAAAAGGTTTACACCACATTTCACATGTAAAACCGTTTATTGAGAGATAATTTGCTTTTTAACTTAGTCTTTGCCATAAAATTTTTCACTTCATGTTACTAGTACGCTTTGTCACACTTACAAACAGTTAACATGCAACAATGTTTTGAAGTTAACTATCCAGTCAAGAACCTAGGGAAATTATTTAGACAGTAATTACGAATGCATTGTTATAGTGAACAGACGACACAGTGTTATTGTGTGTACATTCTTGTTTGTTAGTTGCACTATTACGTAATGACTATAAAGCTTACATACTTAGAACATGTACTGCTAATGAGATTATAATGCAACATTTTGGTTTACTTGAAAAGACATTCTTTATTTAAAGTACTTTCTGTGAGATTACAGATGACTTAGTATTTGTTTTGTTTGACACCTACACGATTATATCACGAAGCTATTAATGAGTGACACAATTTATATTATTGCTTTTGCGCTGTATCTCTTTAATATCTGCACTGTTTTCATACATTCTTATGAAAAGTAAACATGTTTTAATATTAACTTTTATGGTGTAGCTAAAATGAGATAGCCTTTTCCATAGCACAACAATATGTTACAGTATAGTACTTTCTTGATCACGGCAATGAGCGTAATAACTACGACATCTATACGCATAGCATTTCACTTTTGTTTTTGATGAGGTAACTACATTGACTTCTGAAGAACTTTGCTTATGGACGACGATAATTACGACACTTGGCACATTTTTACCGTTAAGTGATGACAGAAATTATCTCACAGCAAGATGCACAGTTTAGTGCTACAGGAAACGCATTTGGGTGATTAATTTTGGTACTTGGAACATTTGTTTAGAAAGTTTCTTGAATTACAAAGATACAAAGATGGTTTTCAGTGATATATTTCATTTAATTTGCTGTAATCTGTAACACCTGAGGGTATAATTACATTAATCGTCAGGGGATACACGTTTACCTTAAGCATGTGGCAAATGCTAGGAGCCCTAGCTAATATGGTATTTGCTTATACAACTTTACACATCGGTACCATATTTCTCTAACACAGAATGACACTGTTATCTGATCATTTAAGAGAGACAAACATTTTTTTACTATGTCAGTAACACATATTTACATAATTACACAGTTAAATTAATTCACCCTTATGACATTGTATTTTGTCTGTACTTTGTATACTGTTCATATGCAACCATTGTAATACTATGAGAGCTTTGAATGATGTATTTGGTAAGGGATCATGATTTTTGATGTACACTTGAGGTAAATGACTTTACTGAAACGAGCAGAGAGCATTTTTTTAAAGGTTTAAAGATTGTTGAAGAAAGCTACGACGTTTTTGAGATTTGACTGGGATGTTATGATATTATTGCGACGATGATGTGTATTGTGAAGCTGAGGTGTGGTTGTGATCATTATAAAGGGTAAGTGCATACGTGAATGTGAGTACCACTATGCTGACACTATTATACATGAAATTTTGTTTCTGCACTCTCCTAACGTAAATTTTCAACCTGTGAAATTTTTTATATGAGGCTGTCACTGTAGCGGAAACTGCTGTTGTAAATATTTCAGTGAAGAAGGTAGGTGACCTTGACGTAATACATTGTGGGCGCCCAGCTACGGGAGAGCCGCCTGGAAAAAAAGCATGAATGTGGCCTTTCAGTGGCACAGGTGGAGAAAAAAAAGGCCATTAACCTCGCTATTGACATTTCTTTGTAGAAAGCATGGAAAATATGACATGCTCATACTTGAAAACATATGATTACAGTTTGTCACTCGTAATTTCTGATATTTGCTAAAATGTCTAATGAAATGATGAGAAATATTTTACGTCTATACACCTGATAATGACTAGTCTTTCTGGTTGAGAGATTTTTTTACTGTCTTAGGAGATGCCATATGGCTAGTGAATGACGTTTCATGCTTTCTTTTGTGTATATATTTGCTCATTTTGTTTAATATCTAGTCTCTAGCTGCACATCAGTTTTGGTTAAAATAAAATTTAGTAGATGTACTAATAGAAATGTTTTCTGTCTACTGGTGCATTAAATAATAATTTTATGTTATACTTTCTTAAAAAAGGGAGCACAAATAGACATTTCCCTTCACAGGAATTGCATACATAATATTTGAACGACTTGGTAACTTGTTTGGTAGAGTAAGTTATAGTGATGCATCACTCTAGTGTTAAGATGTGACATAGGTATTAGACATTTCCTATCTTTACTACTGTAACATTTTTTCTGCTTGAGCTTTGTCATGTTTAGGTATAAGTTATCGATTTTGCTGCTACTGTTTGTCAGGCATTGTCCTACTGAATTTTATGTTGTATTAAACCAGTTTTACTACTGATTTATTTTTCTTGTTGCTACGCATTGCCTCATATTGGTTGTAATTTTGCATTTGGTTTGTTAATTTAGATACACTGCTGCTTGCCTTGCCAGTTTGCATTTTTTTGGTCATTGCTGTTTGTGTTGTTTTGTGCTGCTGTATTGCCTTGTCCCTTAGTGTGTATATATATATGAGCTCAGTAGATTTAAGTTAGCTTTAAGAGGGGATAGGCTATATAAGAGAATGAGTTGTGATGAATTGGAAGAAATGCATTGAGAAGCTATAAGAAAAAGGTTTTGGCCAAACAAGTAGTGTACAATGAAGAATAATTATTTTGAATGTGGATATTAACAAAAAAGTAGTGTTTAGGTATAACAGGCTTAGGTAGGATTTTCTTGGAAAAAATGATGAGGTAAGATAATGGAAAATACAGAAAGCATGCTTAGATAGAACCTTTTTGCAAAACAAAAAAAAATGTTGAAAAAAGAGGAATGATCACTGAATGAAGTATTGGGTTGGACTGCAGTACCAAATGTTATACTGAAAACAAACCCTGTCCTTTTCTTTTGTGTTATTCCGCTATGTGTTTGTGTACCCTTGTGTATTTGTGTTCTTCCTGTCTTTAGGTGTTCATCTGATAAGAGTTATTTACTTTATAAAGACGTTTAAACATTATTTATTCTGTTCTTTTTTAATACTCATGTGTGAAGTTAAAGTTTCAAAAGCTGTCCTCATTTTTCATTTATTTACTTATTTCATAATTCCTGAAACACTGATGTATGTGTTTATTTCTATTCTTTTGTAAAGCCTGTATTACTACAGGTGTTATCTGTATTATTATGTTCTTTAATGATGTTTTCTGGATCTTTATAATTGTTTTCATATGCTGTAAATTTGTAATTGTATAGACACCAGTTCTTCAAATTGAGTTTCATTTCACTACACACATTTCTGTTGGTCATAGTATATGCACAATAACTGAAAAGTTAATAAGAAAGGACTGTTAGTGCTCGCACGTGTGTTGATAATTCTGCAAGGGACTGGTTAATACCACTGCTGGTTCTAAGCACATTTCAAAAAATTTTTTGTGAGTGCACAAGTGGTGGTTTATGGACTTGCTATAATATCCGCAGGACTCTTCGATGATGATTGGGCACCCACAGTTGCAACAGATGGTTGCTGGCCATCTCTACAAGGACTACAGTGGGTCTGTACCTTTGATGGCCCACCAATACCATAATCTCTACAAGGACTGCAGTGGGTCTGCACCTTTGGTGGCCCATCAATACCATAATCTCTACCAGGACTACAGTGGGTCTGCTCTGCAATGACCTACCTACCAATATTCTTCAAAACTTTGACTGACTCTGCTGTGGATTCGCTTTGTTGTGGCCCATTACCTGTCAGCACGTTAAGAGTCAGCACTGTCTTCCTGTTGGAATGACAACACTACTTCTTCAAGACTGCATGGTAATCCACTACTTTCTTGCACATTTTGTTTTACTGCTCAGACTTTGAGCAAAAAAAACTGCAATTACGACTGTGATGAATGATCAGGACTGTTCTTTATGGACTGCGAGGACAATTTTTGCTTTTGGCCAACAGTGTATCAATAATTGTGTGCATTCGATATATTTGTTACCGTTAATGTAAAAAAAATTGCAAATATGTAGTGGCCACTGCCCAAAACAATTTGTAAAATTTTTTGTGGGGAGCATGGGGGCTATGTAAGTAGGTTGTTCAGTGTTTTATGTTGGTAACGCCACGTAGTTCTCTGTATGAAAATCGCTGACTGCGCAGTCTGTGGCTGGTTGGACACTTTGTTGGTATATTCGCTTGTGTAGTGCTGGGCAGTTGGATGTGAACAGCACGTAGCGTTGGGCAGTTGGAAGTGAGCCGCCAGCACTGGTGGGTGTGAAGAGAGAGATGCCAGAGTTTTGAGAGGTTACTATAAGCGGACGATCTGAACTTGTGTCCTCCAGAAGAAGGAAATTTGTAAAGTTGGATGTCATGAATTGATAGAAATATATATGATGACTTTTGAACGTTATTAAGGTAAATACATTGTTTGTTCTCTATCAAAATCTTTCATTTGCTAACTATGCCTATCAGTTTTTAGTGCCTTCAGTAGTTAGGATCTTTTATTTAGTTGGCAGTATTGGCGCTCGCTGTATTGCAGTAGTTCGAGTAACGAAGATTTTTGTGAGGTAAGTGATTCACGAAAGGTATAGGTTATTGTTAGTGAGGGCCATTCTTTTGTAGGGATTATTGAATATCAGACTGCGTTGCGCTATAACATTGTGTGTCAGTTTAGTGATGATCAGAATAAGTAAAGAGAGAACAGTCTGAGTACGTTGTGTTACTCAGCTGTTTCTGTATCAAACAACGTAAGAGTTTTTCCAGCACTGTCATTCATAATTTTTCAAAGGGGGTCGTTTCACTACGTGTTTTAAGGTTGATAGCGTTTCCAGTAAGTTTTCACAAACAGCTTAATCGAGCAGTAATAGATATATTCGCCTATTAAAGCTCAATATATTACATTTTTTCACGTTCAGGTTCAACTTCAAGTCCGTGCACCAATCAACAATACTCTATAGGTCATCCTGTATTTCGCTATGATCTGACGTTGCAACCTTCCTATGAACTCTAGCATCATCTTTAAAAAGCTTCCTGGAGCTTCCGATGCTGTCCATACTTTATTTACATACGTTGTAAACAGCAGTTGCCCTATAACACTCATTTAAGATCTACCAGAAATAACTCTTTACATATCTGTACTTCGTTCTGTTGAAAATAACGTACGTAGTTCTATCTGTCAGAAAGTCCTCAGTCCAGTCCCAAATCTGGTCCCGTATTTTCTTCACTAAGTGATTGTGCGGAACTTACATGCCTTCCGGAGGTCAAGGAACGCAGCGTTAAACTGGGAACTATTGCCTGTGGCGCTCTTAATTTCATAAGCTAGCTCCGTTTACAGAATTCATGTTTGTTTTTTAAAGGAGATTTTCATTCTCCAGAAACGCCATAATACATGAGCATTGAACATCTTCCATATTTCTACTAATGATTGACGTCAGCGATAAAGGACTATGGTTACGTGCATCAGTTCGATTAACCTTCTTGAAAACGGGTATCATCTGCGTTTTTTCCTTTCACTTCGTACCCTCTCTTGCTCCAACGACTTATGATAGACTACAGCTACAAAGACAGCGAGTTCTTTCGCAAAATCTCTGTAGAACTTCACGGATATCTCATTCAGTCCAGATGTCTTTACACTATTGAATGATTGCATTTCTATTCCATCATCACTTATATCACTATTTGCCATTTCGACGTTCGTGCAGTGACACAAAGGATAGACAGTGCTATGACCTCTGGCGGTGAAACAATTTCAGAATTCTGAATTCATTATTTGCCCCTGCACTCTTCCGTCATCTGTTTCGGTGCCTATATGGTCACTGACCGACTGAATAGATAATGTCGCTCCGCTTACGGATTTTATGCAATGCCAAAACTTCTTAGGTGTTTCAACCAAATCGGTCGGCAAATACTTCCGAAATCACTAAACGCTTAAACGCTTCTCGCATTGCTCTTCTTACTCTTCCATTGGCTTCGTTCAAATTTTGTACGTCAACTAGACTTCGACTCTGCTTAAATTTGCGACGAAACTCTCTTTGATTTCGCACCATCTTTGTAACACAGCTATTGTACCACGGCGGGCATTTACCATCTCTCACAATCTTGCTCAGCAAATATTAGTCTAAGGCGATTGTACAGTGTTTCTGAATTTCGTCCCGTTTCGTTCCACATCTTTGTATTCAAAGAAGAGTATCGGGTACTGACTACTCTGATACTTGGAAATTTGTTTCCCAACATACTTGCTAAGAAAAATATGTTCCTGCTTTTCTTAACACTCTTTGCAACAAAGTCAATGATGCTGTAACAGCTTTATGATCACTAATGTCCTCTGGTGCGTTAACTGGTACGAATAGCACTGATCTGTAAGTTACTACTAGGTCTAAAAACCATCTTCACGAGTCGGTTCGATTAATTTTCCGATAACTCTCAAAACAGTCTCACACAAATCCCTGTCTCCGGCACCAGTATTAATAGCATGAGTCTCTCATTCTCTAGGTCGGAAAGTCATCCCTATCACTATGGTATGATCGGGGAACTTATTCGTGATATTCTGCAAATCTTCTCTGAAGTGCTCTACTTTTAAGTCTTCTGATGCAGGTGGTTTATAAAAGCATTCGATTACCACGCTTGACTCACCACTGCGCGTCCCTTTAACCCGATTATTTCGCATTCGTATTCTGTTATAACCTCACTACATACTACTAAACAATTTCACAAAGTAAAAGCACTAACTCAGCGAAACACAAGGGCACGGCACAAGGGCAAACAACGAAATAAAAGTTTCTTCCCGTTCCAATCAAGAAGGAAGGGTGGGAAGAATGTTTACATACATTTGTGCACGCTGCAAGTAGTGCACGCTGCAACTAGTGTAATGTTTCCTTCGTGGTATTTTCTGGAGCGGTACATACCAGGATGAAGTACACCTCTAGATTATGCACTTAATACTGTTTCTTGGAAGTTTGTAAGCATGCTTTCGCAGTGCTATTGGCGTCTGTTTTCAAGTGTCTGATAGTTCGGTTTCTTCACCCCCGCGACACTCTCCCATGGATCAAAGAAACATCCTCCGTGCTGCCATTCTCTGTGTACGTTCAGCATGATGTTAGCCCTGTTTGGTATGTGTCCCACACACTTGAGTAATATGCTTAGACGGGACACACCAGTGTTTTGTAAGCAGTCTCCTTTGAAGGCCGACTGTATTTTCCAAGCATCCTGCCAATCAACTGAGATCTGCTGCCGGCCTTACCAACGTCTGAGCCAGTGAGTATTGTATTTAATCTCCTCACAAACTGCTACAGCCAGCTATTTATACGAGTTCGCTGATTCCTGTTGTGACTCACTGATACTATAGCCATACAATACCGATTTTCTGCGTTTTTTCAAGTGCACAGTTTTACATTTATATACATTTAAAGCAGGGGAGAGAATGAATTAAAGTTCAGGGAGAAAAAATAAAAACGTTGAGATATTCTGATGACATTGTAATTCTGTCAGAGACAGGAAATGACTCGGACAGTTCGATGGAAGGGACACTGTGTTGAAAGGAGAATATAAGACGATCAACAAAAGCAAAACGAGGGTAACAGAATGTAGTCGAATTAAATCAAGTGACGCTGGGGGGGTTCAATTAGGAAACAGGACATTAAAAGTAATAGGTGAGTTTTGCTATTCGGGCAGTAAAATAACTGACGTTGGGCAAAGTAGAGAGAAGTGTTGACCGGCAATGGCAGGAAAAGGTATCTGAAGACGAGAAATTTTTAAACATCGAATATAGTTTTAAGCGTTAGGAAATCTTTTCTGAAGGTGTTTGTATGGAGTGTAGTCTTATATGGAACTGACATGTGGACGATAATCAGTTCGGACAAGAAAAGAAAGAAGCTTTTGAAATGTGGTGCTATAGAAGAATGCCGAAGATTAGATGGGTGAATCACGCAGCTTTTGATGAGGTATTGAATAGAATGGGGCAAAAGTGAAATCTGTGGCACAACTTGACTAAATGATGGGATCTGTTATAGGCCACGTTTTGAGAGATCAAGGGATCACCGGTTTAGTATTGGTGGGAAGTGCAGGGATACAAATTGTAGAGGGAGACCAAGAGACGAATGCAGTAAACAGGTTCAAAAGGATGTACGTTGCAGTAGTCATTCGGAGATGCAGGATAAAGTAGCATGGAGAGCTGCATCAACCGAGTCTTCGGATAAGATCACAACAACAACATACCTATAAAGCTACGGATCAGTTTGAAATTTTATCAAGTTGCGGTAGGATGTATGCGCAGATTCACTTTAACTTATTGAAAAAGTGAGAGGTAATTCGGTGATTAATATAAAACTCGAAAAAAAAAGTCACAACGCACTTCCATAAGTTGAATCTGAAGTTACTTGTGCGAGGGTTAGCTGAAAATTAATGTCTCCGACTTTTTATATGTGAAAACTGTTAAGGCTTTTTAAATAAAAGAAACATTTATGACATTCTGCATCCATATTCTTCACGTCTACATATCTGTTTCGCTAGCATAGTCACCCTGGCGACGAACACACTTCTTCCAACGGGAGACCAGTTTGTCGATAGCGTCACTGTAGAATGTTTGACTTTGTTGACGGAACCAGACCATCACCTCTGCTTCCACCGCTTCATCACTGTCAAAGTGAAATCCTCAAAGGTCTTCTTTAAATTTTAGTACCACTCCAAGCTCTGTCACACACGTTGAGATAGCACCACAGTTTCTTTAATTATGAATACAAACAACCACACGGCGCACGTTACTGATGTCGACACAATCATCAGTATATATAGGTTTCGTTCTTCTATGGATCTGAATTGCAAGCAAGTTGCTTGGTTGGTTGGTTGATTTGGCGAGGGGATCAAACAGCGAGGTCATCGGTCCCATCTGATTAGGGACGGATGGGGAAAGAAGTCGGCCGTGCCCTTTCAAAGGAACCATCCCGGCATTTCCAGAAGCGATTTAGAGAAATCACGGAAAACGTAAATCAGGATGGCTGGACGGGGGTTTGAGCCGTCTTCCTCCTGAATGCAAGTCCAGTGTGCTAACCACTGCACCACCTCGCTCGGTTGGAGGCAAGTTCTTTGCGGTTAGAAACTTGATTACAACATGCTCTTTCTCATGTACCGACATAGTTACGTTACACAACGCCATGTTAGACTGTATAATTCGATGCCTTCTAGAGGAAGAGTGTTGCAACTTGCGTCAGCAAAGCCGGTAAATCGACAGAGTAGTATGCACGACACGTAACACCTCAACCAAATACTAAGAACAGAATAAAGTCTACGGAGGCATTACTTTTCAGCACACCCGCGTAGTTCTGTCAACGAATTTCAACTCAAGATGACATAGTGCGTCCTTCCTACCACGAAATCCTAATTCCAGTGACAAATTTCGTTTGATATCCTACACAGTGGTACGGTTGTTTGTAACTATTAGTGTGGTACTAGTCAAAAGTTTTTCGGAAATCAAGAAATGCCGCGTCGATCTGATCCATGGCTTTCAGGATGTCATGTGAGAAAAGTGCAGTTTGGGATGACCACTGATTAGGAACCTATTGTGGTTGGCATGGATTAGATCATTACGTTAGAGATAAGGCCTTAAGTTTACGGTCAGAATCTGTTCCAGTGCTCTACAACAGATGTACTGTAATGAAACTTGATGGCAGTTTTGTGCAACACTAATCTATGCTTGACGGATGCGATCTTTGCTTTCTTGGAACCACTGAGTACAGTTTATTATTCGAGGGATCTGCGGTCTATTATTGTCGAAGATGCTAATGCTACTCTAGGCGCGTGTAAAATGTATGCGAGCAACGGAAAATACTGAAAGCGTAAATCAAGATTTGGCCCTGACTGACTACCCCCTGAAGCAGATCTTGGGATCTCTGAATTGTGATATTATTTCCTCCTTCTTGCTCTTTAATATATAAATTACAATCTAAGCATAAATGAATGATTAAGGGAACTAGGAACTGCTAAATGATAAATGTTGTGTCTGCTTAAACATTTAATATAGATTAAAAACCCCTTTATATTATAAATGTTTATTTTTCCTAACTAATATTACTGACCAATTGCCCAAATTTTCCCCTTTCTATGTCTACCTAACACGATATGAATGACATCAACTACGTACCAAACAGTAGAAGAGACCAGTTTCAAAGCTGATCTACAGTAGTGTGCTATCTGAGTGGAAATAAAACTTACGTGATCACAGCTGTTTAGCCTTATAGGCCTAATAAGCCGAAGCAATCAGCAATATCAGTGTATGTACTGCGTCCGGTGAGTAGGATTGGTGGTTCTCGTGCACATCTGCAATGATAGAAGAACTCCAGTCACAAAATAAACTCTTTCAAACACTAGGATGGCAGAAGGCGGTCCTCTGACTAGTATAATCTAATACTGTGTTCTCCTCTCTGTGTTCTACAGACAAGAAACGCGAACTCCCAGCCACAACGACAGAATTCAGATAATGTGGCTACGTGAGTACAGGCAGAAGAATTGCTCCCAGTCACTGAACGCTGCGTGCTCTACGACGACTCCCTACTCGGAGGCGAAGCCCAGAATCGTATAAATTCGCAACAGTACAGTGCCAAACCATTCACACTATAAAATCTCCTGAGAGCAAAGACAGCAAGTCTGTCTGTACCAACAAAAGCTGATACTGAGCGACTGTCAAACACGCGCGCTTAAAGCGGAAGACCGCTTTCTCTCCGCCACTGCCTTCCCAGCAAAGCTGGGCACCCGTCAGTCGTAACTGCAGAAGGCGAATCGTATTCTCGAAACCACGGAATATTCTCCTTCTCTACAATTCTTCCGAACGCCGACCAACCATATTTTAGTCTTTTGTCGTTCAGCGCGGAGAGTTTGCGAGGAAATACCTATCCCCATTAATTAGGAATTCATACAATGGCACGCTTCTCAGAGTAAAAATCCTCAGAAATAACCCAGCCTGCGTGATTTCCGAAGTAACGCTTCCTTGTTCCTCTCTATTCTAATCTTGGCTGCTGCTACTATTTTCCCCTCGACTCCCCATACTGCCCCTTTTTGCGCCAGGTTAATTACTGCTGGTTATTGTAGCAGACCTACCTGTAACCTGTCTCTTCTTCATTTCTCAGCTTTTCACTTTAACACTTATTCATTTCGTGCTTTTTCTGTCCAACTTATTTTTACTGTTTTTGTACAGAACCACAATTCAAATGATTCGCAGTTTTTATCCCCTGGAATTCTACTGATCCAAGTGTTTTTCCTTGAAACATACAGTTTCATTAACTTGTTCCTTACAAATATATAATATCAGTAGAGCTTTTTCAATAAAGAAACCTTTCTTCGCCTATGCCACTCTCCTTCAGAGGTTATTGGTTCAGCCATCCTGTGTGATCTTACTTCTTAGACAGAAGAATTTTTCACTTCTTCCTTTTGCTGTGTCGTTTTCCATAGACTATTCAGTGCTGATTTTTAATATTTCATTATTTTATGTAACATGTCCTAATCAAAAATTACGACTTCCGAGAGAAAGGTCATTGTCAGTATACTCTAAATCCTACGCCGAAGCAATATGTCCAGCACACATCTTACTTCAGCTTTTCATTATCTGTATACTTGCAATGAAATCTATTTCCGAAATTCAGATTTTCGGCCCAAGGATGGCAGAAAACGAAATATGATGCATAAAATATTGTAATATACAGGGTGGCCCACGGGAAGTAGTACGTTTTCATTTGGTTATTTTGAAGTTTTGCATATATTTTCACCAATGTAACTTATAGATAAATGCTCTACAAGCATAGTCATTACTGGAAAGCTAAACTGAGGATTGGTTACTAAAACGTGAATCACACAAGTGACTTCCACCATTGGCGATGCACAGCTGAAGACGTGTGCCTGAGCTGCTCATTACATTCTCAATCATTCCTTGAGGAATAGCCTTTATTTCTTTCCGGATTAAGGCTTTCAACGTGTCAGTATTGTGAAGTCGGCGTGAAAAAATCACATTGTTTTTGTAGTAACCCCACAAAAAAGCAGGGACTGAAAGTTCAGATAATCCCGCCGGCCAGGTTTGTTTATGTCAAATTCATTTAGGTGAAAGTTTACCTCATAAAACACCACAAGATTTGTGAGAAATCCGTCATTCTGTTGGATTCTGAACAGTATTGTTGTACATAAATTGCACCTACTCAATTTATCTCTCCGTACTGTTGAGATACTTGCAGCTTAAGAGGAGGAAACTTTAAAAGGTATTTCACAGTCCTCTGCATATACATGAGAGTAATTTGTAATGACCTGGAATGACAACGGACAGTTCGCTGGTTGCTTCATTGCGGAGTTGCACGAATACGTCGGATATTTTCCAATTTCGAAGTGCTATTTTATATCCCTTACGCTTCACATTGGTTACACGACGTCTCGCACCATTTTCTTACCCACCTGGATATATTCCATCATTGTAGAACACAGGAATAGCGGTTACCCATCAGTCTTTTGACTGGTTTGATGTTGCCTGCCAAGAATTCCTCTCCCTGTCGCAACTTCTTCATCTCAGAGTAGCACTTACAACCTATATTCTCAATCATTTTTTGTATGTATTCCAATCTGCGTCTTCCTTTATAGTTTTTACTCTACACAGTTACCTCTACTATCGTGGAAATTATTCCTTGATGTCTCAACACATGTCCTGACATCCTGACTCCGACTCCTCTTCTTCTTCTTCTTTCTTTCGTAATCGTATTGACCAACTAGGATCACGATAACAACTTCAGTTCCTCTTCTTCCTTTGTTGTTGTTTTCTATTTTCCCAGTATTCCATCACTTTCTCCCCATGAAGTCTCTTCATTTCTTCAGTATATGTTGTTCCCGATTTTTTATTTCTTCTGCTTGGAAAGCCTTCCAAATTTAGTAAATTATTTTTAAAACGGTTTATTTATGCTATTTCTGATTCTTTGATGTTGTTTCTTTCTAGATCTTACCTTACTTCTGTAATCCATACCATTGTCAATTTCTTCTTCCAGAAAGATAGGAGTATTTGTTTTGTTAGTCTATTTCCATCCATTCGGTAGAGGTGTCCGAAAAAGGTTAATCTTCATCTGGCGATTACTTCAGATGTTTTCTCTATATTTTTGTAGATCTCCTCATTACTTATTATTTTCCAATCATCTGCAGTTTTTATTGCACCCATTATTTTTATAATAATCCTTCTTTCCAGTACCTGTCGTTTGTCCATCTTATAGTTCATCGTTAGACATTCAGATCCATACAAACATTCTGGCCGTACCACTGTCGTGTAGAGTTTTCGTTTTGTTTACCTAGATATACATTTCTTGTTGTAAATATTTTTGGTCAAACGATATGCTCTTTCTGTTTTGTTTATTCTTACATCTATTGCAGATTTTTCTAGTCCATTCTGTTGTATAGTTTCTCCAAATTATTTAAATTTATTTACTCACTCTATTTTACCTATTTGTGTTTCTACGAATTTTGGTGCATTTTTTTATATTTGTCATGAATTTTGTTTTTTCAGCTGAAATTTTTAGACGAGTTGTGTTTCTATTTTTTCCCAGAAGCTTTACCTGAATAACTGCTTCTGTCAGGTTATCTGAAAGTATTGCAAAATCATCCGCAAAAGCCAAGCAGTTTACCTTAATTCCCTTTGTTTTCCTTCCCAGAGTAATTGGTTCAATTTTGTGATTTTTTTAGCTCCGAATTCCAGATCCTTACAATTTTTTCTAGAACACAATTAAACAGTAAAGGTGATAAACCGTCACCTTGTCTAACACCAGTTTTTATTTCAAGTGGCTGAGATAAATCTCCCATAAATTTGACTTTAGATATTGTACCTGTTAGTGTTTCACGAATTATATTTGATAATTTTGATTTGACACCAAATTTTCTAATGACCTTATCTGTTGTTTCTCTGTCTACACAATCGAATGCTTTCTTGAAATCAATAAATGACACTATTACTGGTTTGCTGATTAACATTATATGGCGAATTATTGACTGTATGTTAAAAATTTGTTCTGCACAGGACCTTCCCTTTCGAAAACCACCCTGATATTCTCCCAGTTGTTTGTCTAAAGTATCTACCACACTGTTCAGGAGAATTTTTGATGATATTGTGTATGCCACTGGCAGAAGGGGCCCCCCCTTTGTAATTATTGACATTTTGTTTGTCTCCCTTTTTATGTAGCGAGTGGATTAGTGCTGTTTTCCATTCAACTGGAATGTTTTCAGTTTTCCAAATGTTCTCAAAAAGCAGCTGTAGATCATTTATAATTTTCTGTTCTGATCACTTCAACAATTCTGCTGTAATGGAGTCTTCACCACTTGCTTTATTGCTTTTCAGTGTTTTGATGGCTTCATGAATTTCTAACTCTGTTGGTGGGAAATCTTCCACTAGATTTTGAGGTGTCACTGGAAATTCTAATTTATCTGTTGGAACTGGACAGTTTAACAGATTTTGAAAATATTTTAATAAAATTTGACAATTTTCTTTGTTATTTAATCCCATTTTGCCATTTTCATCTTTGAAACAAATACTTGGTGCCTGATATCCTTTAAGTATGTGTTTAAAAGTTTGGTAAAAATTGCTAGTACTATTTTTGGTGAAATTTTCTTCTATTTCAATAAGCTGAGGATTTTCAAAGATTCTTTTGATTTTCCGGATTATTTTTGATGTTTCTTTTCTTTGCTGTCTGAATTGTTTAAGGTCATCCTCTTTTTTCGATCATCTACATTTTCTCCATTTTTGAGCTCTTTGTATTACTGTTTCTTCACACTCGTCATTCCATCGTGTCTTCTTTTTATTCTTGGCCAATCCTAAAGTTTTATCTTCTGCTTCAGCTATTTGCAGCTGGATTTCACGCCAATTACCTTCTTTACTTGTCTCAATTTCTTCTCTAAATTTTTCTATATTTTCTTTTGGAATATTAACTGCAGTGGTGTTGTATCTGATCACTTTCTTGGTCGCTTTTTTGTATTAGATGAGAGAAATTTGATTTTAATCATAGAGAGATAATGATCTGAATCGAATTCACCATTTCTGACTATTTTAACATTCATAATTTCTGTAGTATACCTTTTAGATACAGCAACGTGATCCAGTTGAAATTCTCCTAGGATTGGATTTGGATGTCTCCAAGTTTTGTCTTTTATTGGTAGTTTGCAGAAATGTGTGGACATGAGTTTTAACTGGAACATTCTGCACATATTGATCAGTCTTTCACCATTTCTTCATTTTAGTGTTTTCCAAGTGTTTCGTTTTTCTCCAGTTCTGCGGAGAACGTCCTCAATCCATATCTTTTCAAGCCACATAACTTTCAAAACTCTTCTGTAGCACCACATCTCAAACAGGTAGATTCTCTTTTGTTCCAGTTTTCACACAGTCCATGATTCACTACCATACAACGCTGTGCTCCAAAGGCACATTCTCAGAAATTTCTTCCTCGAATGAAGGCCTTTGTTTGATGTCAGAAAACTCCTTTGGCCAGGAATATCCTTTTTGCTAGTGACAGTCAGCTTTTTATGTCCTCCTTGCTTCGTCCGTCATGGGTTATTTTGCTTTCAAGCTAGAAGAACTGCTCAACTTCGTCTATTTCGCTATCACCAATTTTGACATTAAGTTTCTCGCTATTTTCATTTCTGCTACTTCTCACTACTTTCGTCTTTCTTCGGTTTACTTTCAATTCATATTCTACGCTCTTTAGACAGCTCATGCCATTCAACAGATCCTGTAATTCTTCTTCACACCACCAGCGAATATGGTCATTGATATCCTTTCACCCTAAATTTCAGTCCCACTCTTGAACTTTTGTTATTTCCCTGTTTTGCACACTTTTTAATCCGAACACATCGTTCTTGGTCTTGTAACCTCACTGTTTCCTATAGGTTCTTGTACAGCTTACTCCTATTTTTCTTACAGCTTCGAGCACTTTGCACTATTTTACATTGTCTGACGCATTTTTAGGTTCACAGTCATCATTACCGACACAAAGCAGAAGGACACTTATCACCCTCATATGACGTCATCATTGTTCTATTTCTTTATAACTGAATGTTGAAAACCACATAACGAAGAGCGGCGATCACTGCCAGCGCACTCTCTTACTGTAGGGGTGCAATTAACGATCGATTTAAGAACAATGACTCTTGTAAGGTACACTTTTAACAAGAGGTAGTCATAAAGTTTTAATTAGCACTGGAAAAAATTAAACTGCGACCATGAAACTTGGTGATGGCGTTAGTTCTTCTCTACATATTCACGGTTTAATGCAAAATATTTTTCGCAACGATGGATCACTTGACTGAGTCCTTGGTGTTACCGTCAGTCTCAAAAAGAGCGCCGGATTAGAGACGAATATAAATTGAATTTATTTTTTTGAATGGAGCAAACAAATCACACAGTTCTCTTCAGGAGATGTTGAGGCTTAAACGTGAAACAAAATATCAGTCGTATGACTCCTACCACTAGCCCTGAACGTGATCATTCGGTTTATGAAATTAACTATCACCCACTCACACATTCCCCCATCAACTTCTTCGAGGACACGTCGAATTTCGTGTTTGATTTCCAACAGATTATGGGGCTCTTCTGGTGAAGTCATGACCTATCTTACCCCTGTAATAACTCACAATCTGCCAGGTCGCAATATCGAGGTGGCTAGGTTTGGCTTCCTCGTAACGAGATTAGTTTCTCTGGGAAATTTTCACACAACACACCGAATGCGTCATCAGAAGTATGGTAAGTTGCGCCGTGTTGTTAGAACCATGAATTCTCGATGTTCTTTTGATCTAGTCGGGGCGAAAGCAAAGCAGTGAGCACCGCACGAGGACGAATCCCATTCACCGTTACAGCTCTTTCTTGTTTAGCTTCAAAAACGTGAGGACCGACTAAGCACCACTCCATTACCACACCAAACCGTAACTCATTGAGGACCAATGTCTTCCTCGTGAATTACTCTTGGGTTCTCTGATCGCCATGCCCTCCACTTATGCACATCGAGAAAGCCATTTTAATGAAAGTGAGCTGCATTGTGAAAATTATGCGCTTTGTGAAACCATGGCTCTCTCGTTCCTTTTATCAGGATCCACTGCACAAACCACCATAGTTTAGCTTGATCTGCCGGTTCATGTTCCTGTGTTAACTGAGCTGTATACGGCTGTAGGTGCAAATCTTTTGTTAAGATCCTGTGCACTGTTGCTGGGTACATGATCATTTCTTGAGCACGACGGTGACATGATTTTCCCGCACTCACAGTAAAAGAATAACTCACAGCAAAAACACTTGCCTCATCCCGGCCACTTCCAGGGCGTTTGATGTCTGTTGCTGAACAGGTTTTTTCAGATTTCTTGATCAGTCTACGGACAGTGAATTTATTTGATGCATTGTTGTGTCCAAGAATAATAAGGGGCTTCCGAACAGTTTCCATTATTGTAGTGAGTTTCTTTTGTTTGTTTTGTACACAGAATTGTACATCCTTCAGTGTTCGCCCATCGTGCATTTTATATCCTTCTAGAATATAAATTGCATTTTATAAGTAATAAAATAGCTGATCGTCTAAGTTCTGCGCTTTTATATAACAAAGGCAATTACTTTTGAACCAAATATACTTCGCAGGCGTAAACATAAAAATATATGTAATTATTGCTGTTACTTTGTACTCATTAGAACGTTCTCCATCATATGATTATCAAAGGTTAGAGTTTCCTGTTATTACTGGTAAATGCAGAAGTTGTTTATGAATAACAGAAACATGTTTTATATAAATTCGAAATTAGCATTGAAGCGATGTTTGATATATTTCTGTTTTGCAGTTTTTTTTTTGTTTTACCTTTTCGTTGAGGAATTTGCGTTTTCTAGTGCTGTATTACAAATTTGTATTGTTTTCTTTACTTTTACATTCCTCTGTTTCATTTTACAAATCAACATTTTCGAATAATACCGGAATTAAACATTGACAGTTTCAGTTTTGCTATAAATGCAGTTTACTTTTAAGTAACAGGAAGCAGGATAACTACGTAGAACGAAAATGTTCCGTATGTTACCCGGCCCTTTACACATCCTCGCTCTGTTTCTAGATGGTTTACCGCTTCCGGTGTTTAGGGGATTCTGGTAAGATACTGACTGAATACGTCAAGAGAGCCATGGTTATGAGGTAAGGTATGCAACACACCTAAAGTACTGACAATGTGAGTACGACCTTAACTGGCCGAACTGACCAAACCTACTAGGTAAACTACCGTAGTCTCCGCTTACATGTGACAGACCTGGTCAACAGTAGCCAGCGGTAGTCTTACAAACAGCGCCATCGTATGAAAGAACATATGACTAACAAACAGCAAAATGATAATCAGCGCAGTGTACGTAAAATATACAGCATTTTCATTGTGAGTATTGACGAGGATACACAAGTACCTGACACCACGTTACGTTGCCCTTGCAAGTATGACGCTACATAATGACGTAGTTGTAACTGGTGGTATATAGAAATGTAGTAACTAAAATTGACATCGGTCGCAATAAAAGCAAACTTAACTGTGGATTCAAGCGCAAAACAAGTAATCTGAAGAGCACACATACCTGACTGTTCCAAATGAAAGTAGCGTACGTAAGTGCTAAAAAGGTTGTATGCACTGTATGGCGTAAATTGTTCTAGGTATTAAACACTTAGTGCCGACATGTAAACACAACGAAACAATAGAAGTCTCTCCAGTTTCGAATTATGAGATGCATGTATAAGCGCTAAAATACTTACATGCGTTATATAGCGTAAGCACGTGCCGACTTACTAGCATAAAAGAAAACAGTATAGTATTCTGCCTGTTCAGAATGAAAAGTAGCGTACAGAACCGTTGAAACAGCTACGTGTATTGCTTGGCATAAATAGTAACAAGGAAATAAACATTTAGTCCGATAATGGCATAACAAAACAATACGCTTCCGTGCCGGTTCAAAACCAAAAATAGCGAATTAAAGCGCTAAAACAGCAAAATGAACTACATGGCGTAAATATTTATATACAATTACACGTTTAGAATCGACACAATGAAACACTACAACTCTCTGTCAGTTCTGAATATCACAAATTGCGTACATAAGCGCTGTAATAGCTACAGATGCATTGTATGGCGCAAGTGGCTACAAGGAATTAAACAATTAGCGCCGACTTACTAATACAAAACAAAATCGTTTAGTATTCTTCCTGTTCAAGTGACTTATATGAGCGTTACAATAGCTTCATGCACTGTATGTCGTAAATAGTTACAAGGAATAAACATGAAGTGTCGACATACTGGCACAACAGACAGTACATTTATCTGCTGTTCAAAGTGAATATGTGCAAAGAGGAAAATTGATTCTTCGTTGATTTTCACTTTTTCCACCACCCCTTCGCCTGCGATAAGTCGATCTTCGAGTACGAAATCCTCCAATTCTCTTGCGATTCCTTGTTCTCCACACAGATGCTTGCCATTTCGTTGTTTTCAACCAAACTTGCGTGACCACACAGGGAGCGCCTTTGCCACTTTAACTCTGTGCCATATTGCCGTACACTTCCTCTAGCTCATCATGGTTTGTCACACGATTGGTCTCCTACAGATATAGAAAATCGAATTGGCGCATTATATTCCACTTTATAAATGGACCGCGCCATTTTGTTTTGGCTCATCTAGCGACATCCAAGGGCTCTGCGGTAAGGAAATTTCAACGTGTACCGCGACTGTATATTTATCTCTGCAAATAAACAAAAATGAAACTATGCAATTTAATTTTTCCGAAGAGCTTATTAAAACTGTATGGCTAAGCCTCATAGAAACTGTTTCGTTTTTCAACAACTTTAAAAATTCTTCGTGGTCACACCCTTTTAAATACCAATTCAGTCTCAAAACCGTGTCCTTATTTGAGGGGCTTTCATTACGTAGTGCAACACATTTTTTTTTTCTCGGCCAGTATCGGTTCCAAAATGCGAAAGTTGTTGTGGGGCATTGTGGAATGTTCCCGCTTCAAACCCTACAGTTTCATACGCTGCACGTGGCCTTCATAAAGGCTTCTGTAACGGAGATGCATTTCAAGATTTTCTTTTGACGCAAAACCAGAACATCGCAGATATTCATAGGCGCTTTCACAGTGTCTACGGAGACCTGACCGTGAACAAAAGCACGGTGAGTTTTTGGGCGAGGCGTCTGTCATCATCCCAAAAAGGTCGTGCACCTTCACGATCTCCGGCCTTTCGGCTGCACACAGCTATGACTCCAACGTTGGAACGTGCGGAATCTCTCATTTGAGGTGATCGACGGATCACAATCAAACGCCTCGCTGCACAAATGAACGTCTCAGTTGGTAGGGGTGACAAACTCGTCCACCAGTTATGGTGCTCAAAGGTGTGTGCTGTCTGGGTTTCTCGCCACCTAAGAGAAGGTCACAAAGAGCAACAAAGAACCATCTGTGCGGAATTGCTTGCGCGTTAGGGGGCTGACCGTGACAATCTTATGTCGACCATCGTGACAGGCAATGAAACATAACTTCGTCCCTTCGAACCTGGAACAGAACGGCAATCCATGGAGTTGTGCCACACAACCTATCCTCCTATGCTCAGTCAGTAAAGTCATGGAGACGTTCTTCTAGGACTTGGTTCCAATGGCACTGAGCACTATGGGACTTAACTTCTGAGGTCATCAGTCCCCTAGAACCTAGAACTACTTAAACCTAACTAATCTCACATCCATGCTCGAGGCAGGATTCGAACCTGCGTCCGTAGCGGTCGTGCGGTTCCACACTGTAGCGCCTAGAACCGCTCGGTCACACCGGCCAGCCTTCTTGGACTCTGAAGGGGTTATTCTGTTTGATGTCCTCCCTCATGGTGCAACGATCAACTCTGAAGTGTATTCTTCTACCCCCACGAAATTGAAGAAACAGCTTCAGCGTTTTCTTCGCGACAAAAATGCAAGCGAACTTCTCCATGACAACGAAAGGCCTCACAAAAGTTTGCGCACCAGAGAGGAACTCACAAAATCTCATTGGACTTTCTTCCTCCTCTATCCCAGAGCCCGGATCTCACATATTCCAACTTCCATCTGTTCGGGAAGATGCACTCCACGGGAAGCAGGACGTGGATGATGCGCATGTTATTGATGCACCAAGACTTTGGCTCCGACATCGACCAGTCGAGTGGTACCATACGGACATACAGGCCCTCCCATTAAGGTGACGTAAGGCCGTCCAATTGAACGAGATTATTTCGAGTTTTGTAGCGAAAGGAGTGGTTAATAATACACTACTGGCCATTAAAATTGATACACCAAGAAGAAATGCAGTTGATAAACGGGTATTCATTGGACAAATATATTATACTAGAACTGACATGTGATTACATTTTCACCAAATTTTGATGCATACATCCTGAGAAATCAGTACCCAGAACAACCACCTCTGGCAGGAATAACGGCCTTGATAGGCCTGGGCATTGAGTCAAACAAAGCTCGGATGGCCTGTACAGGTACAGCTGCCCATGCAGCTTCAACACGATACCACAGTTCATCAAGAGAAGTGACTGGCGTATTGTGACGAGCCAGTTACTCGGCCACCATTGACCAAACGTTTTCAGTTGGTGAGAGATCTGGAGAATGTGCTGTCCAGGGCAGCAGTCGAACATTTCTGTATCCAGAAAGGCCCGTACAGGACCTGCAACATCCGGTCGTGCATTATCCTGCTGAAATGTAGGGTTCCGCAGGGATCGAATGAAGGGTAGAGCCACGTGTCGTAACACATCTGAATTGTAACGTCCTCTGTTCAAAGTGCCGTCAATGCGAACAAGAGGTGACCGAGACGTGAAAACAATAGCAGCCCATACCATCACGCCGCATTATACGCCAGTATGGCGATGACGAATACACGCTTCCAATGTGCGTTCAGCGTGTTGTCGCCAAACGCGGATGAGACCATCGTGATGCTGTGAACAGAACCTGGATTTATCCGAAAAAATGACATTTTGCCATTGGTGCACCCAGGTTCGTCGTTGCGCAGGTGCTCCTGTCTGTGATGCAGCGTCAAGGATAACCGCAGCCATGGTGTCCGAGCTGATAGTCCATGCTGCTGCAAACGTCGTCGAACTGTTCGTGCAGATGCTTGTTGTCTTGCAAGCGGCCCCATCTGCTGACTCAGGGATCGAGACGTGGCTGCACGATCCGTTACAGCCATGCGGATAAGATGCCTGTCATCTCGACTGCTAGTGATACGAGGCCGTTGGGATCCAGCACGGCGTTCCGTATTACCCTCCTGAACCCACCGATTCCATATTCTGCTAAGAGTCATTGTCTCTCGACCAACGCGAGCAGCAATGTCGCGATACGATAAACCGCAGTCGCGATAGGCTACAATTCGAGCTTTATCAAAGTCGGAAACGTGATGGTACACGTATCTCCTCTTTACACGAGGCATCACAACAACGTTTCACCAGACAACGCCGGTCAACTGCTGTTTGTGTATGAGAAATCGGTTGGAAACTTTCCTCATGTCAGCACGTTGTAGGTGTCGCCACCGGCGCCAACCTTGTGTGAATGCTCTGAAAAGCTAATCATTTGCATGTCACATCATCTTCTTCCTGTCGGTTAAATATCGCGTCTGTAGCACGTCATCTTCGTGGTTAGCAATGTTAATGGCCAGTAGTGTATGTACTGGAATCCTGAATAAAACCAACCTGCTTTCAGATTTAAAGAGTGTTGCATTACTTATTGAATGCCCCTCGTAGTTGGGTCTGAAGCGATACCGCTCCGTGAATACCTGCAGGGCGGTACCCACAGAAACCGTTCTCAAGTGGCGCGGCTTTTCGCGAGAGCCGGTGGCTCGGCGGGCGGCAGGTGCCCTGATTGACAAAGCCTTTGTACCGCAACTGCCTACCGCCGACTACCGGCCACGCGATACCCACAAAGAGAAAGCCTCGCGGGAATTAATACCAATAATTACCACGGCCGCGTGTATACTTAGCAGGCTCCATTGTGCGGTCGCCGTGGCAGATGTCCGCCGCAACATGCCGGCGGATAAGTTAATGCGCACTTGGTACGAAAACACGGCCGGCCCGCCCCCGCGCGCCCAAATGACTGTCATTTGCCTCCCGCCGCGGGCGGGGCCGCGCTCGCCGGGAAAAATTGAATGAAATGCACGTATTCTGCCCCGGCTCCCACTGCAACATTCTAATTTGGGTTTGCGCTGGGAGTTTCCGGCTCTTTTGAATTACTCGCTCTTAATTAGCGTTGCGCATGTGTGTCTGTGTGTGTGGGATTGTAGGCGGGAGGGTGGGCACGTCAGTGGTCATGTTACGACTCGGGACGTCCTTCGCACACATGTTACGCGTGCCACATACTGTCCGAGAGAGCGCGTGCGCCCGCCGTAAGCGGAAGCTACGCCGTCCCTCCCAGCTAATTTGCTAGCCTGCCATCATACACGGCAAGATTCCCAAGCGCAGCGCGACTCGCTTATTATCGGGAATTGCAGGGAACAAGCCACCTGTATTGAGGCTTCCTTGCGAAGTTATGCAGAATAACAGAAACGCGATATGCCATGACGTACGCGCCCTTACGTACGATGAACCTCTCGTAAGCACCCAAACACAAAGTGAGACTACAGTTGAGTATTTTGCGTGCCCCTGAGATGGTAACAAGATACTAACCCGGTGGCCTACCCAGTGAACAGAGTACTCCCTTTATGTTCATGTGGAACGTTAATAGGAAGCCGCACAACTGAAATTAATGAATATCTAAATTTAAACTGGGTTGGCTCAATTAAGCATAAAATATGGGTAACGTAGCTGGCACAAAAATAATGAGAAACTGGTTCCGCAAACTATGGAACGAAACTGAAGAGCACAATAAAATCCTTTCTATTACTAAGCTGCATTAACTTGATTTCAATAAGATATAAGAATAAGTATTAAGTGCACAATGGTTCAGGCGAGCTATAAAAGATACACCATAATACCTTGGAATAGGTCGGTGGACTTGGAAATGAAATGCCAGTATTGGCTGTGTCTACGTAAGCGGCCAAAGATTTCTGAATTAATTTATAGATTAAAACCCCGACATCTGTGACGAAGTAGTTCTAAGGTGAAGACATCTCTCCCTCTGACGGTCCGCTACAGAATGTCTGTCTGCTCTCCCTCTCAAAGTCCTGCTGGTTCTACCAGCACCAGATTCTCGTTACCCAGTAGATGTAGACCCTCCGACTTCCGGCTAGTGAAAATTTTATAACAATAGCAAAAATCTCTCTTCTCGTAAAGAATCTGCCGTGACTAACCAGTAATACACATTTCTTTCTTAGACTGGGACAGAAAGCAGACAATTCTCATCCACTATGAGAGTGGTCTCATACTTGGCCAGTGGCAGTGACTTCTCGTTCGCACTCGTGAGTCTTCATCCTCGCTGTAAATATAATTTTTGTGAACCAATCCAAGGCTCCACAATTACTGCTGGCCTTCCTTAGGTCCATCCTTTCCCATCCCCAGGCGGTTCGCTATTCTTTTTTACAAAGCATTCTTTAGTCTTTTCTCATAGTAGAAGTTCACAGCCTGTAATCGCAACTCCTGCCATCTGCGATACTCTTATCAGAACACGGGACACTGTTTCAGACAGCGCCGGTCCGTTCATTGTGTATGTGGCCCGGACTCTGTCTTTCAGCGAGAAACAGTTTCACGACTTGCTTCCAGTAACCCCTGTTCCCACAGTCAGCCAGCGGACCAGCTTACTGATAAAACATTACACGTGTGCTTCAGCGAATAGAAATGAATAATTACTTATCAGATAGAAGTCATTGGTGTTTGCTTCAGCTATTTCCGTACTTTCGTGCGCTGCTAGTTATTTGAATTTATTTGGTAGCTTAAGTTGAACAGACGGTTATTAATTAGGCTACGAAGCAGTTTTGAAAAAGACTGCCGCATAATAACAGAAACTGATCGTTCTCGAGCTGAAGTTTTGGCTAAGATACATTAATTCTGTATAACGTCTAGCCTAAAATATCACCAACCTGGAAGAACTGTGCGTACACAGTGTAGTAGTCTACAATGGTTAAATGTACAGGTGATTTGTGGCTATTCGGAGTGCTACATTAAGTACACAGAGCTACTGTCTCCCGCAGCATCAATGACTCTAACCCAGTCGGGCATCAACTCAGTTTAGATAACAGATAGGGGTACGTGATTTCATGCTGCGTGAAATGTATCCCATATTTCGTCAATCTTAGAAGCTGGTGAGTGGTAGCACACATCTCCGGCACCTCGTGACAAGGTGTTTTCAGTGGGCAAGAGATCTGGAGAACAAGCTGACTAGTGTTACAGAGGAACACCTTCTATTTCTAGGCACGTCAGGGCACTACCGGCGCCATGCGACTCTGCGTTATCGTGTTGGAAACTAATGTCATGGAGACATGGAAGTTAGGGCACGTCAGAAATGTCATGGCGTCTGTCCAAATTACCGGCTGTGCGAACTAGACATGAATACCCAACAGCACCCATACCATCACGTCATGTGCTGGGCTCTTATGACGATGACGATGCTGTCTATCGTTTCCCTCATAACTTCCACACGCGGACACGTCCATCGTGATGCTGTACACATGACCATGACTTGTCTGAAAAGGCGACGTGTGTCGTCTTTCGGCAGTATAATTGTCGGTGTCTCGGAGCCAAAACAGTGCTACAGTGGTTTCAGAGGCATTGTAGTGAATTCACGTTCATGTCTCGGCGACCAAATTTGTAAATTTGCCTGATGTAAATCCTGTGGAACGCATCTGGATCACCACGAACGCGAATCACCGGCTCTTTATTTACGCGAATTAGAAGACCTGTGCGTAGGCATCTAATGCCACATGCCTCCACAAACGCCGCGCGGTCTAGGGCGCCTTGCCACGGTTCGCGCGGCTCCCCCGTCGGAGGTTCGAGTCCTCCCTCGGGCATGGGTGTGTGTGTGTATGTTGTCCTTAGCGTAAGTCAGTTTAAGTAGTGTGTAAGCCTAAGGACCGATGACCTCAGCAGTTTGGTCCCATAGGAGCTTGCCACCACCAACGCCATCTCCACAAATTTATCAACAATCTGTCGGATACTTGATAAGCAGAATCAGTGATGTATTTCGTTCCAAAGAAGGAAAAAGAAGCTGTTAAGCAGGTAGTCGTAATGTTTTGGATCATCAGTATAGATCCCACATTCGCACAGCAGTCGTGAGATCCTGACCAACGTGAGGCGGAATATCGCACAACACATTCTCCATAGACCGACAGGCATGGTAGACGTTTCTCATTGACGTGGTATTCTCACAAACAAACAACATTCATATGTGACTTTTGAATGAAAAATATGTTGCGCAGTATTACAGTAGCTGCAGAATGTGAATGGTACTATTCCTATCTACTTTGCGTGGTTGCGCTGAAACGCTAATCATTTAAATATTTAAGCACATATTGCACATTACACCAGTTTGAGGTTCACTGCATACCATCTTCATGGTGTTGCTACTTTAGTAGCCAGCAGTGTATATTCATTTATTAATAGATAAATCATATTTTATATGAATTTGTACTATTTAATCAGACAGATGGTACAGCGACATGAAATATGTAAATCAGATTATAGAGCGAGTGAAGAAGGGAGCTAGCTATACAGGATGAATCAGCAGCCCGTACATATGGGTTTTATGCAACCCCTCAATGCCTTCAAAAACATTTTTATATTCTCTGGCTCACTATGCAAACTATTAGTCCTACAGAAAAAAATGAACAGTATCTTTTTGAAGGCAGTTTAATGTAGTTAAATTTTGAACTGGGATACGTTTTCTTTGGAGGCCACGGTTTTCGAGTTATTCAAGAAAAATTGAAGGTCACTTTTGCTCATTTTTCGTGAATAATTCGTAAACTAGTTCCTATAGCGAACAAATACCCCAGTACAAAATTTAACTCCATTAAATTTACTACGAAAAGGTCCTGTTCATTTTTTCTGTAGGACTAATAGTTTGCACATAGTGAACGAGAGAGCATGAAAATATCACACATGGGGCCTGAAGGCAATGTCGGTTGCATAAAACCCATAGGTAGGGGCAGCTGAATTACCCTGGGTAGAGGAGATTGGAAGAAACACTCATTAAACACTAGGATAAAAAACGGTTAGCATTTGCGTAACGTTTTCTTAACTGTTGTAGAGAAAGGCTTACAACACGTCTAACGCATGAGATTTCGCCGGGGAAAAGGTGCGGGACCCACACTTAGGAGAAGTGGTGTTCAAAACTCAGTCCGGCCTTTCAGTTGTACGTCTTCCCTTACTCGATTTAAGTGAATGCGAAGAGGGATTAATCGTCAATGACACGGCCATATTGCCTCTGCTTCCTAGTCCAATAGAGCGCCTGTTCGGTCGTTGATTAACTTATCTTCGTCGAGGCGTTAAAGCGTAATCCTTTTTCCTATTTCTTAACTGTAAAGCACCTGAAACGCACTTGTGGTAAATAACAGACTGTTTAAATCTATGTCACATTTTTTTCTCTATTAAAACACACTCCTGACGAGTTCGTGCAGTAGTTTAGTCTTTCGCCGTGTCGTGCTAGTCCTGTGAATAAACGCCAAAGGTCTCTTCAGACCTATAGTTTGTCTGAAGGCCATCCTGCAACAAGGTGACGGTATACGGTAGCCTTCCTCTGCCATTTGAAGGTACTACTTTGTGTCAACAGTTTCGAAACGGATTTGATGCGGTCCACCATGGCTTCTTTCCCCTCGTCAACTCTTTCGTTTCAGAGTAGTCCCTACGCCCAATGTCCTCCATTATATGTAGAATGTATTCGAATGTTTACCTCCCTCTACAGTTTTTGCCCTCTCCTGCGTTCTGTAGTATCTTGAGATTTACTCCATAATGTTTTAACACATGCGCTCTCACTCTCTCCCTTCTTCTGGGCGGTATTTTCCATTTATTCTTTCCCCTGCCTACTCTGGGTGCGGAGGCCCTCCTCATTCTTACCAGTCAATTTTCAGCATCTCAAGAAACTGAGTTATAACTAGTTATAGTAGGAGATACTCTTCAACGTGATCTCTCAGCTACGGCGCAGCTTCGCATTGATTACATACGCAAATTATTTTCCAGAGGTGAAAGAAAAGATAATTTACAGAAAAGGCCGGTAACCGATTGAGGATTGAATCCCACTGAAATTATTATCCCACACTAATTCACTTAGTCATCGATCCATTAATCTCCATTCTGTGAATAAGGTATATTCTGACCGATCCCCTCGTCGAGTTCCCACGGAACATGAAAAAAAGTACAAGGAATTATATGTTGACTGATCGAAAACTGTAGAAGAAAACCGAAAGTTTTGGAGTGTTACTCACGATTTTAAAACTAAAATTGGATCCCCGGGGGCCTCTGAGGAAGCAGATATTGAAAGACCATCTACAGAAGATGGAGTTAGGAGACGGAATAGTGAGCCAGTGGCTTGAAGAAGAGAATGCGGGACCTCTATAAGAGAGATTATAGGATATATGGACGTGATAAGGAAGTAGAAAGGAGAGGTTTTTGGCATTTTATTTAAGATGTTTATCACGTAAGGTTCCTGTAAAATTTGTTACCTGACTGTAATAGGGAAGTTGTGGCTCTGCAGTGTAGTATGAACAGAAACGTACCCTACTGACAGATTCAAGCAATGTATCACCAAGTCCTGTGTTGCGGTTTACGTATTCCTCGCTATATCGTTCGGCCCAGAGCAAAGTTCTCTAGCAAGGAATGCAAGAGAGACTGTGTGATACTGAGAAATTGGAGGGTATGAATCTTCACTTTGAAAGTCATAAGGTATGTAGCAGACTGTACGCGGCACTAAGGAATCGTTTACTCTACTTCCCTGTTGTTGAGGCGCATGGTGCGCTAGAGTAACAAGGTCAGTATTCATTTGTATGTATCTTAATTTCTCGTATTTTTCCTTGTGTTCATTACGCGAGATATAAATTGGAAGAAGGTGCCAATTATTAGAAAATGGAAACTAAGAATTGTTACAGTAAGGGTTTCCGCAGTGTGCAGTGCCTTCTCGCAGCGCCTGCTGTTGGAGCTTGTTGAGTGTTTCTGTGAGCCTCTCAAATTGAGTACACAAATGCGAGACGGAGCGTGAAGCGATTCTTTGAATCCTCTCTGCCAACACCACTTGATAAAATACCCAATCCTACGAACAACAGTTAATAATTGGTCTTTTGTCTACTTTACATTCTTCATGAGTGGTACATTTCCTTGGGATATATCTGATAAATATGAATCTGGCATCTACGAGGTGACTTACAAAAGTAAGTTACACATCATTATGACAGGCCAAGTAACTTTCATTGAAAGCTGCACTACACTTTAGAGTGACACAGATACTTGACACTGTTTAGCAACGTAGGCGCCAAGCATCTGTAAATACCGATCGGAACGTTCTACCATTCATTTCATTCACCGAGGATAGAAATCCACTACTTGGTCACTGCGCCTTTTTTAAAACTGCTGTGTGACGACCTTATCGTTGTAAGGTCTCTTTTCCCCAGATGTTCTTCCAGCTTTCTGAAAAAATGGAAATCGCATGATGTAAGATCTGGACTCTATGGCGTATTAGTTCACCCACATCTGTACGGTCGTGGTCAGAATGTTGGCCCCATCTGACTGAGACTGAACGCAGCAATGCATTTGGTACGTATACCGCCAGAATGTGACGGTGAACCTGTGTGCAATGCAGGCCTAGACGTTTTGTCCACAGGAAATGCGCTGCCTCCCGTTTATTTATTTTATTTCTCGTTCAGCTACAGGCAAAGCGTGATACACTTACAAACATCAACATAAAAATTTAAATTAACATTAACAATGATTTACAATAAAATTTTCAGGGTTTCCAGCCACAAAAGTGCTTGGTCACTTATCACATGTATGTCCATCAGATTTCCTCCTTTAAGTCCGTGTACGTCGCACTCAACTATATGCTGCATGGTTTGACTCTCTCCGCACTCACAATTGGGGTCCTGGGAGAAACCCCACTTTTTCAACAAATATCCGCACCGACCAACACCTGTCCGCAGACGATTTAGAGTTACCCACACTCTACGTTGGAGTTGGAAGCCT